>NW_027397070.1:50328226-50346329 GCF_003265705.2 Callorhinus ursinus
CACACACACACACACACACACACACACACACACACACACACACACACTCTCACACATTCACTGTATGGCTTATGTATATCCATAGAGGTTAGGTGGCTCAGCTGTTGAGTTAGCAAGCTTGGGTCTGAGATCTCACCCTACTACTTGTTACGGAGTTATCACCTAACTCCGGGAATCAGTTTCCTTCTCTGAAGTCCTTGCCTTCCAGCTTGATCACCAGTCAAAAAATTCCTTTATTTTTGAAGTTCTGGATTATTTTAAAGTTCTTCCTTGAGAAAATTATTCCTGTTTTCTGATTCTTTAATACTTTTAATTATCATTGCTTCATCATGTGTTTGTGAAGATTAATTGTGTTAATATCTGAAATGCACTTAGTACAGTGTCTGGCATATGATAAGTGCTATGTAAAACCCTTGTTTTGTTATTGTTCTATCCTTTTTGTACAGGATCATTTTATATCAATGAGGAACATTTAAAAGCATTGTTGAAGATTTTCTTTATCAGAGCAGTTGGCATGTTTCTCTAATTTCTTTCTCTCTCTAATTTTGGAGACACTGCTATCTATGAGAAATAGATACAAATATAAAATATAATCTGTTCAGGAAAGGATGTACTTAAGTAGTCTGAAGTAAGAACAGGAGCTTATATTATCATCTAGAAAGTTTTTTAGACTCTAGTTCAAACTCTTATTCATTCAACAGTTCATACCTGTCCCTGGACATTGGGGACACAAAAGAGTCCTTGTCTCAATATCTGGTAAGATTGAATTAGTCTAATAATTAAATTAGGGGAGGAAATGTGGCCAATTAAATCCCACCACCACCACTACCTCCCCCCAAAAAGTGATTCCAAGTAGAATATTGCTTGTATGAAGTGATATTGGTGAATTTTATGGATAAATTGTTAGTTTGGAAAACCACTTGGCTGTAAGTCATAAAAGAATGATTCATTTGTTTTTCTTTTGAATGTGAGCAGGCCTCAGAACCACGCAGAGGGCTTGTCACAACTCAGATTCCTGAGACCTGCCCCCAGCCAGTAGGTCTGGGCGGAGCCTGAAAACGCACGTTTGTCAGGAGCTCCCAGGTGATGCAGGGGCTGCTGACTGGGGACCCACCCTGTGAGCACCACTGGGCTAGGGAGGGAGTGAAAGATGAAGAGATGGCTGGAGCACTGTGGGCTGGGGGCCAATAGTGGGAAGTGAGGCTGGAGGAGGGGGCAGGGGCCCTAGGATCTCAGCCTCAATGGCAAGTGCAAGTTTAGTCTCAGGTCAATGAGGAGTCATTGCAGGTTCTTCCAGCCCTCCCTCACTGCAACCGCTCTTGTTCTGAGGTGATTACGACATAGTCTTTGTAGTCTTTGAGGATTATCTGATTCTGCATGGCACTCGCCCCCTAATGCATGTGCAGCAAATTCCGTGGAATTTGAAAATACCCTGTAATTCCCTCTGTTTTAGAGTCCTGACCAACCTTTGATGAATCGGACAAATCGCTTACTTTGCGCAGCACAGATAGTCACCCATGCTTAGGTTTTGACAGTAGGAGACACAGGCACACCAAGGGGCTGCATTTGAGATCAGCTCAACATTGACTGAAACACATTCTCTGTATCTGGCACTTTACACTTAACCCAGCAAGGATATAATCAAAGCACATTATGATTTCTAGCAGTAGGCAACATTCAATCTTTTGGGGACAAATACTAAAAAAACATATGAAACTAGAGGATTATATAAGCAGAAGACAGCACAGTGTGTAATAAAGTGTTAAATTGAGTATTATCATATGGTAAATGTTAATGATGCAGATAATAAGGGCCATGGCCACTAAGAAGTTGGAGAATTGTTCGAAGTTACTAGGGAATGTTTTATATCGGGGAGGCCTTTGAGCCGGTCCTTGGAAAATGGTGAAAATTTGGCTAGAGGGGAAGGGAAAAGATGGAAAAGCCTTTGTCTTCAGATTCAATCAACATTCAAGGAATTACTGTGTTTTCCCAAAGTTTTTGCTGTTCTACTGCCTTTCAAAGGAAAGCCTTCCATGTGTTTCTGATTCTTGAGTACAGTTGAATTACTAGTCCATTGTCTGGTAAGAGCTGTTTGGTCAGGGAGCCCTGTGGACTTCTCAGAAACTTTTTTCCTTTGAGAGAAGCTGTCCTGATTTGCCATTGTTAATGAAACTTGTACTACACAATGCTCAAGTTCAAGACCTACTGAGAACATGACCATGAACCTCATTTCATCTCCACATGGGGGAACCACATGGCATATAGAAGCTGCGGAGACCCAGCACCATTGCTGCTCCCCCGGTGGTAGTAATTGTCTCGAACTTTCTTATGTCACATCCTAATAGCTTTGTATTAGGAGTCACGGTCTGTATTGCTTCTATTCCTCATGAATAAATACAAAATGTCTCGCCACCCACAACACAAACCCTTTGTAGTCATGTATCTCTTTTGAACATGCATCCTTAGGACTCTGCATGCATTCATTTCAATATTCTGTGCCTATATGAGGCTTTTCTTTGGAAACGGTGAAATACGCACTTATTGCAATGGATATATTTTTACCCTGTCAAGTGCTCTTTTGCATCAGATCCTGAGTAATATATCTGATGAGTCAAAGGGCTTGCCTCGTTTGCTGATTCTCTTGGGAGTTATCCTGAATATCAAGATAGTTCCTGTTAGCTCAGATAATTTCAAAGGTCCAGGTTTATCTTTAATAAAGATAAGGTTTAAGGCAGAAAATAGAAATGAAAAATAGAGAATAGTTAAAGAGAGAACTCAGGCCGACCTATGAGAGATTTTAATGACAATCTGTAAGGTAGAGATCACAAAACTTTATCAATTGCTTACTCATCTCCAGAAAAGTTTTTGAGAATGCCCCCCAAATAAATGTAATTATTTATATATCAGATACATGTACCGTTGTGCTTATATATTAGTTATTTATGAAAGACACACAAAAATAGAAATAATAAAGAAAAAAATTTAAATGAATGTAATTTCTAATATTTTCTTCCTATCCCTCAAATAATCCTTGTTTGCATCCTCTGGCATATGGACGCTGCTTTTGAATATACCCTTCTGTAAACCGATAGCACCAGCACATGGTGCAATATACTGGTTCTCAAACTTGCATCTCAGTTTCCTGGAAACTTGTGAAAACACACATTTATACCTCTTTCTGAAGTTTCTAATTCAGTAGGTCTGGGGCCCCATCATTTGCATTTCTGACAACTTCCAGGTGATGTTGGTCTGAGAACTAACACTTTAAGAACCACTGATGTAGTTAAGAGCTTGGGTCTCAGAGGTAGTTTACCTAAGTTGGATATCAGAGTCCTTCCATTACCAAATGTGTGACCTTGGGTAAATTATTTTACTAGTATGAACTTACTTTTTTTTCTTTTTCTTTTAATCTGTTAAATGGGTGATCATAGTTATTTACCTCTTAGTGTCACTGGAGAGCATAATGAGATAATGTAGACAAAGTGCTTAGTACCCAGTACTTACCACCTACAAAACACCAAGACATATTGGCTGCTATATGCTTCTCTTCCTCCTCTTCATATCATCAAACATCTTTTTAATGTCATAAAGTAAACTTTAGGGACTTTTATACCTTAAGTCATAAGAATCATGGGAATAAATTCTTCTGCTTTACCATTATACATTTAGAAAGACCATATTCCAAATGAAGTGTCTTTCTAGTTGGATAGTAGAGGTGAAGCTCTTTTGCAAAGTCTGCCTTAGAGAGAACAATGTGTTCAGCCCTCTCCCTTCTGTGTGTAACTATTGATAGTTTGTGGCTAAGTGTGTATTTCTGTAATCTTTTGTATATACTGATTCTTGTTGCATGATCTAGAATTGACATTTTTGGCAGTTGTGTTTTTGAATGTTTTGGGGGATGGGAGTAGCAAAGTTGAGTGCTTGCTTTGAACTTGATTGATTGTTAACACTTCTCTCCTTTTTTCTTCTCTCCCCCTCTTCCTATAAATTACTAGGACCAAGTACTACCTGCCAGGAAGATTCATGTGCCAACCAGGGGGTCTGCATGCAGCAGTGGGAAGGCTTCACTTGTGACTGCTCCATGACGTCATATTCTGGAAACCAGTGCAATGATCGTGAGTACAACCTTTTCCATACTTGGGAGTTTTATCAGTGTTTAGAGGTTTGGAGAAACCTTAAGGGGCATTATAAAAGGATGGCTCTTCTGAAAGACTTGTAAGCAATTTCCTCCTCCAGAAACTTGGAAAATAAGGGACTGGTGCTTTTAATGGAAGAGCAAAGAGACATTTCTTGCTCAACATTACTAGATGTTTTCCCATTTGCTTCCTCCCTATGTTTTTTCTTTAGATTAGATTGCCTGTGGCTGAGAATCAAAAACAAAACAAAACAAAACAAAAAAACCCAGTTCAAGCAATATTTTTGTTCTAAGGAGTTCAGTTTTCCCTTAGTTAAGTCATCTGGGTAACAACTTTGAGACTCTCCCATTTGCATTGTCTAGAATTTAGAGGTTATTTAAGGAATGTAACTATTTTCTCAAAATTCTGAGTTTAGAGAACTTCTTAGATCTTCCAAACGATGAAGGCATTCAGAGTTTATTATTTTTTCCAACTAGAAATGTTTAAAGCATTCTCAGGGGTTTTTCAAATGTTGGGAATTCCCTCTGGCTAAGTTTATTGATATCTATTTGGTTTGTATGTACATGGTCGTTCTGTTTATATATGCATTTCTATTTTGTACGTATATTTGTATGTATATATCTGCATATTTGGTTCATATTGGAAGAGAGCCAGTTGTTATCTTTGTCCACCAGCAATACTTCTATCAGCCAATTTAATTCTAGAAGACTGGTTTCAGGGAGGTGATTCTAGAGATGATGGTGGAGATACTTCAGTTCTGTTGAAAACTACAACCCGTGTCTCCCCTTCTTCTCGTGTTACTTTCCTAACATGGCTATTTTTAAAGATGAGCCAACACCTGAATTTTCTGAATACCTCTATTACAAAGAGATTTGTTGAAAGCCCTGACGTAGTGGATCCTGCTGATCTTCTGATTTTCTAAATGGTAGGAGTTTATTTTACAATCTGAACTCGTAGTTAGTTGGTCTCTTGGTTTTATAAAAAGATGCATAGTGTTTATCTGAGCAGATACTAAAGTCACATTGTGGTTGCCTAAGTGGGAGCAGGCACTGATTACAATGCTGTCTCTATCGTGTTTTCTTGGTTTTTCTTGAATTCTTATCCTTATTTCTCAACTTTTTTTTTCATGTGCATAGTTGCCCCTTATTCTTTTTCTCATTTTTCTCCTAGCTTTTTGTCTCTGTGTGCTCTATGTGTCTCTTAAGATCTATCTGGAGAAACAAGTGGGGACTCTATCAGTGTAGAGAGAAACATCTTTGATTCTCATTGATCTAATGTAAGCAGTGCCTCTAGGTCTGTAACATAAAGGACACAGTATCTGCAGAAAGTTTTGGCATCAGGTTGTTCTTTCCAAGTACTTGGTATTATTGAAAGTCTTGTTTCCACATTTATGAGTTGTAAATACTGTTTCACTCTGAAATAGGCAGCTATGGACCCATCCAGAATATCTGGGCAATTGTGCTATGTGCTCTCTATTTTCCCTCCACTTTGTCTGCATAGGACTCATTAGGAAAGCTTTTTATCTTAAATGGTGGCATAATGCTTCTTTATCCTCTGTATCATAAATACCTACCCCTCCTGGTAGAAAATGGTCAGGACGAGACTGCACACAGAAAACGCAGAAAGGTAAGTTACTCTAACTACGGTGAATAGCACGGTCTTCAGAAGGTATGTATACATTTTTCTCTCATTGACAAGTTCCTTTCGGCCACCCAGTCCTAGGCATCGTTTTCTGCTAAAAATCAACCAGGATTCTTTCTGGCTTTCTATGATTTTTTTCTAACTTGTCAAGAGCAGATGGTGTCTCAGTCCAGAATGAAGACTGTTGCATTATCTGACTCGAACAATTTGTCAATATATAATGAAGTACTAGAATGGATTGGGAAATGTCAACTTTCTTTTGTGACAGTACCATGTCATCCTTCAAAGATGTTTCTGAGATATCCAGGCCTAGGTAATGCATTCTGGTTTTATTCTGTAAACAATGCAGATGAGGGTTTTATGGCAGAAGACCTCTGAGGCCAAGTTATTAAAAGAGTCTACTTGCCTCAACTCCTGTTGGAAAGCAGACCAGGCTTGTGTGATTAGACGGCTATATGGAAATGTGAGCAAATACATTTTAATTGCAGAATGTATGGAATATATAGAGTTCAGATAGATATAACTGTCATATGCAGATATATGCTTTTAATGAAACCAACTGCGTATATCAGAATGTTAGGTTGCTTAAAATTGTACACTAGATGCCTCTGAATCCAATGATCAACATTGAAAGTATTGAGGGAACTTTTGGAATTAGCATCAGTGCCAGTTTGTTCCACCTAAAAAATCAGCCTTACATCTACATCATAGATCATAAATGTCTGTATCAACCTTGACCTTTAGAGTTGTAATTTGGTACTTTATCTCACAAACATCTTCAAAATTAAGTTACCTATTTTATTTTCTCTGGGCATATGTTAGCAAATTCTTGGTAGCCTAGCTGGCATCAGGAGATGAGCCTTCACCTTCAGTGTCACCAGCAGATTCAGACAAAGCTCGTGCTTATCGTTGGCAAAGGTCATGGGGAAAATTGCAAAGAAAGGGGAACAGATACAATAAGTGAATGGAAGAGGAAAGGTGATGAAGAAGAAATAATGGAGAGAAAACCAGGGCTGAGTCTTATACGGAAGAACACAGAGGCCATTAGTAATTGCTTTGGTAGCATGCCTTCCACAGGTGGCCTGCCTTTGACATGGTAATTGGCATGTCAAGGAAATCCGGCCTTTACCTGATTTTTAGGAATACTGTATTCTAAAGAATGTTGCATATATCTAAAATACATTGTATTTCTTACAATGCTCTCATAGGAACCTATGGTTGGTGGAGGATTCTATCTAATGGCAACAGATGTTCTGTTGGGGGGCTGGAGGGGAAGGTTTGGATCTCTCATTTTCCATGAGCTATTTCTCAGGACAGCAGATCATCTCAGTTAATGGAAATGAAAAAAAAAATCACAATTTCTTACTGCACATCCAAGAATAGAAACTCGTTTAATAGGAAAGTGCTAGGTTTTGATATTTTTCAAAATAAAGGTTTCAGTTCAGTTCATCATGTATAGAAAAGTTACTTATATCTGGGCATGATTTGCAAGTTTCTAAAGAAATGTTTGCATTTTAGGGGTCTCCACATTTTTCCTAGCATTAGTTCCTTCATTCATGACCTTTGATTTTTCTTGCCTGTTTGCCCAATTGGGTGTTTGCTTGATGATTTTGAGGTGCTGTCACATAGATAACCATGAGTAGAGTTTATGTTTAGAAACTATATCTCATTTAGTATGAGTAGACCAAGCACGGATGGGTTTAACTTTATTCCATCATTTTCTATGAGTGCATGGTGGATTGATGGAGGCAGTGGGGTGAATTTCAGGTTTAGTCTTAAAAAGATAGCCATGCAAAGCTGATACAGTGATTGTGAAGGTGTGGCATGTATTCTCTGTGGCTGGTTATCTTGTGTAGGAATGACTCTCTTGTATTAGAGAAAAAACAAAAGTGATTTGATTGGAAGCCCAGGTATAATTGATTTACTAATTATCTTATGTAGTTTTAAGATAAGATCTTCTACCATTTCATATAATAGCAGATTCACAGGGAGTTTCCTTTAGGTGACTTTTAGGGCTGTTTTGAAACTCTAATAAACAGAGTCATCCCAGAAGTAATTTTGAGTTCATGTAGGATCCAGTAAGATCTATGGAAGGACACACCAGTAACATTCTCCAAAGAAAATCTTCAGTTCTTCTGAAAAATTCTAAACAGAGAGGGCTGACTTCTCAGATGGTGCATACTGCCTGAGTGCCAACTTAATGATGGCGCTACATTTTAAGAAGAACAAAAGAAAGGGAACCTTACAAAGTTTCTTATAGGGATATTCTTTTTGGATATTGGGTTCCTACTGGTATTTAAAATCAGGACCGAGAGCCTGAGAGATTTCAATATGTTGTAGGCATCACGCCATCAGGCAAATCCAGAATCCCTTTCCTGTGATGTGGGGAGGGCGGCCTATTGTTGAGTTCCTCTCTCCACAACACCATACAGTGTTGCACAAAATCCAACTCACTTGCACGTACCCACACATACACAAAAGCATTGTCATTTCTGGGGACTTTGTGAAAATAGCGATTTTAAATACCTTACATCAATCCTTAACCACCATAGTTACCTTTGAGTGTGTTTATGACAACTGTTTTGAGTTGTGTACAATTTTGGGGGTCTCATTATTGCTCCTGTGCCATAAAGAATTGAATGTGGAACAGTGAGTGGCGCGTGAGTGCTTAAAGCACAGCAAGTCACTGGATTTAGATATCGGGTGTTTATAATGGCTTTGTGGGAAGAACAGAAGGAAATAAATGTGGGTCCTCAGCCCACCCTCAGCAGCCAGCGACCTGCACTACATCGTTAGTCCTACATTGCGGGCTACTTGTTGGAGAAATTGCTAGGTTCACACTGGCATGTAATAAAAGATGTTCTTTGCCTGCAACAAATCAATAGCAAACAGCTGTGGATCGTGCAGACAGTGGCGTGTGAAGCTCCTTTTCAGACAGTTTTCTGCTGGAGTGCCTGTTAAGCTGCACCGTTGGCTATTGATTGGTCTTTTGCTTTTTATTTATTGTGTGGGTTTATTTATTTTTTTAATGTAGGTTGGTGTATTGATTAAATCTATTAAAAACGCATTTCCCATTCAGGCTTCAGAAAAAATTAGCAATATATGCATTACTTAGTGTACAAACAAGGCAATAGACATGTGTATGTTCATTCTCTCTCTTGGGTCCATCTAGATACACTGGCATTATGTTGTGAGTCTGTGTTGTTATTTGTACAGCAATAATTTCCAAGGATATCAGACTACAGTGTGTCCATGTTTTCAGTTATGTGTTTAATTCCTACCTCTGTTTCCAGGTTCTGCCTGTCCAGCAAATAAGCCGTATCTGAGAAGCTTAGTATTAAGTTAGTTGTTTGCTGCTTAGAACACTTCATCATTTATTCATTCGTTCACTCCCCAGAACTTTCTTATTTGCAGGTATGATCATGAATAAGATACACCACTGTTCTCAAAGACATTACAATCTCACGGGGAAAGACACACATGGAAGTGCTTTAATAGAAATATAAACCACATGTAGTGAGGGCTCATGAAGTTGAGAGGCGTCAACTGCGCCTGGGGTGGAGACTCCATCAAGAAGAGCTGCTGTTATTAAGAAGTTTTTCATTGACACATGAGTCTTGAAAAATTTCTAAGTACTTTCTAAGCATATATGGTAAGAAAGAAGGCCGGAAAGGAAAGATAGCATCCCAGCAAGAGGAAGAGATTGAGGCTACAGCTGTGGCTGGCTGGCTCTTTCCTTCCATTCTTTTTTCTAAGCATCTGTGTGGTTAAGATCACACTCCATGTAAAGTTTGTGCTCCGCCTTATTTTGTTTTATGCTGCATAATATGCATTTTTCAAAGTACAGAAAATATTATTAGATTTCCTCATCTCGTTTAGGAGAATGTCCATTATGGCACTCATTTCTTTGGGATAGAACCCTCCATGTTGAGTCTGGGATGAGGACTACCAGGCCCTAAATCTTCTTTCATCGAACCAGTGTTAGACATTTACCTTGGAAATATATATATATATTTATTTATTAAAGATTTTATTTATTAATTTGACAGAGAGAGACACAGCGAGAGAGGGAACACAAGCAGGGGGAGTGGGAGAGGGAGAAGCAGGCTTCCCGCCGAGCAGGGAGCCCGATGTGGGGCTCGATCCCAGGACCCTGGGATCATGACCTGAGCCGAAGGCAGACGCTTAACGACTGAGCCACCCAGGCGCCCCTACCTTGGAAATATATTTAAAACGAACCAAAATTTTAAAAAATTGACTTGTATATATCTTAATAAATTATAAAAGATAGCATAGCCATTAATTTAATTAGCTTTAGAATCAAACTACTTTAAATGTCAATGCTAACTCTTAACTGAAATTGAGTTAGTCACTTAGCCTCCTGAAGCTTTGATACAGCACAAGGAGTATGATAGGTTCTTAATAAATAGAAGTCGTGATAATTTTTATTGTAACTAATAATATTTGACATTTGTCAAGTCCTTTTTATGTTCCTGACGCTCTACTAGGACCTTTATAAAGATGTCATCCCTAAGTTCCTATGAAATATTATTGTCCTGACTTTAACAACGGGGACACTGAGGTCACACAGGAAATAGCTGAGTGAGGACTTGAATCCAGATTTGTCCGACATGAAAGCTCACATTCTTATAAGATTTGCTACTACTTGATAATCATTAGAAATAATAAGATGAACCATGAGAGACTATGGACTCTGAGAAACAAACTGAGGGTTCTAGAGGGGAGGTGGGTGGGGGCATGGGTTAGCCTGGTGATGGGTATCAAAGAGGGCACGTTCTGCATGGAGCACTGGGTGTTATACGCAAACAATGAATCATGGAACACTACATCAAAAACTAATGATGTATGGTGATTAACATAACATAATAAAATAAAATTTAAAAAAAAGAAATAATAACAGTTTAACATCACTAATTATTAGACTAGAGTGCTTAAAATGCCAGGTGGTCAAGTCTTTATAGACAACCCAATTGTATAGGAATATAGGGTTGGAAAAGAGAAGCTCTTTGTTCTCGGTTGTTAATTTTATTATATTCTGGAATTCTGAACCCTTTGATATCTCTGCCTTAATACAAAGATAAGACTTTTTAATTAGAATATCTTGAGATATGATAGAATTAGAATATCTCTGCATATCCCCAAATATTTATATTTTTATTCTATGTTGATCTGGATCTTCTGATTTCCATTTTTTTCCTTTATTGCCATCTTTATTTTTGTCATATAACATAGTGAATGAAACCTCTGATGTGGCATGGATGGCCTGTGTTGAAATTGTGACGCTGTCACTTAATAGTTATACTACTTTGGAATTAATTAATCAAATTGTGGATTAATTTGTGTCCTCCAAATGTGGATGTTTATAGGTCCTATCTTACAAGAATGTTGTAAAGATAAATTGAATTCATAATTGTGAAGGTCAGGCCATGGCACATAGTAGCCTGTGTGGAACTATTGGTGGTTTTTCGATGTAATTTTCAAAAGTTAAAAACTGGCCTCATACAAGCATAATTTTCAGAAAGTTAAAAACATAACTCACATAAATACAAGATGAATGTGTCCCAAATTTATTTAACTCCTTAGTGAGGAAAACAGTAAGTTGGTAAAAACACAGGCAAGATGGCAAAAGAATATTTGAAGAACTGGATATTTATAGGCATTAAAAAGAATATTAAATATTTGGGTTAAATATAAAACTGGTGACTGTCTCACAGGGAAAAAGCCCTTAGCCTTAGGTATTATCTTTTCTACCAACCATTATATCTCTACTAAACAAAAATTGACAGGTTAATCATCTCACAGAGTGTGGCCCCAATTCATAGTAAATACCAATGTCAAAAACAGGTACATTTTCCCATCGAAGTAAATATTTCTTGGCTGGTATTGTTAAAACAGTGTCTTTCTATGACACTGAAAGGGCACAAGGCTCTCTCCTGGCCATTTTTCTAAATTTTGGATAATTTTTATTAATAGTAGTATGATCTATTCAATTTCAGAACCTTTTTGTTACCTTGAATACCTCTATCATACTCAAGTACCTTTTTAAGAAAAAAAAAAAAACATTTAGGGCGCCTGGGTGGCTCAGTTGGTTAAGCGACTGCCTTCAGCTCAGGTCATGATCCTGGAGTCCCGGGATCGAGTCCCGCATCGGGCTCCCTGCTCAGCGGGGGGTCTGCTTCTCCCTCTGACCCTCTCTCTCTCATTCTCTCTCTCAAATAAATAAAATCTTAAAAAAAAAAAAAACATTTAGCTGTGTAGCAAACACTGTGCTGAATTTGTTGTGTCATCCTGTCCTTTTAACAACCCTAGAAAGTAGATACTATTATTTTTTCTTAAATTTTTTTATTGTTATGTTAATCACCATATATTACATCATTAGTTTTTGATGTAGTGTTCCATGGTTCATTGTTTGTGCATAACACCCAGCGCTCCATGCAGAACGTGCCCTCTTTAATACCCATCACCAGGCTAACCCATCCCCCTACCCTCCTCCCCTCTAGAACCCTCGGTTTGTTTTTCAGAGTCCATCATCTCTCATGGTTCATCTCCCCCTCTACTTACTCCCCTTCATTCTTCCTCTCCTGCTATTTTCTTTTTTTTTTCTTAACATATGTTGCATTATTTGTCGCAGAAGTACAGATCTGTGATTCAACAGTCTTGCACAATTCACAGCGCTCACCATAGCACATACCCTCCCCAATGTCTATCACCCAGCCACCCCATCGCTCCCACCCCCCACCACTCCAGCAACCCGCAGTTTGTTTCCTGAGATTAAGAATTCCTCATATCAGTGAGGTCATATGATACATGTCTTTCTCTGATTGACTTATTTCACTCGGCATAACACCCTCCAGTTCCATCCACTTCATTGCAAATGGCAAGATCTCATTCCTTTTGATGGCTGCATAATATTCCATTGTATATATATACCACCTCTTCTTTATCCATTCATCTGTTGATGGACATCTTGGCTCTTTCCACAGTTTGGCTATTGTGGACATTGCTGCTATAAACATTGGGGTGCACGTACCCCTTCGGATCCCTACATTTGTATCTTTGGGGTAAATACCCAGTAGTGCAATTGGTGGATCGTATGGTAGCTCTATTTTCAACTGTTTGAGGAACCTCCATACTGTTTTTCAGAGTGGTTGCACCAGCTTGCATTCCCACCAACAGTGTAGGAGGGTTCCCCTTTCTCCACATCCCCGCCAACATCTGTCGTTTCCTGACTTGTTCAGCCATTCTGACTGGTGTGAGGTGGTATCTCATTGAGGTTTTGATTTGTATTTCCCTGATGCCGAGCAATGTTGAGCACTTTTTCATGTGCCTGTTGGCCATTTGGATGTCTTCTTTGGAAAAATGTCTGTTCATGTCTTCTGCCCATTTCTTGATTGGATTATTTGTTCTTTGGGTGTTGAGTTTGATAAGTTCTTTATAGATTTTGGATACTAGCCCTTTATCTGATATGTCATTTGCAAATATTTTCTCCCATTCTGTCGGTTGTCTTTTGGTTTTGTGGACTGTTTCTTTTGCTGTGCAAAAGCTTTTTATCTTGATGAAATCCCAATAGTTCATTTTTGCCCGGGCTTCCCGTGCCTTTGGCGATGTTTCTAGGAAGAAGTTGCTGCGGCTAAGGTCGAAAAGGTTGCTACCTGTGTTCTCCTTTAGGATTTGGATGGACTCCTGTCTCACGTTTAGGTCTTTCAACCATTTGGAGTCTATTTTTGTGTGTGGTGTAAGGAAATGGTCCAGTTTCATTCTTCTGCATGTGGCTGTCCAATTTTCCCAACACCATTTGTTGAAGAGACTGTCTTTTTGCCATTGGACATTCTTTCCTGCTTTGTCAAAAATAAGTTGACCATAGAGTTGAGGGTCCATTTCTGGGCTCTCGATTCTGTTCCATTGATCTATGTGTCTGTTTTTGTGCCAGTACCAAACTGTCTTGATGATGACAGCTTTGTAATAGTCCTGGAAGTCCGGAATTGTGATGCCTCCAGCTTTGCTTTTCTTTTTCAGTATTCCTCTGGCTATTCGGGGTCTCTTCTGGTTCCATACAAATTTTAAGATTATTTGTTCCATTTCTTTGAAAAAAGTGGATGGTATTTTGATGGGGATTGCATTGAATGTGTAGATTGCTCTAGGTAGCATTGACATCTTCACAATGTTGATTCTCCCAATCCATGAGCATGGAACGTTTTTCCATTTCTTTGTGTCTTCTTCAATTTCTTTCATGAGTATTTTATAGTTTTCTGAGTACAGATCCTTTGCCTCTTTGGTTAGATTTATTCCTAGGTATCTAATGGTTTTGGGTGCAATTGTAAATGGGATAGACTCCTTGATTTGTCTCTCTTCTGTCCCGTTGCTGGCGTATAGGAATGCCACTGATTTCTGTGCATTGATTTTATATCCTGCTACTTTACTGAATTCCTGTATGAGTTCTAGCAGTTTTGGGGTGGAGTCTTTTGGGTTTTCCACATACAGTATCATATCATCTGCAAAGAGTGAGAGTTTGACTTCCTCTTTGCCAATTTGGATGCCTTTGATTTCTTTTTGTTGTCTGATTTTTGTGGCTAGGACTTCCAATACTATGTTGAATAGCAGTGGTGAGAGTGGACATCCCTGCCGCGTTCCTGACCTTAGGGGAAAAGCTCTCAGCTTTTCCCCATTGAGAATGATATTCGCTGTAGGTTTTTCATAGATGGTTTTTATGATATTGAGGTATGTACCCTCTATCCCTATACTCTGAAGAGTTTTGATCAAGAAAGGATGCTGTACTTTGTCAAATGCTTTTTCTGCATCTATTGAGAGGATCATATGATTCTTGTTCTTTCTTTTGTTAATATATTGTATCACGTTGATTGATTTGGGGATGTTGAACCCGCCTTGCAGCACAGGGATAAATCCTACTTGGTTGTGGTGAATAATCCTTTTAATGTACTGTTGGATCCTATTGGCTAGTATTTTGGTGAGAATTTTTGCATCCATGTTCATCAAGGATATGGGTCTGTAATTCTCCTTTTTGATGGGGTCTTTGTTTGGTTTTGGGATCAAGGTAATGGTGGCCTCATAAAATGAGTTTGGAAGTTTTCCTTCCATTTCTATTTTTTCGAACAGTTTCAGGAGAATAGGTATTAATTCTTCTTTAAATGTCTGATAGAACTCCCCTGGGAAGCCATCTGGCCCTGGGCTTTGGTTTCTTGGGAGATTTTTGAGGACTGCTTCAATTTCCTTAGTGGCTATAGGTCTGTTCAGGTTTTCTATTTCTTCCTAGTTCAATTTTGGTAGTTGATACATCTCTAGGAATGCACCCATTTCTTCCAGGTTATCTAATTTGCTGGCATAGAGTTGCTCATAATATGTTCTTATAATTGTTTGTATTTCTTTGGTGTTGGTTGTGATCTCTCCTCTTTCATTCATGATTTTGTTGATTTGGGTCATTTCTCTTTTCTTTTTGATCAGTCTGGCCAGGGGTTTATCAATCTTGTTAATTCTTTCAAAGAACCAGCTGCTAGTTTCGTTGATCTGTTCTACTGTTTTTTGGTTTCTAGTTCATTGATTTCTGCTCTGATCTTTATGATTTCTCTTCTCCTGCTGGGTTTAGGCTTTATTTGCTGTTCTTTCTCCAGCTCCTTTAGGTGTAGGGTTCGGTTGTGTATTTGAGACCTCTCTTGTTTCTTGAGAAAGGCTTGTATTGCTATATACTTTCCTCTCAGGACTGCCTTTGCTGTATCCCAAAGATTTTGGACAGTTGTGTTTTCATTTTCATTGGTTTCCATGAATTTTTTTAATTCTTCTTTAATTTCCTGGTTGACCCATTCATTCTTTAGTAGGATGCTCTTTAGCCTCCATGGATTTGAGTTCTTTCCGACTTTCCTCTTGTGATTGAGTTCTAGTTTCAAAGCATTGTGGTCTGAAAACATGCAGGGAATGATCCCAGTCTTTTGGTACTGGTTGAGACCTGATTTGTGACCTAGGATGTGATCAATTCTGGAGAATGTTCCATGGGCACTAGAGAAGAATGTGTATTCTGTTGCTTTGGGATGGAATGTTCTGAATATGTCTGTGAAGTCCATTTGGTACAGTGTGTCATTCAAAGTCTTTATTTCCTTGTTGATCTTTTGCTTAGATGATCTGTCCATTTCAGTCAGGGGAGGTGTTAAAGTCCCCCACTATTATTGTATTGTTGTCAATGTGTTTCTTCGCTTTTGTTATTAATTGCCTTATATAATTGGCTGCTCCCATGTTCGGGGCATAGATATTTACAATTGTTAGATCTTCTTGTTGGATAGACCCTTTAAGTAGGATATAATGTCCTTCCTCATCTCTTATTACAGTCTTTGTTTTAAAATCTAATTTGTCTGATATAAGGATTGCCACCCCAGCTTTCTTTTGGTGTCCATTAGCATGGTAAATGGTTTTCCACCCCCTCACTTTCAATCTGGGGGTGTCTTTGGGTCTAAAATGAGTCTCTTGCAGACAGCATATTGATGGGTCTTATTTTTTAATCCAATCTGATAGCCTGTGTCTTTTGATTGGGGCATTTAGCCCATTTACATTCAGGGTAACTATTGAAAGATATGAATTTAGTGCCAGTGTATTGCCTGTAAGGTGACTGTTACTGTGTATTGTCTGTGTTTCTTTCTGATCTATGCTGCTTTTAGGCTCTCTCTTTGCTTAGAAGACCCCTTTCAATATTTCTTGGAGGGCTGGTTTTGTGTTTGCAAATTCCTTTAGTTTTTGTTTGTCCGGAAAGGTTTTGATCTCTCCTTCTATTTTCAATGAGAGCCTAGCTGGATATAGTATTCTTGGCTGCATATTTTTCTTGTTTAGTGCTCTGAAGATTTCATGCCAATCCTTTCTGGCCTGCCAGGTCTCTGTGGATAGGTCTGTTGCCAATCTAATATTTCTACCATTGTAGGTTACATATCTCTTCTCCCGAGCTGCTTTCAGGATTTTCTCTTTGTCTCTGAGACTCGTAAGTTTTACTATTAGGTGTCGGGGTGTTGACCTATTATTATTGATTTTGAGAGGGCTTCTCTGTGCCTCCTGGATTTTGATGTCTGTTTCCTTCCTCACATTAGGGAAGTTCTCTGCTATTATTTGCTCCAATATACCTTCTGCCCCTCTCTCTCTTTCTTCTTCTTCTGGGATCCCAATTATTCTAATGGTGTTTCGTCTTATTGTATCACTTATCTCTCGAATTCTGCCCTCGTGATCCTGTAGTTGTTTATCTCTCTTCTTCTCAGCCTCTTTATTTTCCATCATTTGGTCTTCTATATTGCTGATTCTCTCTTCTGCCTCATTTATCCTAGCAGTTAGTGCCCCCATTTTTGATTGCACCTCATCAATAGCCTTTTTGATTTTGACTTGGTTAGATTTTAGTTCTTTTATTTCTCCAGAAAGGGTTTCTCTAATAACTTCCACGCTTTTTTCAAGCCCAGCTAGTATCTTTAAAGTCATGATTCTGAACTCTAGGTCCGACATCATACTAATGTCCGTATTGAGTAGGTCCCTGGCTGACGGTACTACCTCTTGTTCTTTTTGCTGAGGTGATTTTTTTCGTCTTGTCATTTTGTCCAGAGGAGAATATATGAATGAGAGAACAAAATGCTAACAGCTTAACAATGTCCCCAGCAAATATACTGTATACAAATCAGAAAAGACCTGAAACCAGGGGAAAGAAAGGGAAAGAAAGAAAAAAGAAAGAGAAAAGGAAAGAAAAAAGAAAAAAAAAGATAAAAACAAAACAGAACAATACATAAAAAGCAGAATATGATCAAATATGATCAGGGTAGTGCATAGATCATTGCCACACACTAGATTTTGGGCATATTTTGGTCTGTTAGAAAAAAGTGCCTCCTAAAATTTTAAAGGAATAACGACATATATGTACAAAGTAAGGGTCGATACAATGAAGGGATGGAAGATGACTGTAAAGATGAAAAGTATAAAAGATTTTGATAAGATAAGTTGTTTGAAAAAAGAAGATTTAAAAAAAAAAAAGAAAAAAAGGGAGAGAATGTGATGAGGCAGGAGACTAGAACCAAGCCATATACTAGTGATTTAGGGTATATTTTGATCTGTTAGAAGAAACTGTATCTCAAAATTTTAAAGAGAGAACAACTTATAAATACATGCCAAAAATAAGGGTAACTACTATGAAGGGATAAAATATGACTCTAAAAATGAAAAATAAAAAATGGATTTTTTTAAAAAAGGGATTGATAAGATGTTGGTTGAAAAAGGGAAGAAGAAAAATAAAAAAAAAAACAGTTAAAAAATTAACTTTGATGAACTAATGAATC
>NW_027397070.1:50346429-50346736 GCF_003265705.2 Callorhinus ursinus
GATCTTCTGGGGGAGGGGCCTGTTGCCGTGGTTCCCAAATGTCTTTGACGGAGGCGGAATTGCCCTGCCCTTGTCCGGGCTAAGCAAGCTGCTCGGGTTTGCTCTCAGGAGCTTTTTTTCCCTGCAAGCTCTTGGTACATCTTTGGAGGACCAGGGCGAAAATGGTGGCCTCCCAATCTCCACCCAGAGGAGCTGAGAACTCGGGGCCCCGCTCCTCAGTGCGCCCCCAGAGAAAAGCAGTCACTCTCGTATCCCCGGTCTCCGGCCGCACTCCGCGCTCACCCGGCCTGTGACTGAGCGTTTCTAT
>NW_027397070.1:50346836-50347188 GCF_003265705.2 Callorhinus ursinus
TGTAGAGTCTCCAAACCCAGCAGATCCCTGCCGTGCGCTCCTCCGCCACTCCTCCCGGGGGAGGGAGGGGAGTCTCCCCGGCTCTGCCGCTTGTTGGGTCCCTGCTGAAGGAGCAGTGGCCCGACTGGGCCGCGGATCACAGCTTATGGCAACCCCGAGCTGAGAGCCCGCGCCTCGGCTCCGTCTCTGCAGCCGGCTTCCCCGCTCCGACACCTGGGACCTCTGCCACACTCAGGCACCCCCGGTCTTTCTGTGACCCCAAGGGTCCTGAGACCACACTGTCCCGGGAGGGTTCTACCCCCCGTTTAGCCACTGGAGTGACGTCCCTCCGTGGAGCCGACTTCTAAAAGGT
>NW_027397070.1:50357188-50422188 GCF_003265705.2 Callorhinus ursinus
GTTCAATTTTGGTAGTTGATACATCTCTAGGAATGCACCCATTTCTTCCAGGTTATCTAATTTGCTGGCATAGAGTTGCTCATAATATGTTCTTATAATTGTTTGTATTTCTTTGGTGTTGGTTGTGATCTCTCCTCTTTCATTCATGATTTTGTTGATTTGGGTCATTTCTCTTTTCTTTTTGATAAGTCTGGCCAGGGGTTTATCAATCTTGTTAATTCTTTCAAAGAACCAGCTGCTAGTTTCGTTGATCTGTTCTACTGTTTTTTGGTTTCTAGTTCATTGATTTCTGCTCTGATCTTTATGATTTCTCTTCTCCTGCTGGGTTTAGGCTTTATTTGCTGTTCTTTCTCCAGCTCCTTTAGGTGTAGGGTTAGGTTGTGTATTTGAGACCTTTCTTGTTTCTTGAGAAAGGCTTGTATTGCTATATACTTTCCTCTCAGGACTGCCTTTGCTGTATCCCAAAGATTTTGGACAGTTGTGTTTTCATTTTCATTGGTTTCCATGAATTTTTTTAATTCTTCTTTAATTTCCTGGTTGACCCATTCATTCTTTAGTAGGATGCTCTTTAGCCTCCATGGATTTGAGTTCTTTCCGACTTTCCTCTTGTGATTGAGTTCTAGTTTCAAAGCATTGTGGTCTGAAAACATGCAGGGAATGATCCCAGTCTTTTGGTACTGGTTGAGACCTGATTTGTGACCTAGGATGTGATCAATTCTGGAGAATGTTCCATGGGCACTAGAGAAGAATGTGTATTCTGTTGCTTTGGGATGGAATGTTCTGAATATGTCTGTGAAGTCCATTTGGTACAGTGTGTCATTCAAAGTCTTTATTTCCTTGTTGATCTTTTGCTTAGATGATCTGTCCATTTCAGTCAGGGGAGGTGTTAAAGTCCCCCACTATTATTGTATTGTTGTCAATGTGTTTCTTCGCTTTTGTTATTAATTGCCTTATATAATTGGCTGCTCCCATGTTCGGGGCATAGATATTTACAATTGTTAGATCTTCTTGTTGGATAGACCCTTTAAGTAGGATATAATGTCCTTCCTCATCTCTTATTACAGTCTTTGTTTTAAAATCTAATTTGTCTGATATAAGGATTGCCACCCCAGCTTTCTTTTGGTGTCCATTAGCATGGTAAATGGTTTTCCACCCCCTCACTTTCAATCTGGGGGTGTCTTTGGGTCTAAAATGAGTCTCTTGCAGACAGCATATTGATGGGTCTTATTTTTTAATCCAATCTGATAGCCTGTGTCTTTTGATTGGGGCATTTAGCCCATTTACATTCAGGGTAACTATTGAAAGATATGAATTTAGTGCCAGTGTATTGCCTGTAAGGTGACTGTTACTGTGTATTGTCTGTGTTTCTTTCTGATCTATGCTGCTTTTAGGCTCTCTCTTTGCTTAGAAGACCCCTTTCAATATTTCTTGGAGGGCTGGTTTTGTGTTTGCAAATTCCTTTAGTTTTTGTTTGTCCGGAAAGGTTTTGATCTCTCCTTCTATTTTCAATGAGAGCCTAGCTGGATATAGTATTCTTGGCTGCATATTTTTCTTGTTTAGTGCTCTGAAGATTTCATGCCAATCCTTTCTGGCCTGCCAGGTCTCTGTGGATAGGTCTGTTGCCAATCTAATATTTCTACCATTGTAGGTTACATATCTCTTCTCCCGAGCTGCTTTCAGGATTTTCTCTTTGTCTCTGAGACTCGTAAGTTTTACTATTAGGTGTCGGGGTGTTGACCTATTATTATTGATTTTGAGAGGGCTTCTCTGTGCCTCCTGGATTTTGATGTCTGTTTCCTTCCTCACATTAGGGAAGTTCTCTGCTATTATTTGCTCCAATATACCTTCTGCCCCTCTCTCTCTTTCTTCTTCTTCTGGGATCCCAATTATTCTAATGGTGTTTCGTCTTATTGTATCACTTATCTCTCGAATTCTGCCCTCGTGATCCTGTAGTTGTTTATCTCTCTTCTTCTCAGCCTCTTTATTTTCCATCATTTGGTCTTCTATATTGCTGATTCTCTCTTCTGCCTCATTTATCCTAGCAGTTAGTGCCCCCATTTTTGATTGCACCTCATCAATAGCCTTTTTGATTTTGACTTGGTTAGATTTTAGTTCTTTTATTTCTCCAGAAACGGTTTCTCTAATAACTTTCATGCTTTTTTCAAGCCCAGCTAGTATCTTTAAAGTCATGATTCTGAACTCTAGGTCCGACATCATACTAATGTCCGTATTGAGTAGGTCCCTGGCTGACGGTACTACCTCTTGTTCTTTTTGCTGAGGTGATTTTTTTCGTCTTGTCATTTTGTCCAGAGGAGAATATATGAATGAGAGAACAAAATGCTAACAGCTTAACAATGTCCCCAGCAAATATACTGTATACAAATCAGAAAAGACCTGAAACCAGGGGAAAGAAAGGGAAAGAAAGAAAAAAGAAAGAGAAAAGGAAAGAAAAAAGAAAAAAAAAGATAAAAACAAAACAGAACAATACATAAAAAGCAGAATATGATCAAATATGATCAGGGTAGTGCATAGATCATTGCCACACACTAGATTTTGGGCATATTTTGGTCTGTTAGAAAAAAGTGCCTCCTAAAATTTTAAAGGAATAACGACATATATGTACAAAGTAAGGGTCGATACAATGAAGGGATGGAAGATGACTGTAAAGATGAAAAGTATAAAAGATTTTGATAAGATAAGTTGTTTGAAAAAAGAAGATTTAAAAAAAAAAAAGAAAAAAAGGGAGAGAATGTGATGAGGCAGGAGACTAGAACCAAGCCATATACTAGTGATTTAGGGTATATTTTGATCTGTTAGAAGAAACTGTATCTCAAAATTTTAAAGAGAGAACAACTTATAAATACATGCCAAAAATAAGGGTAACTACTATGAAGGGATAAAATATGACTCTAAAAATGAAAAATAAAAAATGGATTTTTTTAAAAAAGGGATTGATAAGATGTTGGTTGAAAAAGGGAAGAAGAAAAATAAAAAAAAAAACAGTTAAAAAATTAACTTTGATGAACTAATGAATCATGGTAAAAAAAAGCCATGAATTCTATGTGCAGTATTCCCCTAGCGCTGGAGTTCTCCCGTTCTCCTTGATCGGTAAACTTGCTCTTGGCTTGCTGGCTGTTCATGCTGATCTTCTGGGGGAGGGGCCTGTTGCCGTGGTTCCCAAATGTCTTTGACGGAGGCGGAATTGCCCTGCCCTTGTCCGGGCTAAGCAAGCTGCTCGGGTTTGCTCTCAGGAGCTTTTTTTCCCTGCAAGCTCTTGGTACATCTTTGGAGGACCAGGGCGAAAATGGTGGCCTCCCAATCTCCACCCAGAGGAGCTGAGAACTCGGGGCCCCGCTCCTCAGTGCGCCCCCAGAGAAAAGCAGTCACTCTCGTATCCCCGGTCTCCGGCCGCACTCCGCGCTCACCCGGCCTGTGACTGAGCGTTTCTATCTCTGGCACCCGACCCCGTGTAGAGTCTCCAAACCCAGCAGATCCCTGCCGTGCGCTCCTCCGCCGCTCCTCCCGGGGGAGGGAGGGGAGTCTCCCCGGCTCTGCCGCTTGTTGGGTCCCTGCTGAAGGAGCAGTGGCCCGACTGGGCCGCGGATCACAGCTTATGGCAACCCCGAGCTGAGAGCCCGCGCCTCGGCTCCGTCTCTGCAGCCGGCTTCCCCGCTCCGACACCTGGGACCTCTGCCACACTCAGGCACCCCCGGTCTTTCTGTGACCCCAAGGGTCCTGAGACCACACTGTCCCGGGAGGGTTCTACCCCCCGTTTAGCCACTGGAGTGACGTCCCTCCGTGGAGCCGACTTCTAAAAGGTCCAATTTTGTGCTCCGCGGCTCTATCACTTGCCAGAAGCGGCCGACGGAGGCCCCCTCCCCCACCGTCTATCCTCCCGAATATCGCCTCGGATTTACTTCTCCGCACGTCCTACCTTCCAGTAAGTGGTCGCTTCTCTGTTCAGAGAGTTGTTGCTACTCTCCTCTTCGATCTCCTGTTGAGTTCGTAGGTGTTCAGAATGGTTTGATCCCTATTCAGCTGAATTCCTGAGACCAGACGAAATCTAGGTCTCCTGCTCCTCCGCCATCTTGCTCTGCCCCCGACTCAAGTAGATACTATTATGATCCCAGTTTTACAGATGAGGGAACTGAGACATGGAGAAGTCAAGTGATCTGCTCAAGGTCACAAAACCATTAGGTCAGGGGATAAGGATTCAGCTTTATATGTCTGACTGCAAAGTCTGAGCTCTGGACTGCTGATGTCTTCCGAATGCCTCAAGGAGAGCTTCTTAATGAGAGCTCATCTAAATGCATAGGGGGTTTAGATTTACATTAACCATGGAGCTTGACTACTTCTGCTGCATCCATTACACTCTGATTTTTAGTATCTACATTGTTATTTGGTAGGAGGGACATATCTTACGCTTTTTACTTTGTTTTAAATAAGGGCATCATTAGGATTGATCTGCTCATGTAATAAGATCAGAAGTTCCATCAAAGCGCCATTTTGAAGTTTGGTAGGTCTGGGCAGGCAGGGGCTGGAGGAGCAGCCTGGTACCATCAGAGGCAAGGTCCAGAAGGTGAGACAGTTAAAGGGAAGCATTCACGAGCCAGCAGGACCTAAGGTAATGGCCAAAGTTATTTCTTTGCATCTGTTTTTCATTCCTGGATCCCAGATTCTCAGTGTGGCTCACAGGATGTCAGGAGATGGCAGTTAATCCCAGGATCTTCTAAGAGCAAGGATGATGGTGCTGGTATTCTTGGGGGCAGTTTCATAGATGCGGGTTTTCCCTTGTTGCCCTTGGGAGTCAATCTTGCTTATAATTTCCCCTGATATCAAGAAGGGACAATTTTGTATCACAGATCTGTTCTATTGCTGATTTTAATATAAGTGCAGAATCAAAAAAAGATTCGTCGAGACCCAGGACTACTTGCAGCTTTTCTTTCGTATAACTCTACATGGAAATGACTTGAGACTCACAGATAAAACATTAATTTTTACAAATCCCAGTTGACACTTGGACCTATGGCTCAAGGAGAAATAAGTCTCCACCATGGAGGTTCTGATGGCTTCCCAGGGATGATTATGAGTTGTTGGAGTCTGTGGCCTCACTAATTTCACTTCAGCCGTCTTTAGCATGCTATATTTGTAGATGGATTTTATTGCCTATGTTTAATTACAGCCCATTCATTTCTGGTGTGCTTGGCTAGCTACTTATTGATGGTGGTGGCCATAATCCACTGAGAGCCTATTGGTTTACAGAAGATAATTTTATATTACCTTGTTAGTCACAGGTACAATTTTAATGTATTTTTCAATATAGACTTATAATTTCTACATTTATTCCCATCTATATTTATTTTTACTTACATGCAAAGGCAAAAGAATATGTAAACTACTTTATTTTCTCTTGTAAAATAAGCTAACAAGTATAATTTGATTTCCTTTCCTTACTTTTTTTCTCTTCACTGTCCCCCCCCACCCTCAGGTGTGTGTATGTCCGTGTGTGTGTGTATTTTTTCACTGAGGTAAAATTTACTTAAAGCAAAATGCATGGATCTTAAGTGCATTTTGACAGATGTTTATAGCCATGTAACCAGCATGCCGGTTGAGATAAAGGACAGTTCCATCTTTCTAGAGAATTCCCTTGTGCTCCCATAGTCTCTTCTTCTCAGAGGCCACTGCTGTTTGAATTGGTATCAGCATCCATGAGCTTTGTCTGTTCTTGACTATATATAAATGGAATCATATACTGTGTGATCCTTTGTTTCTGGTCTCTCTACTCCATAGAAGGTGTGTAAGACTCACCCATGTCACCGTGCATTCTAGCTGCCTTGCCCTCTCCTGACCCTTAGCTCTTCGCATCTGGAGGAATCTGCAGGTCTCCACCCGGGGACCCCTCCCTGCCACCCCTTTGTATTTCTTGTCAGGCAGTAAACTGGGGCAATCTGAGCCCTCGCTTCGTTTGTCTTCTTCCTCTCAGGATTCCCTGCCTTTCTTTTCCTGATGTTCAGCGTCTTGTGAACCGTTGTTCCACATCTATTGTCTTTTTCTCTGTTGTTTCAGGAACCATAGTTTGCATTGTGGGGGGGAGGGGGAGGATCCTTCTGTAGTAAGAAGCCTTCTTCAGTCAGAGAGCCTTCTGCAGCCAAAGAAGCTGTGCAGAGCTAGTTACATACCTGCAAATGTGTCTCCATCAAGCATCTGGTCATCTGAGTTTCTTTCATGAGGTCCCCATTGCTTTTTCCCTCCAGTCCCTCTGATAACACTTGATTAAGCTCAATGGGTGCAGGGATTGATGTGGCTCTTGCAGTTAGCTGTTCTTATTTTCTTTGCCTAGAATTATAGTTTGTTTTCTCACCTGCCTTTATCCTGTGGATCTTTGCTGCCTGATCCATGTGTCTTTGCCAAATGAAATTAAGAGGTGTTTTCAAACAACAACAACAACAACAAAAGGAAGATCTCAGGAAGGTGGAGGTGTTTCTCTGCCAGGGAGTGTTTTGGCCGTGGACTATTCTTATTTGGATTTTTAGGTGCTGGTATACACTTATTATTTTGATGCATGTCTACAAAAAAAATGAGGGGACCTTGCATTGCTGATGTGTTTTAGTTTTAACTAGTTATTGTTTTTATAATTAAGGTTATACAAGCTCACTGTTGAAAGTCTGTAAAATGCATGAAAGTGCAAGGTAGTAGAAAAACATGTGTAATTTTACCAATTATTTATATGACCTTGTTTCAGAATATGCATGATGCCAAACACAGAGTAGATGTTCAAAATATATTTGTTGGATCAATGATTAAGCCTTGCATATTTGCGAAGTCTGAATTGTGCAATGATTCTAGTGTTCTTTTCATGAAATAAATAGTATTTCTAGAGGACTAGGTATTCTTCTTGCCAGACCCGATGCTTTGGGCATGCAGGAATTATAATGAGCACCTCAATATACAATTTTCTTGTTCAGATAAAAAATGGAAATGTCAAGATGTTTTCACTTCTTTTCTCTCTTGTCCTTACCCCTTCTGCAGAAAGCCTTGCCATTTCTGAGCAGTTGTACATAGATGTACCTGCATACAAGTAAACTGGTTTTGTAGTGGATTTTCGTTAGAGGGCAAAGACCCTTATAATGTATATGGGGAAGGAGCCTCAGGTCCCAGGTTTTTGTTTTTGTTTTTTCCTTCTGTGGCATCCACTTCCAAAGAGATGTTGCAGTTTATTTCACATGATGAGATTTCTTTTAGCGGTCTACTCTAGAGTTCTAGTGTGAGACAGTAGAACTCATCTACTTTGACATCATTCATCAATTTCTGCTGAGTTTCATGTTGTCTAAAACTAGTAACATATGACTGAAGCATTTAGATGTACCATATACTGAAAAAATGTAAAACGCAGAGAGATTTCTTGATTTTTCTACACTGTGGACTGCAAAATTCAGCCAAACCTTGTAAACTCTTTGCAGAAATGCTCGGGAGCATTGATAGGAAATGGTGGTGTCTGACTCTCGGCCTTATTTCCTAGTAAATTCACTGGAAACTTTTTGTAATTGACTCCCAACTAAATAAAAAAAAATTGCAGTTTTACCTGGATATCCTTATACGAGTAAAAGTAAATACATGTTAATATAAATAAAAAAGAATATGTGAATGTATACATACTATAAGTAAATACAAATTTTCTTTAGGATTTTTCCTAATTGTTCTTAAAGAATTTTTCTATCCAAATGTCTTTGTTTCTATGTCTTACAGTGTCATGTGTGAACTTTAGATTTCATCTCATCAACTGACAAGTTGTATATATCTGTAAATGTATAGGTAATATGTTTCCCTGGGCCACAGAGGAGGTATCTCTCTCCCTTTGAAAATATTTGATATTGGGGCGCCTGGGTGGCTCAGTTGTTAAGCGTCTGCCTTCGGCTCAGGTCATGGTCCCAGGGTCCTGGGATTGAGCCCCGCATCGGGCTCCCTGCTCAGCGGGACGCCTGCTTCTCCCTCTTCCCCCCCCCCCCCCCGCTTGTGTTCCCTCTCTCGCTGTGTCTGTCTCTGTGAAATAAATAAAATCTTAAAAAAAGAAAATATTTGATATGGATTGATACAAAGCCCCTTTATTCCATGTGAATACTCAATATTTGGGGTACAGTTTTATTTCTGAGAAAGGATTTAGGCAAGGATCTGGGATTTATTTGTCTTTAAGAATAATCTTTCTCCTCTTGCTACCTAAAATTCCCATATGGCTTCCTCATGCTGGCACTTGAAGCGTATCATCTAGTTAAAACTCACATCGGTGCCCTGGCACTGGGGAGTGTGGCGGGGAGCTTTGGAAAAGGGCCTGCAGCTCAGCACACACAGCATCACACATGCCTGTTGTCCCTAACTCGTGAAAAATCCCGAGAACAGGGGAAAGCAGGAAAGAAATGTATTAAAATAAGTGAGTTTAGCCAAACACACGCTCCGTGTTGGTAGAGGCTTTATTCCAATCCCCATAACACCCCACATGGGTTTCCAACATCTAACTTATTTAATTTGCATTTGGATTAATTTAGCATATTTTCCTATTACATAAAGTTTAATGAACAATAAACACAGCTATAACCAAATCTCACAGCTATTTCCCAGTGTGGGGTAACATTCTGCATTTAGTTATGTTTGGTTTCCTAGGTAATATTTGATTGTGGCTCTGTCTCCTAAACCTGCATCTCTTGTCACATGGCATGTTTTGGTGGCAGATCCTTCAGACAGAGCAAATCAGGAAGGAGTATCACGTGAATTCCACTGAAGCCGTGGCAATAAAAATCAACTGGGCAACACAGGGTGTGTTAAAAATGGTACTCCCCGCTGCTTTCCCTTGGCAGTCTCTGAGCTCCTTGGTGGTGGCCTCCCTGCTTTTGTTTCTAAAATCTATCCTGTGTACCAGTTGCAGATTAATTTTCCCAGAGCACTGTTTTTTTTTTTTTTTGGTCTTATCATTCCTCCGCTCATGAGCCTCCAGTGGCCCTTCTTATAGCCTAAACCCCACTCTTGGTTTTTTTTAAAATTGGTCTCTTCAACCACCTTTCCTTTAATATTCGTGGCTGTGTGTCCTCTAATAAGGCCAGGGTTCTCATTGTCACATGTCACTGTCTCAGCAGTTTCTGTGATCATTATACCTCCATCCTGTTGCTTCTCCAGTTCCTCCTCTGGTTAAGGTTTCCCTCCCCTTGGCCTGGCTTTGGGGTCCAGCCCGAGTCTCCCCTATTCCCCGAGTTTTCTCTGACCACTTTAGTCCACACTGATCTCTTCTCCAAAATCCCGCTGCATTTATAATCAGAACTGAGAGACAGTTTGACTCAGCATCTAAAGGGGGATTAGTGCGGACTTCAGAGTAAAAAGAGGGTTCACATCCTGGCTCCTGTCCTTCTAACTAGGTGGCCTTTGGCAATTAATGCAGCACAACCTCACAATAAGTACCTTGCAAAAGTTTCAGTTTTGTCAACAGGGTTAGAAATAATAGATGTAAAGCAGAGTATTGACTTAGGAAGAGTTTTTGTTCCTGGTAGCCGCTTAAATTAAAACTGTAACCCTCCCATTAAAGAACAATGTTAGCAGTAAATAAAACAAGTAGAATTTTGACTAGATTAATTACCATTTTTATTGTGTATTTACCCTATTTCCTAGACAACCAACTTGCATATATCGTGTTGACTATGGTTTCCTCTAGAAATTATAGACTTGAACTGTGTTGGGTGGATGGAGTGGTAGGGTTTACTGGTAGTGGGTTATTCACGTCGCACTGATGTTTTATATGTTCTAACTTTAAATGTAAACATATTCCTGATTCTGGGTCTGTATGATTCAACCAAAACATAAGTAAATTTCAGGGGATTCTACTACCTTTCCTGTAAATATCCTGATTTTTTTTAAGGTAGTGCTTGCCCAGGCTCCCAAGAACACGCCAAGGAATTCTGGTACCTTCCATAATCTCATGTCTTGTTTTTGGTGCTTTCTTGAACTAGACAATCACTGTCCAGGAATCTTTGGTTCTTGTCACTTACCAGACCAAGGGAACAAACTGCCACCTCTGTAGCCTCTATTATTACCAGA
Organism: Callorhinus ursinus; assembly: GCF_003265705.2. Lineage (NCBI taxonomy): Eukaryota > Metazoa > Chordata > Mammalia > Carnivora > Otariidae > Callorhinus > Callorhinus ursinus. The sequence continues at coordinate 50,367,266 of NW_027397070.1, forward strand.
AATCTTAATACATAAGCTTAACTTTGTAGATAGTACCTCAGTTTCAAATCAGCTCATTTGCAGCAGTAACACACAACCTAATTTAGCTTTCACAATGGACTGTTTACAATAAATGGTTTCAGCCATCTCTCCTCGGTGTGTTCCAGAACTCTTTGAGCCTGGGGTTCTAAGGGCAGGCCAGACCAAGTTTGATATTTGATACAACTTTAACTTTGGACCTGAGGTCAAATAGTGGAAGCCCCGTGGCCAGCCTCTCGTCCCTTATTCACTCTTAGCAGAAAACAAAAGCCAAACAAACGAAACTAGGGAACTATGGAATCTCTGGTTTATTATCGGAGCAGCCTACTGTAGTAATTATTGCCTGCCATGGGAAGTTGGCGACCTATCGTTCCCCAGGGGATTTTAACTGAGTAAGAAGCCAAGCCTCAATAACGTTACATACCCATTCCCCGGGAGCGCTCCAGAATGGGCTCAGCTGCTGAACACCAGGGCATTAGACCCAAATCTCAATCATAGTGACTTTGATAATCAGTTTCAGTGAGCAGGATGCTGTTAGCTTTTCGGAAACCACGAAGCTGATAGTATTTGAGGAAGGAAATGGGATGAGTATGACTGCTGTAGTGTGTGGGAAGAGGATTGGTGGGGAGGGAATCCAGAAGAGAAATTTCAGCCATCTTAAGAACAAGCACTTTTAAGAATAATTAGGGAAGTAGGGAATTTTCTCTCCCAGGCTCTCTTTGTTCCTGAGAACAAAGGTGTAAGAGTTTGAGATGATTGAGATTTAAATTCATTTTAAAGTAGACTCACATGGGAATGATTTTCTCTTCATATTCAGTTTATTAATTAGAGGGACGTGTGATTTATTTACTTCTGAGCCTTTGTATAGTAGAAATGTGTTTATGCAAATAGTGTTTATTTTTGATGACAAATAGTTGGTGCCAAGTAAGTAGTAGACCACAAATGATTAACTAATTGTCCTCACATGGGCACACTGGTGTGTATTTTCCTAATGAGAACAATTGCTTCAACATTGCTTCAACATCTATGCCTTAACTCTCATCTGGATATGCCAGATTCATGTAATATCTGCTGATATCCGTTTCAGTGAAGGAGACTTTCTTCCCAATTCTTTTATTCCTGGAATCAGAGCACAATTCACAGAGGTGTGAAGAGCATTCTAAACTGAGTTCCTTGCTCATAGCCTCTTGATCTTACTCCATCCTTTGCATTATCCTTGGTGACTTCAGTTTTTATGTTACGGTTTTTCTAGTAACCTGACTTCTTCAAAAGCCTGGCTATCTAGCAAAGAGAATTCCCTGTTGCTGTTAACTATTCCCTAAGTTTCTGTTTCTCTCCTCCCTTATGCCTCCTTATCTAGCCTTCTACTCTCCGTAGTCTCAAAGGTGTCACTTCTCCTTATGCACCATCCAGTCCTCTGCAAGGACACACAGACTTCCATCCTGCACCTTCTTTGCACCACTGGAAACCTTTTACCTCTATGTGTTCTTGGAGAGGCAAATACATGACCCTACTGTGCTGTGTCCTGAAGAGGGTCCTTAATATGGGATCTGAGGTACTCTCTGTCTCTTGCAAGGAAATAACTTTATTCTTATGGGTGATTTTAATTATTTTCTCTATTTTTTTTTAAACTTCACTAAAAACTAAACCCATTTCCAGGTGTCCTGCATAACTAGTGCTTTTCGGCAGAGCCCAGCATATTCATTTCTCTTTATTTTTTCATTTCTCTTTAATTAGAATATAGGCTCAATTCTGCTAAAGCTCAATGTTATGTAGAAAAGACAAAGTGATTGAGAGCAGGGGAATGGGAAAAGGCAGAGATTATTTTGGGAATGAAAAGTCTGACTGGAGAAAAGGTGGTGTGAAGGGTGGTCAGAGGTAACTCAGATGAAGTCCTGATCCTGAAGGTGGAAGATTTTGGAGGAAGGGGATCAATGGGAGTGTTTGAGCCAAGTATGTGAGAGGGACAAAGCTGTGTCTCAGAAAGAGCCCTCCGGCAGAGTGTGGGCGGTGATTCTGAAAGAAGATAGTAAAGCCCATGAAAACAGACACCACATTCATTTGGTCACCACTAAATAACCAGACCCTCGTGTGGTGTCGGATACACAGTGAGGATTCAATGAATCTCTTTTTAGAAGCTGAGTGAAAGCAGGGAAACCATTTGGAGGCTCTTGTAATAGCCAGGGTAAATGAGGAATAGACATGAATCTGGGGAGTTGGCCGTGAGAATTTTAGGATTAGCCTCGACTTGACTATAAGCTACGTATAAGCAGGCACAACCAATTATAATATACAAAGTATTTGCGAAGTGGCAAACATTTAAGAAATCTACCCCATTTGTAATTTATAAGCTTTGTTATCATTCCTTGTGGCCTTAACTTTGTTTTTGGTTTTTTCAATTAAAGATTTTTTTTTAATGTTAAAATGTTAATGTTAACATTAAAAAAAATCTACTTCTCATATTAAAAAGCCTTTTCTCTCGTCCTCTAACAGTGCTTAGCATTTCAGACCTACGTTGGTTTAAAAAAGTGTTAGATCATATTTATTGTATGATTTCCAATGGAAAGAAGTGTTATGGCCTCTCTGATTAAATTATAATTTTAGTGCCCTTGGTCGTATATGGCTGGGGACAAGTTCATTCCAAGTTCACTGTTTTCCCCGATGTAGGGAAAATTGCGGTCAGCTAAGTTCTGCTGCTGTGCTACAGACTCCATCCAGGCGTCTAGCTGATAGAGATACAGAGGGTTCTGACTCTTCTTCAGGATCCTCCCCAAGCTCCCTACTGCAAAGCTGAAATGCACAAAGTATTCCAAACTGTTATTTCCTGCCTCAGTTTGCAATGTGCTTTAATTTCTCCTTTTTGAAAGGGATACATTCTGAACATTTAAAGTGTGTAGATAACCTCCCCTACCACAGGAGAATCTTTTGATATATATTTTGACAGAATTCTGGTCAAAAATGTTCATGTAGCAAAGGTATGATGTGTATCCCTTTTTTTGCACAATGTGGTGCAACTATTATCAAGGTGTCTGTAATGCATGCACATGTACCACGTTCCAACAATATTTTCCAGTCTGTGCACATTGATACATGGAACTCCATTTTTTTTTTTTTTTTTTTTGCAACGTAGTTGTTTCACTTACTGTTCGTAGTTGATTGTCTTTTCTGTCAACTGTTAGTATTGAAAAGAATCCTCAAAATGTGGTTTTGGGTAAAATTCAGCTGTTATAGGTCTGGGATTGTTTCTCCAAAAGAAGCCTTGGGATTTTTTTTTTTTTTTTAAGGACAGCAGAAAACAAAACAAATGTGTTGATGATAAGATTAGGTGGGGAAAAACTGAAAAATCATGGTCACATACCATCCCTGAGAAGATGAGTACAAGGTCAGCTACTATTTGCTTCTGTCTTAATCCTATGATTTTCTGGTTCCCTGGCTTAGAAAGTTTAGGCTCTGTCAAGTGGCTGAAGCAGGACAACCCAAGGTTACTCAGATTCTCTGTGATTTTATTTTACCGTTTGGGAGATAAACCCTACCACTGTTTTGTAAATTGTTTAGATATCCACAGAAGAGTTATTCAGTATTTTGAGGGCGTCAAACAGAAACTATCCCTCTTCGAGAAATTAGAAAATCATTCCTAAGAATCAACACCATTAAACCTTGTCACCTAAAACCAGTTTAGAATGAAAAGCAGCAGCATGTGATTTTTTTTAGCCCAATTGAATGTTAGAATTATGCAAAATTTTATATATACAGAAAATACAGAAAATGTTCCACACCCATCATCGTTATTAACACGTGTTAGCTTTTTGTCACAATTGCTGAAGTCTGTAATTTACTTTTCATTTATTTTTAAAGACTTTCATGTTTTTTTACCTGTTGCACACCATGGAAATAATATTTGTAATATGTTAACATGTGTAAAGTATAAAAATAACAAAACAAATACTCACGCACCTGTTACCCAACTTGGGAATTATAGTTTCCTTTTCTTTAAAAAAAAAATCATAATTACTGTGAGCTTACCGGCCTGCCCCCCAAAGATCATGTACAAAAGGAAACTCCTCGGGTTTATGTTCTGGTGACTGCCTTGAATCTCAAAGTTTTTCTTTTGCTCTTCAAATGAGGTGATATGAATAATGATATGTAGAAAGAGATTTGAGGATCTTAACCATTAGACTGTCCTACCCTGTTCTGGTCTCCTGTGTTCCCTCATTAGTTCTTCCAGCTTATTCCTGGGAAAGCACTCTTCTCTATACATGTTAAAATACTTATTAAGTATGACTATTTTAAGTGCTTATCAAGTATTGGCTCATACTCATAAGGCTCAGGGAAAAATCATCAATACCTGGGAAGGCACCATTCTTAGTGATATTGCTTTTGATAGCCATGTGGACAGAAAAAAGATAGATTCCAGAAAAAAGAAACAATAATCTCACTTATAGATCTAGACTGAAAATATAGCCAAAGGAATATTCTGGAATAAGAGATTCTCTTTCTTGATTGTTTTTACTGTAAGTCCAGGGACCAAGCTGAATCCATTTAACTCTGGTGCGGGGGGTTCAGAGTGAACGTGATGCTAAACCTCAGGGACTCCTTAGTTCCATGCACAATTAAATCCCAGTTGTCAGGTTTGGACAGGAGAGAGGCCTCCTTTTCCTCGAGAAGCCTATAGAGAGATGCTTTGTGGGGGCGGTTACTCATTTTCCAGAGTACAGAGCAAGGACCATCCATCATGATCAAATGGGAGTATTTCATACCATCCATCTCTAGTGAGGATAGTAGTAAAAATTCTGTCCTTTCTCCAAATTTGTCTTTTTACTCCTGTGATTGAGGTTCAGGTTATAAGCCAAAAGAATAGTTTGAGGTTATTGAAACACACACATATACACGTAAGAATTATTCAGTCTCTGTTGTTCATTTTCCCCTCCGTGAATAATTTCTGCAGACAGGTGACCAGTTCAACCATCTGTCTCTTTGTTATAAATGCCTGTGGTTGGTCTACTCCCTTCTGCTTGAAGTTAAATGAAGGCTTCTTTTGCAAGAGAGTGAAAGAGCCAGCAAAGAAGATGAGATGGCGAGGCATTCTTGTGTTGTCACCTTTTCTCTTGAGGAATATGGAGAATGACTCTTTCTCTCCCCAGTTCAAATATACAGATTCCTTAGAGGCTCTGATGCATATATATTACTGAAAAAAAATATTTTTAGTATTGGTCATTTTGGAAAACAAAGAGAAGGCCTTTGGAATTTATACGATCAGCTCCTTCTGTACTTCCTTTAGCCAGATACTTTTAAAAAGTTTTGTTTTTAGCCTGACTGCTGGTTCAAAGTATTCTCTAAATATAGTTAGGGGAAATGAAATTTAGGAAGCATATCGGCTGTGGATTTGTGTGTGGTGACTTGGGAATACTGTCATCCTTTCTGTCTTGGTTCAAAGGTGGGTTTTGTGTCATAAAACCAATCAACCAACCAACTACTGTTTGGGTCATGGCTGTACATCACAGATGATGTTTGCAGAATTTTTTCTAGGACCCTTGGGGAGGTAACCTAGCCCTAGATTGATAACAAAATCCTAAAGGTTGTTTGTCGACATATATTCGGCGACTATGTTGAAGAAGTACATAATCCCCTAAGTGAGAGTGTATCTGCTTCAGCAAAATTCCATTCCATGGATTTTGTTTTACACCAGTGAAACAATTAGGTAGAAATTGGAATAAGTTAGTAAAGTAATAAAACTTTTAAGAAATTCTCATGGTATGTTTCCTAATTTTAGATACAATGCTGGGTTATTTATATTCTCATTTCATTTTTATAACAATCTTTCAAGTAGATATCATTACCCCAGCAAGTAGATATTATTATTATTGCTCCCATTTGGTGAAGTAGACCGTGATATAAGAATTGAGATATTTGACCCATGAGACACAAAACCAGGAAGTACCTGGGATTCAAATCCAGGCTTGTCTATTAGGAGTTCAGGCTCTGTTCACCTCTCTGCCATATTGTCTTTCCATATGCTGTGGCACAAAATAGAATTTTGACCTTACCGCCTTCCCAGATTGGGAGCAGACAGTCCAGAGACAGTAGATGGCCAGGAGCTCTGGTCACGGCAATGTCAGTTGCTGTAAGAGGCTACTTGGCAAACAGCATTGCACACAGATGGCGTGCATCCCACACATCTCTATTTACGGAGAGGCCCTGAGTGTTTGTGTTAACGGGTTTGAGAGATAATAAAAGAAGTTGTTGTTTGTTCTTTCTTTGTAAGTCTGCAATTAATTTTTAGCATAATTTTAAAAGGGAATTTGTAAATTCAGTAGACACTGAAAGACTGGTGATCCAAGAAAACATTTGTCTGTGGGATTTAAAAAGATTTGTTCAAAAGCAGGTTGTTTTCCATTTTTCCCACTAGGTGGTGCTTTGGTCTTGTAGGTCAAATTTAATGAGCCTGGATTTCACCCCCCCCTTCCTCCCCCATGTTGGTCCAGGAAAAAAACCAAATTCAAGGTTGATTAACAGGACTGTGCCAGTTAGGTTTGTTCAATTTGGGTTTTCTTCATCATTATCACTGTTTAGAACCAAGATAATTAAACCCATTTGAAAATTTTGGATGCTCCTTTTTTAACTTTTTTTGCAATAAGTTATATTCCCTCATTTTGGAAAAGAACATCAGTAGTTGGAACTAGTTCAGTTACCTCATCAGCATATTATGTTGACAGGCTGCCCTCATAATGAGTCTTTCCTCATACAGTGTGGAGCAAGCCATTAGAAGTACCGGAAACTGTGCTCAACCGAGTTTGTCATTTGGGTGTCCGTGTATAAAGCGCCCTGCCTTCAGAGATTGCTCTGGGACATGCGCATAGCCCAATACCTCATTTTCTTCTTTACATTTGAAAATCAGTGAAGACAAAAAGGGGAGGGGACAATGATTTGAACAAGTTGACTTACATGTGCTAAATTCACTCATTTCCGTTGTTATATAAGGACTTTATTTGTTGACTTGTCCACAAATGAAGCGTCCTTGCCATCAAGGAGTAATTTTCTGAGCCAAAGCTACAATACCAGGTAGCAGTGGGTCATCACAAACAGAAAAGCCCCCCATATGACTTGGCTTGAAGTAATGTTTATCTACTCATAAATGTCTGCTTAAGTACCAAGGCCCTGGGGACCTTGAGATGAAATATACACCCCATTCCCCAAGAAGCTTAAAGTCTAGTGGGGAAGGTAAAGAGATGGCCGAAAGACAACGTGTTCTGTGACTGGTGGCAGTATGCACACATGCCCAGTAGGAAGTGCGGGGCCTGGTCGAACACTGGTGGGGCATGTAATCAAGATGAGATGGCTAATAAGTTGCAGGCAAGCTGAGTCTGGAAGGATGACTAGATGGGCAACGGGAGAAAGGAGAGAGGTAGGCACGGGGAGGAGAACTTAAAAGAATAACAACAGTAAGACAAAAACAGAAATGAAATTTGAGACCCTTTGTGAGTCTGGGGAATTGAAAGAGTTTGGTAGCTGAGGGCATAGTGATGTTCACTGGGGACATGGGTGGGGTCAGAATGAGGGAGATTTTGAGTACTAAAGTGAGTGTGAGCTCTTTTTCTAAAAGCTATAGGGGAGCCTTTGAAGAATATGTGCCCCCACATAGTCCTACCAGAAAGTCCTATCAGAAACGGGGTCATCTGTCCTCGTTTTACAGAAGGCGCAAGGGGAGACCAGAGAGCATTCGAGTTGCTCCAGGTGATCCCCCAGATCCAGAGTCTGTGCAAAGCGACCATCTGTCACGGTCTTCCCCTCACGGGGATTTTAGATCATGACTCTCCTTGAGCTTTTCTGGTTACTGAGGAATTGATTATGCAAGAGCAGATGAGCTTGTTGGCTTAATTATTTAAAGATTGCTTGCTATTTCCAACATTTTCTTTTTCCTCAAGCTGTAAACGGAGAGGCTTTGGAAGGGTTTCCCTGTGATCATAGTCATTTAACCTTTGGTAAGCACATTTCCTTCAGTATTTTGAAGCAGAAATTCATAGTGGTGTTTTTGACACTGATTCTGAGTCCTGCATTCTCTGCCTGTCTTACTGTAGTTGAAGGTGGTGGGGAAATGGACTGTGTATGTGTGTTTTTGGTGGTGGTGGTAGGGCTTTGGTGGTAAAGATTAGCTCAGGGACTTTATAGCTTTGCCCGTATGAAATTCACCTCATAAGAATATGTATAGTCCAATTTCCAGCAAGCCAGAAAGGGTTCCTGAATTGTTTTAAAGCCCACCACTGCTTCTTCCCAAATTAAAATGTGGTTTTAAGGGAAGTAAAAAAGAAGTGTCTTTATTGCGTGAGTATAATAATAGCTTACCAAAAACTTCTTGGATTATAACCATCATGAATTTATTATGTTCCTCGTGTTATCTGTTCTCTGGTTTTCTTTGCATTGTTCAAGTGGCAGGATTTAAAGCAGACCAGTTTTTGTCTAACTCTGTATGTACCAGAGCTACTTATACAATGTTGGTATTTAATAAATGCTAAAACAAAAACAAGATCTCAGTAATAGCCCACTTCATTTTCTGTGGGTAGGCAATAATCTCAAAGGGATTATTAACTTCTTCCAAAGAAGCTTTTGTTCTTGAAATGCTGAATGCATTTCTATTCACATTAGACTTTATACCAACCACCTTGTTGACTATGAGATGCTGAAATCAGGGTCTTCATTAAACTGGCTCTGCTTTTTCCTTAATAATTTAATAGTCACAGAATTTACCTGTTTTCCCAGACCAATACTTTGTTGATCATTCAACCCAAGAGAATCTATAATAATCACCTTACATGACTTACATGTCTCTAAAGTGAATGTTCATTTTAATGCATTCATTTACTTATAAATATTGTTTTTTTTACTGATACACAAAGCAAAATATAAGATTCGTTTATTAGTTTGTTCAACTAGTTATAAAATCCCTGCTGTGTATCAGATACTGTATTTGGCACTAGAGATAAAATGGGAAACAAGGTAAAAATCCTCCATGCCCTCATGGGATTTACACCTGCACTACTCATAGGTCATTGAATCACAAGTTCCTAAGACCTGGTATGAAAATCCATTTGATCAGAATCAATGATGGTTGGCACTATCATTCTCTCAAGTGAGCTGAAAAGTGAAGATCTCCTTATGGCAAGGGACTGCTGGACCTCTCATTGTCCCTGGGAATCCCCTTCTCCATTGCCATGACCATACCATCTTCAAAGATCACTGCTTCCTGCTCCCTTCTTGCTTTGACTCAGATGTGGTCTTTCTTCAGTTCTGCAAACCACAGCTGAGACAGGCTGCTGTATTTAAGACTTGTCTGATAGATTCAGAATCATGGGAGAGGAAGCACATTGGCTACTAGCTGTGGCTCCTTAGAGAGAGCCCATAGGACTTGGTCCTCTCTCATGGAGTCCCTACAGGGCTTTCTCCCAGTCAGAGACTACCTTTGTCTTAAGATCCTTGAGCATGACTAGAATTCTGACCTCAAAGGAAAGACAGCAAAGCCCGGAGAAGGACTTTGCTGATTCCATTCCAAGGCTCACCTCACTTTCTATTCTAACGTCCACTCTTAACTTCTTCTTTCAAGGTCTAGCTCATCTCAAGAAGATTGACACTTAGAATCATGACCTAGAGGAGAAGCTCTGTGTTCTGTCTAAAGGGATGTGGCCTCGCCACGTGATGTCAGCTGTAGATGCACAGTTGAGCACAGTAGTCAGACCAGTAAACGGTGTCCTACAGCAGAGAGCCATTTCATTAAGGTTCTCCTGGGTTGTTTGGATAGGACATCAGTTCTCTTCAACTTTAGGATTTCTGGCTTCTCTGGTGTGGATAGCTACTCTGTCCTCAGAATCTCATTGGCCTTCTACTCCTTCCTCTTGAAGAGTACTCTCAAGTGGCTCCTCGATAGCTAGGGCCAGGTCTGAAAGGTCACTCTTCTTTGGCTGCTGGTAATTTTCCAAAGCAAGTGTCTTTCCCCTTCTTGGCTCACCCATGTCCCCTCGTGTCCATTCTTTGCTCTTTCTGGATACAGAAGCCTGCCTAATGTAGCCACCGCAAGCTGAGGAAACTTGCTGTGAAGTGGCAGAGGCTGAACACAGCATCTTTGTGTGTTGGGGAGGAAATCTGTGCATTACTACACATCCAGGACCTCTGAGTCCACCTGCTTCACATCTACATTACGCACCTGGAATATCTTTATCCTCACTTCTGGCTCATATCTGGTTTTCTTTTGGTTTAAAGATTCCTGTCTCTCTGAAATCTGCCTTGGTTTCCAGGCCCTAATTGCAGGAACACATGATCACCAGGCTCAAAAATCTTGTGCAAGGGAAATAATTTTATAATTGGGAAACCACTTATAATAGTCAGCTAGTGAGAGTGCCTGCAAATTTAAAACAAATTCAGCAAATATTTTCATCCACCTACTTTACACCAAGAATATTCTAGATACAAGAGCTAGCATATAAAATGACAGACACAGTGTCAGCTCTAGTAGAGCCTGAAATCAGGTGGAGAACATAGGCGTTTAATAAATAGCTACAGGAACGATGAATGCTACAAAAGGAGAGATTCAAGGTGCTACAAGTGCACACAGTGGGAGAGTTTAACTTAATCTGGGGGATTTGGAGAGTCGTGCTTAACTCCGCCATTGTCTAATTAAATGAACCTGAGCAACTGTAATCTGTGATTAAGAGCAGTTCTTCTTATCCCCCCCCCCAAGCCCTCCCTGTGAGTCCACAGCAAAGTACGCGTTAGCGCCATGCACGGAGACTCACCTTAACTGCAAGTCCTCCTGCCGCATTCACTGCTCCTTCATGGTTCATCATCTCCTTCCCCTACCCCCCCTTCTCAAGTTATCTACTTTTTATGTTGAATTCACCATGGGACTCAGACTGTGCTAGTCCTTCCTGTAGTCATTCAGGGGGCTGGGAGGGGAGACGGGGAAAGTCACTCTGACAAATGACAAGTGACAGGTCCATCTGGGACTAGGACCTGTGTATTGGCCACAATACACTAGGGGTAACTGAAGCAAATTACCACGGTAATTTTGAATAGCTTAGACATTTTATAGCATATGCATGATGGAGACACAGTCTGCATGGAAGTTTCTCTGTTAACAGTGGGCTGAGGCTTTGGGGATTAAATGATAGGCTGCAGGAAAAGGTTAGAAGGAACAGAAACTTCCCTCCATAGAAGCACTTGAAAACTGGTCTGTGGGCATTTTCTCTCATTATCAGGTAAAGCTACTTTGACACCTACACAGTAAATCAAATTCTATGACAAAGAATTGAAACCAACAGTCAATAGTCTTTGCGATAAAGAGAACCCTTTGATGAACTTACATAGGCACTTCTTATAATAAAAGGATTTGGTAGTAGAGAAAAAAATATGAAAAACAAAACACAAGAAGCTTTTTATGGGAGAAACGGAGTTTTCTCTGACACCACCACTTCCCCTCAAGCCTCCCTAGCGCTGCCCCCTCTCTGTGCATCAGAAGTGATTTCTCCATTGTCTGAGGTCCTAGAGGGCTTCGTTGGGATCTCTCTGATAATAATTTTACCATTATGATCGTTTCATACTAATTTGTTTTATTGCTATAGGATTGTGGACTCCTTGTGGATGGTGTTTTATTATCTTCTTATCTCTCACTGTCCTTTATGTCTATAAAGTAGGCCCCTAATAAATATATGTAGAATGAATAAGTACATCAGTAAATGAATATGACTTCTCAGATACTTTCTGTCTTCCCTGACATAGGTTTTTAAAAGTAGTCCAGTAAACCTATTACTGGTGTCTCAATATTTGCTTCCAAGAGAATAAATGGTCTGTTTAAGGATAAAAATCATCCTTCTCTAAATCAAGGGTGACTAAAATATCCAGGTGCTTCCAGGATACTGGGCCCTCCTGCCCTGGCTCTTAGGAATTATAGCTGCTGATCAAACCTCTGTCTCCCCATAGTTTCTCCAGTTATCAAAGTCTTATTCATCTTTCAAGACTAGTTTAATTTTTAACTCCTTACTCAGAACAGGCTTTCTCTGTCTACTAGAGCTGGAAAAATAGTTCTCTTTTCTAATCTCTATTCCAACTAATTGCTGTCCTCATTCCTTCAGCGTAAGTGATGGAGCGAAAAGTGCTTTGAAGACAGCAGCCCAGGTTCAAGGCCACCCTTTGCCATGCAGCGTGGTCAGTTACCTCCCTTCGCCCTGGGTTCTCTCACGGTAGTAATGAACCTCTGCGATGGGATGTCTGGTCTAAAGGATGAAATGAGGGCCAGCTTGTCCCAACACCTGGAACGTATCAAGGCCTCCAATAAAGGCAACTGCTCTTATGATTTGCACACATTTCACCCTCTCAATTGTAAATTAAGGGATTATGTATCTTTCCCAATAACCTGATGTCTAACTAGCTTTTAGTGGCAGATAAATAAATAAACATCTATAATGAAGACAGCGATAATTGCTATGAAGACAAAGCAGAGTTAGGAGAGAAGGAGCAGGGCCGGGGCTAATGCAGTTGAGGCCGACTTCTGTGAGGAAGGGATGTGTGAGTAGAAGTGGAACAAAGTGAGAGAGGGCACCATGCCTGTGCTTGGGAGGAGGCAGTGCCATTGACGGAGAGAGGGAGGGATGGGCAGGAAGGTATAGAACAAGAGCATCCCAGTGACAGAAGCCAACGGAGTACAGCTTTACAAAGAAAGGAGTGATCCTCCATGTTGGAGTCCTCTCTTCCTGGGAGAGAACACCCGCTGAGCTTGGCAAGTGGGAGATCACTCTCATAAGGGCGTAAGAGTTGTGCCAGTGCCACGGTGAGAGCACCAGGGTCGGGAGTGGCTGGGAGGTCCCGAAGAAAAGTGGTGAGGGAAGACACCGGGCGGCTGGAGATTGTAGTTGAACCTGAAAGGCCTGATTATGTATCTAGGCAGAGAGAAAGGGGAGACTTAGACAGGTAGGCCATGAAGGAGGCAGGAGCTGGTGGAAGAAAAGGCAGGTGGATGGTTTGGTCAGAGGAAAGATGCCACGGGCAGAGCAGAGGGAGAAAGCTTGGTGTGGGTTAGGCTAGAGATGGCCTCACATTTCCCAGTGAAATATACTGAAGGCGCTAGTGGTGAGCTTGAGTAGAGAGGCAGAGATCTGAATTAGGTCAAGCAGGAAAGGGAAGGAAACCCAACCTTTAAAAACAAAGTTTGTTCTTTTGAGCTTGAATGGAGGAAGCCGTTTAATCCATCCTGTGTACAAGGACGTCACCATGGAAATAACCTCTAACCACGTCTGCCATATTATAGGCTCAATTCTGGAGTCTTAGTCCTTTTTTCTTTTTCTCTTCTTCTTTTAAATATCGAGTTTCCAGTTTAGGTATGTGATCTTTACATTGCGCTCTTTAATAGTGTAAAGTTTAGATTCAGATCATATCACAGAGGAGCTTAATTCTGGCCACAAAATGTGGTCGGTAGCTTTTAAAGACATACATACGGTCATTGTGATCCAGAGATTATGCTGGACACTCGATATATATTCTATACCATTTAAAATCCGTATAACCACACTGTAACCTGACAGACAGGGAAAGTGGGATAATGATAATGATAACAAGGTATTTGCTCAGTATCACCCAGCTTATTAGGGAACATTTTTGGGTTGCAAGTGCAAGTCTTCCTGACCTTCACTATCACCATGTCACCTAGTTATAGCAAAAGGCTAAAGAACAATAGTCTTTAGTTTTGATACTGAAGATGGTGTCCGGCTCATGCTGGCTTGAATTTCCTGTGTGGTGGAGGGAGAGGCGAAAGTGCATTTTAATAAGCTTCAATTAAATTAATTTCATTTTACTTCTTTTGATGTATGGTCTCTTCAAAAAATCCAATTCTACTGATGTTTATTAAGTGCCTCTATTCACTGGAAAGTGCCAGACGCTTCAGGGGATCTGTGGATGAGTGTGCTTCAGCCCATGCTTCAAGAGCTTAGAGCCTTGTGGAGAGGATGAGAGTGCACAGTTTCTTTGAATACTAGATTGGCGGTGATAAGCACCATAAAAGGTGATGCAGACAATGGGTTCTTAGTGCACAAATGCAAGGTTATGTGAACAATTAGAAAAGTGGCCCCATAGTACCTAAACACCGGCAGTATCGTATAATAGAACTCTTTTGAAGATTCATTTTAAACACGATCATCCACTTGTTTGGATCCATGCCATAGAATAAGAATGTGTAGATGGCAATGACATCATCTTAGACGTTGTGAAGGTCAACAAGGTCAACCCACTTTGTGCTGTAGGGGTAGGTGATTCAAGACTCGGGGCAAGGGGGTAGGGACGCCACAGTCCCAGGCGTGGTATATGACTTGCAGCTGTTCCTGTTTCTTTGTGTGTTTAGCTGGGCAACAGCTGTTGGTGACATTGAACTGCAATTGTACAAAGATATATGTTATCTAAAATTGTTGGTTTTTATGTTTTCTTTTAGGGTGCTTTTTTGTAGGTAAGGAATCTAAACTCCAGAAATACTGTGAACCCAGAATAGGTCAAGTCCTATCCTAACATATTCTGGGTAAACAATGTTTTAATACATTTTCTTAGGGATTTAAAAGTAGGGCACTAGAAATTGCCATACAGTTCCTCTTCACATTGACTGCAGGCTTTTAGAAGAAAAGCACCAAACCTGAAGAACATGAGCTAGTTCAATGCACCTTGCACAAATAGGAATCTAACAAATGCTTCCCGATTCTCCACTTAAGGTCTTTGATACGTTAGGTGCTGTCGGAATCACTTTGAAATGCACAGATAAAACAAACATTGCTTCTGTCTTGTCAGAGTTCATGTCTAAATAGAAGGATCAGGGGATGGTCTTTGAAAGGCCAGAAATTGGATTTCTCCTTCCTTGTTATTGGGAACGTGCATCTAACTACAGGAGTGGTGACCCCGTAACTTCCTCAGCACTCTGTGCTACTCTCTAGCACCACAGGGATGTTTGTCTCCATGTTTATCTGGACACTTTCCTGCTGCAGTCGGTCAGTTGTCGCCCCCCCGCCCCCGATGGATTGGCCACAGCCGTGTTTGGTGTTGCTTGGATGAAGTGATGGATGCTTCTCTTTTCTCTCTGGATGCTTGGAGCCAGGATACAGAAGTGCTGGCTCAAAGGTGATTAATCTTCCCTAATGGTATCGTGTGCTGCAAACAGAATTTCGGCCACCACGTCTTCATTAGCCTTGATCAGAGTCCACATTACCTCAGATTAGGTAATCGGTTATTTGTTATAAAGCAGAGGGTAGAGGCCTTTTGAGCAAGTGTCAACTGCATGGAGTCCATTTGGAAAAGAAAAATTACGGGGCCTCTGTTGCCAAGAATCCATAGGGAAGGAATTAAAGCTGGCGTGTGGTCCTGGGCACCTCTCGTGCTAAGTGCTCCAGGTGATGGAGAGCAGTAGGCCTCTGACCCAATCCGGGTGGACACTCAGTGGCAGCCTCTTGTCTGACCCTAGGGGTTGAAACTGCTTGGGGAATGTTGTTTTCTAGAAGTTGAGGACAGATTCGTAGTATCTTTGTGGGTTACATATATTTCTTTACATAGGAGTTTAGAATTTACTGTATGCCCAGTCCTATTCAGAATACTGGAGGGATGGGGAGAGCCCAACAGACCAAACCCTGAACCTCTGAAGTTCTCATTGGATGGGAGAGACAGATAATAAACAAACACACGTATATCATATGAGAAAAAAGAAAAGTGCTCTGAAGAAAAATAAATTGAGTAAGGAGAGAAGGAATGGGACAGGTGGTGATCAGGGAGGACTTCTTGGAGGGGGAGGTATTTGAGTAGAGATGAAGTGAAGTGAGAAACACCCATGGTTGTGAGAAAGGTCTTCCAGGCAGAGAGGACAGATAGTGCAAAGTTCATACTTTAGGTGGTCTACATTTAGTTTATGTGAAGTTATTGTAGCACCTACCAGGAATCATTCAGTACGTACAGTAATGTTAGACCGGCTGGAGTAGGTAGATCTGTAAATCAGTGCCTAGCAATTATTGGTGTTTAAAAAAATGTTTCTTCATTTGAAACTCCAGGAAATGACTTAAGATGAATTCCCACCCACAGAAGGTTCTACTATCTACTGTCTAAACACCACCTCATATAACACTGGGAAGAGTCTTCCCTTCGCTTTCCCTCCTTTCCCCTCGAGTTTCCTTCCCTTTCCTCTTCCCTCCTCTCCAATTTCCTTCCTTCCTTTCTCCTTTCCTCTCCTGCCCTCCCCTTGTCTTCTCCTCTATCTCCTGATGCACAAGTAAATGAATGAAATGTAACCCCAGAGATCACAGAATGAACGAATGCTTTCTGTGATCATGTAATAACACGGCGAGTTATTCCATGCCATAATCCGCACACACAGAGCAGTGAGCACCATCCCAGTTAGGTATGGGAGTGGGGCAAAAATAGAAAGGGGTATGTTTTGTGGGCAACTGAGACTTTTGTAGCACCTGGAAATTTAGTGTGCCATTTTGCCACTAATGATCTGTAGAGACAGACATGGTCACAATGCCCTTTTGGGGCTAGGTGTAACACTGTAATCTGTATCATGCTGCCCCCAAAACTGCCCCTATAATATGTGAAGTCCTGCTAGCAGTACTGTCAGTTTCTCAAAGATCCTGGAAATCCTACTCATTGGTGAAATTCTTCTCCTACAGATGAGTTAGCTCACCTCCCTTCTCCACTTGCAAATACTAATGACAGCAATAGAAACTATTTATTAAGCAACTATTAAATATGCCATTTCTAACATAGCCATTCACAGAGGCAGGCCTGGTTCTCTCTCCATACCTCTCTGAGAGGCATGGTGTCCCCTGGTGTAAATGGAAGGCTCAGAGCTGCCTCTGATGGCCTGCAAGGCCAGTTCTCTTTGCCCTTCCCATTCTCTCTTGTAACACCCCACCATTCTCCGGCCCTTGAGACTTTACCACCATTTTATTGTATCCACGCCTTCCTCCCGAAATCCTGTGGAATCCTTCTTAGAAGGTCTTTGCCATCTATCTATTCTTTTTCATTCCTACTCCTTCTCAGACTCTTTATTCTTTTACATCTAGATTTTTATACCCTTCGACCTGTTTTTCAGCCTCCAGCTATTTGCCACACCAACCAGCCTCGGGCACTATTGTCAGATTTACTACCTTGAGTACCATGTTGCTACATCGCTACCCATCTTACGATTGCTCAGGCCGTGTCGCCATTCCCTCTGCTTGCCGGCTTCACAGCCCTGCCTAACCTACCCCGTCCTGGTTCTCTAACCTTCTTTAAGGCATATGGCTGAGTTCACTATCCCTGGAACATGTGGAGTGTGTTCTTCTCTGGTTAACTTTCCTCACACTGTGTGCCCTACTTAAAGAGCTGCCTCCTTCCCTATGCTTTGTAAAAGATCAGATCAATTTCTCCCTCCTGCTCATATTGATCTCTCCCTTCTTAAACCCTCTCTCTAAACTCAAAAGGTCTATAAAATAGTCTTTTTTAACATACACCTGCAATAGAAACTGTCCTACAGAAGATGCCCCTTACCGAAGCTGGGGCATATAGCACATATACCATCCTTTAGTGATTGGTAACTGTTCAGTGGCAACTACCAGAAAACACAACTGACATTGGCTTAACCAGTTAGAGATGGGTGGTTTTAAGCAGCAACAAGTCCAGGGGTATGCAGTCCAGGATGGTGCAAGTGCTCTTATGCCGCTGGGACCCACGCTCTTGTCTTTCTGCTTCAACATCCTCTGTCTGTTGGCTTTTGGCCTCCTGGTTATTGCCTTCAAGTCACAGGATAGTTGCTGTACCTCCAGCCAGGGGTAATGCAACAGCAGAAATCCAGGTATATCTTATTGGCCAGTGAAGTCAGATTATATAATCTGCCCCCTCTAGCTGCAAGGGAAGCTGAGATGTTGAGTTTTGGACTTTGAAGCTTCCATAAGGGAGGCAGGACTGGAAAAATGTGGCCAAGAATTGGTATCAAGTGAACTAGCCTGGAGTATTAGCCATAGCACAGATTACGGAATAAATCCTTACATTAAAATAATGCTTCATCCTTTTTTGATGGGAGAAAGAGTGGAGTAAAAACAACAGCAAAAATGAACACTGTCATCAGATTGGCTTATTATCAAATGCACGACCACGGCCATGTGGCCTTGAGTGACTTATTTATCTAAGTTGCTTATCAATCTAAACAGTTGCATTAATAAAACACTTGCCTCTTTGAATTATTGTGATGAGTAAAAGAGGTAAAGCCCATAGCCTATTTTATGGCACATAGAAGGTACTCAGTAAATGTCCATCCCCTTTTCTCTTCCCATTTGGGGTGCTGGTTGGTGTAGGGAAAAATCCCAAAGACAATAAAAACAAGCAATTGTTTGAATTGAATCAAGGGAGATGATATGTCCCACCACCTAGTCCCCATAAACTCTTTTCCATAGGGAACAGGATTGCCTTAGTAATGGAACTATACTGAAGTGTTTGAGATTTATTTATCTTCTAATTAAGAGAGGAAGGGAAATCTTCTCTGAATGTTGGTGGAGGTGTTGACTGGTGGATACTGAGGTATGTGAAAATAACTCACATGTTGCAGATGTTTAACCAAGATCAATAACAATTTGTGGGCCCGTCAGCCATACAGTCCCATCACCTCATCATATACGGGAACCCTGCTTCTGAAAAGTGACATTTAGTGGGAGGGAATTGCAGAGCTCTATCTAATTAGCAAGACTGGCAAAAGAGGCACATGTGCAAGAATCATGCATGATCCCGGGGGGGGGGGCCCATTTCATAGATATATCTAGATATATCCTAAAGATTAAGAAAATATCTAGATCTATAGATCTAGATATATAGATATCTATATATTATATATAGATATATTATATATCTATATATGAATATATCTAGATATATATCTATATTATATATATGAATCTATATCTATATATATGAATCTATCTATCTATATGAATATATGAAATATATATATATATATATATATATTGCAGAGTGCATTCTTAACCCATCTCCCTTCTACTCCTCATAAAAACAGAACCCATCTCCCTTCTACTCCTCATAAAAACAGAACAGAATTTTCCATGTACTTTATTGAAGTTCTTAGAAAAAAACTTTGGTACAGCAACCCATGTGAGTGTATTTTTTAATTGAAAACTTGATCTATCTATCCATCCATCCATCGAAAATGTGTTGAAAAGCCATGGATTTTTCTTTTTCTTTTGATAAAAGTAAAAGCAAAACCCTGCCAGATGTTGGGAGAAATAGTAACCAAATGATTCAATCAGAATTCTCCCATGGGGACATGGACTGTCTCGGTCAATGTCACAGAATGAGATAGTCTCACATTCACCCAGCAGTGAGTTATTCCATCTGGTTTTGGCAATTAGGAGCTGAAGATGACGGGAAGTTAAATGACTATCTTTATGAAACAAAGCAAAACAGAAAAGGGAACAGCTGGGGGACTGGATGGCTGGGGGACGTGGACTTGGATCTAAAATGAAGAATCTGTTACCTTTAGTTGCTGGTTATAATGCTGGTGCAGGTTAATATGAATTGAAGGTGCTGCTGCGTGATAGCAGTTAGCTGTCACTTGCCTGAAATATGGCCATGGCATATATAGTACAGTGTGGACCTAGGCTTTTAGAATGTACTGTCCTCTTTAGTTAAGGGTCAAGCCACCCGCTTAATTATGCAGCCAAAGGGTCAGCCATAAGAATCACAGGGTCATAGAACTTCAGCTCTGGAAAGGGCATTGCTGTCGTGTCCAGACTCTGAACTCTCTCAAGTTGTATATGTCATTTCTTTGCTTCTGGTATATTCTAAGGGAGAGAATGCACAGCTTTGATCAAATCCCCCTCCACATGTTAAAAACTTGATTTAGACCTTGTCTTTGAATTGGGTACACTCGAACATCAGGTTTTGCTTGATCACTCGCTAGTTTTGTGATCTTGAGCAAGTCACTTCTAAAAGTATAAATTGTATAAATTCGAATTTATACAATAGAGCGATATTATCTATCTCATAGAGCTGTTAGGAAGAAAATTTGAGATAATGTGTATAAAGCTTTTACCATAACATGTATTAAGTACCAAATAAATGTTAGCTATTATTATTATTGATGAAAATACTGAGTCTCAGGAATGTTGAGTGATACCCAAGGTTAATGGCAGAAATAGGACCAGAATCCTGATATCCAGTTCAACTACTTTGGCCATTGGAAAACATGATGACCTCATGTCTCTTCTTCTTCAGTATTCCCTTCATGTTTTGGCCAGACTAGGCAGGTAACATAAGACGCCAAAATCAAATGAATAGTTCTACCATTGCATAGCCAAATGGTCTACTTCTTTATTTTGGAGTTCTCCTTCAATATTCTTTAAATGTCTTATCTAAACCAGTGTCTGAAATGGGCAATCACAAAGAGCAAGGTGGTCACGCTTGGGCTTTGCAGCATCATCCACCCACCCTGCCCAAGAACAGACTGTGAGCAAGGTTAGAAGTCTGACTCCTCATTAGTGAGGGGAAGTCTTTTTGAGCAGCCCCTCTGTTGAACAGATAGACTGGATCTAACAAAAAGGGTGACAGATTAGGAACTGTCTGGTGGCTAATGTACTGTTTACTGCAGTATAAATGACTGGTGTTTGGGAAATGACAGATGAAGAGCACAAGTACACTTAAATGACTTCCAGATTTCTGCAGTGGAGGAGAGGGTCAGGGTTGGCTGAGATGTTGACTGGCAGAGGGGAGTCATTGGTGGGAATTTCAGGGGGATGCAAAGTATACGGAGAGGACTTCAGTTCGTCCATTGATCCAGTTGCTGCCGAAGCTTTTTTGCCATATACAGAAGGTATTGTGAAGGGGCCCAGTTCTCTTGCTCTTTTTTTTTTTACAGCCTCATCCACTCCAAATGTAATTCTGGTTCCAGTCCAAGTGCAGCAGTCACTCCAGAGAGAAAGCATAAGGGGTAGGCATGGAGCTATGCTCAGCCAAGCTGGGAAGTCCCTAGGGGAAGATGACATAGAAAAAAAGAATAATAAATATGTTTGAAAGAAGGCAAGAAAGCAAACAAGCAGGGAAACAAGCAAGAAAGTAAAAAGGAGGGGAGAAGAAGGAAGGAAGGAAGGATGGAAGGAAGGAAGGAAGGAAGGAAGGAAGGAAAGAAAGGAGGAGGAAGGGAAGGGGGAAGGAGGGAAGGAGAGACAGAGGGATGGAGGGAATCCAGCATGTCAATTAATCCACGTCTGATATATTGCAAATGAGTGAATTTGTGATGGTCTAACTTGCCCCAGGGGATCATAAGAAGCTTACAGTTAATTTGTAGCTGTTGTAACCATCTAGCATCCATTTGTTTGGTTTCAGTAATAATAATGATTATGATATTATAAGGCAGGCTGTCAGATAATGTTTGCAGACATATCGCCATTGTAACTTGTATTTGCCTTCTGCTTTGTCAGAGGTTTTATGTTCATGCATTCACTCGTTTTTCCAGCAAATATTAATGGAGTCTTAATTTTGTGCCAGTTCTAGGTGCTTGAGATGCGTAAGTGAACAGACAGAAATGCCAGCCCTTGTGGAACTTGCATATAAATTGGAGAGCGCAAACAATATATACAGTATCCTATCAGATAATATAAGTCATAATAGATAATGTGAAGGCAACTAAGTCTGTGTATAGGGCTGGAGAATGGTAGGACGGGGAAGCATATCTGTGCTTTCAGATATTTAGGCAGGCATCTCAGAGGAGGTGACTTTTGACCAGAGGCTAAAATAAAAGGAATGGCCAACCTCTGTAGGTACCCAGGGAGGAGCATTCCATCTGAAAGGAACACAAGTGCAAAGGCCCTGAGGTAAGTGAGAGTGATGTGTTAGAGGGATGTCAAGGGGACCGATGTGCCTTGAGAGAAGGAAGCAAATGGGAGAATAGGAAATGAGGACAGACAGGTGGACAGGTGCCAGACAATGGAGGACCTTTGAGCAGAGTAAGTTATTGGATGTTTTTTAAAAGGCAGTGAAATAATGTGGTATTTGTTTTTTTTTTGTTTTTTTTTTTTAATTTTATTTTTCTATGTATAAGTTTTTCTTTCTTTACAATTTTGGGATGCAGTTTCTTTTTTTTTTTTTTTAAAGATTTTATTATTTATTTGAGAGACAGAGAGAATGAGAGAGAAAGCACATGAGATGGGGGGAGGGTCAAAGGGAGAAGCAGACTCCCTGCTGAGCAGGGAGCCCGATGCGGGACTCGATCCAGGGACTCCAGGATCATGACCTGAGCCGAAGGCAGTCGCCTAACCAACTGAGCCACCCAGGCGCCCAATGTGGTATTTGTTTTAAAGGATGGTTCTGGATGCTGTGAATACAGGTGGTGGGGATGGTGATGAAAGCTGGGAGACCCATTTGAAGGGTGACAGGTTAGCTGGGCTAGGGATGCCAGTGACTTGGATGAGATGGCATTCTTAGGTTGGGGGTGTATTTTGAAGGAAGGTAGGTCTGATAGAATTTGATTTTGGATTCGATGTAAGGGGTGAGAGAAATAGAGTTTATATGCCCTTATGTTGTTTTTGTTGTTGTTTTATATGCCCTTATGTTTTAAAAATATTTGTACTTGAAGTTCAGTGTTTGGTCTTCATTATTTCATGGGCTTTTCTCATCAGAGTTTGAGGCACTTATATTAAATTATAAAAGTTTAATTATCCAGAATTCACGCAAAGGTCCTCTTGTGGACCAAATTCCGTCTTACAAACATGCTGTTTTTGGCTCATCATATTTTCAGTCTTTGAGCCAGCCTTAAAAAAAAATCCAGATAACTGAATTCTTCTGAGAAACAGTAAGATTTAGAATGAAGATCAGGTATCCCCATAAAGGCCACTGCTTGCTGGAGCCAGTAACATTTGCTGTCTTTTAAGGAGACAGTTCTTCATTCTTCACTGTTCACCTCTTGAGTTCGTTCCCTCGCCAGTTACCTGAGTGGCCCTGAAGGTGCTTGCATCCTGGCCTGCTGCCCTCACCCCCACCCCACCCCCACCAAGCAGTCCGTTGTAGAAAGAGACATTGGAGACAATTGTAAATGCAGTTCCAGCTGAGTCAGGGGAGGGGGGCAGGGAATTCCAGGATTATTGTACACAATCTATAAGCCCATATGCAATCCAAGCATTGTCTGTAAATCCAATTAATAATACATAATCTGTTTTGCATAAGTTTATATATTATTTTTTGGAAGGCTAGACTTAATTGCAAATTAGAATGAATAGAAGTGCATATTTGAATCTTACTAAATTTTAATTGTCTGTATTGTCTCAATTAACAGATGCTAAAGTACTAAGAGTATGATTGCTTTCAAGTGGCTGTGTCTTTGTTTGTTTGTTTGTTTTTAATCCCGTAAAAAGGGACCCTTAAACTCAGAAGGCTTGGGAACAGCTGTTCTCTGGCCCTCCACTTCACTGATGACAAAAGGAAATCCAAACAGGGACAGTTATGTGGATAAAACCACTCAGCTGATTAATGGTAGAAGGACCCAGACCTCCTAGCGGGCTGCCCGAGGTCACTTTCAGTGCTTGCTCCCATACCCAAAAGTCAAGAGGCTGCAGAGGGACGATTTATGAGACTGACATGCAAATTCTTGATTCTATTTCAGGGATGACAAATTCCTGTTTAGAGAGGGATGGAAAAGATTCTCTCCTTTTTTTTTTTAAATTTTATTTATTTAGCTGATAGAGAGATAGAGAGAGCACAAGCAG
This sequence comes from Callorhinus ursinus, assembly GCF_003265705.2. NCBI lineage: Eukaryota > Metazoa > Chordata > Mammalia > Carnivora > Otariidae > Callorhinus > Callorhinus ursinus. Next base: position 50,391,031 of record NW_027397070.1, read on the forward strand.
GGGGAACGGCAGAGGCAGAGAGAGAAAAGCTGGCTCCTGCTGAGCAGGGAGCCGGATGCGGGACTTGATTCCAGGACACCTAGGATCTTGACCTGAGCCAAAGGCAGACGCTTAACAACTGAACCACCGAGGCGCCCAGAGATCCTCCCCTTGTGAGAATACAGCTGTAGGGCAAGGCTTTTCAACAGCTACACTGTTGACATTTTCAGCTAGATAATTCTTTGTTTGGGGGACTGTGTTATACTTTGTAGGATATTTAGCCATTCCCTGGCCTCCACCCACTAGCTGCTTATAGTACCGTCCCTCCCCACGCCCACACATAACACACCCACACATACACACAGGTCATCACAATAAAAAATATCTCCAGACATTGCCACATGTCTCCTGGAGAGGGGCAAGATTATATCTGGTCGAGAATCACTGCTTTGGACAGACTACTGGTGCTTTACTATAGATTCAGAGTCCCAGGAAAAGACCTTGAACACACAGCAGCTGGACTCTGCTGACTCAGGAGCCATGCCTGGACACCTACCTGCTCACGAACGTCTCTGATGTATCTGCAAGGGTGAGACATTCACCTACAGCCTCTTCCCAGAGACCTGTAACTTTCACAATCCAGTACTTTGTAAGCATCTCTGTACTTTCTCACTTTCTAAAGACACTGATTCCCAATACCTGAAATTGCACGGGTATGTGGTTTTTTGTCTATTTCTCTGTTAGTTTTTTTTTTTTTCCTAGTGTTCCATTGTAGAGTTTCTCACTTCTTCTTTTTTCTTTCCATTTTTATTGCTTTTTATGTTTTTGGGGTTTTTTTCCTGTGTCTTCTTGATCCTTTTTTGATGTGGAGCCTTTCTCTTCCTGTGTCAATATCTGTCTCCCTACCTAGGCTCTGTTTCATTTTAGGGCTTAGCCTTCTGGTATTGATCTTCCCAATCTCTGTCATTCTTTTAATGGCTGTTTCTGGATTCTTCCTTGAAAGTTTTTGTGTGACAGTTTGTCTCTTACTCTGCCTCTGTCTGTGTCTTTCTAGATCATTTTTCATGACCCACCCCTAACTTTTAGAGGATGTTGGTGTGTTTCCATAACATTTCTATTTGTGATCATTTTTTAATCTATTTATGGACCTCTCTTCCCATTTCTGCCTCTCTTTTGGAAATGGCCCATCTATACGAAGTTTCAATCAGGATTTCTTTCTCTGGATAGGAAGTTCCTCGGGCATGTAATGGAAACCTTTTACTTCTGTTGAATGATAAGCCTAAGGGGAGCACAGGGAATGGACTTTTCAGTTAACTGGTTAGAGGCAATTTTTGGTTTTATTTAATAGAAGTGAATTTTTATAAAATATAAATTTAGATTGTTAAGTCCAACAAAGATTAACTGTTTAGCCTTTTATAAAATTGGTATCATAAAAATAAGTTTTAAATGATTCCACATCATAAGCAATTATCTTAGAAACTTAGTAGGTAATTCATTTTTGGAATTAACTCTTTTTATAATGTGAGGTGATATAAAATCAATGATTTGTAAAGATGGATAAGGTGTTTTAGGTGAAGTTTGGGGATAAGAAATGGGGACCAGGATCTGGCTGTTTTCGAAGTACCCATCTTTTTCCTGTTCCTAAAGAACGCCCAAACCAAGAGTGAGAATGAGGGCCCTGTGAGGTTCACAAGGACAATGAAGACTATCAAATCTACTCATTTCTGTAAGAAAACGAGAATAAACTTGTAAAACAGATTGGAATCCATCTGGTATAGCCAAACAAATCCCCTTTTAATGACTGTTTATGCTGTGTATCCAAAATCAAAACCAGGATCGAGAGTTAATCAATTAAAATGTATTCACTTTGGTTTGCCAAAACAAAAGGGAATTGTAAACAGAGCAAAATTTATTTTATAGTATAAACGTGTTACAAACATGCATTTTTATTGGACCTTATATAAATTTATCAAGTTATATCTCTAAGGTTTTTGTTGTTATTGTTTGTTTAGTTGTGGTACAGGGGAAAAAAGTACTAGCTTCTGAGAATGCAGGGCTGTGTGAAAAATGTTTTAAGGTTTCCGAAATCAACAACAAAACAAACAAGAAAACCAGGATGCAAATTTGAATTTGACAGGGAAAGCAAAACCAACTAATCAAGGAAATCAGATGTTTCTCTTCCCTCTAGTTTAGGATAAATTTCTTCTGCACAGTGTGTGAACCCCATTAACCTTAATAATACATTAATACATCATTAAAAAGTCAAGTCGAGGCAACTGATACTTGAAGGGTACTTGATATTTTAGATGGGACATACCTCCAAGACCTTGAAGCTTCCTAAAATTTTGGGTAATTAAGTTGAATTCAGTTTAACTGAGTGAAATGCTGTACCTCAAATAGTCACTGAGCATATACTTCCACGGTCATTGTGCTAGGGATAGGGAGGAGAATATTACTACGATCTCTGCTATTACCGAGCTCTTCGCTGATTATCGTCCGATGTTCCTGCTTCAGCTAATGATGTTTCTACCATAAACAGAACTGACCCAAACTGGCAAAAAACTATGGGAGTGTTTACTGTGAGACCCTGCTCTATCTAACCTGAGGAAGCCTTAGAGAGGAAGGTGACATCTACCAATCTCCTTGTTCTGTTAACCCCACATGATATTTTTTAAATCTACCCACTTAGGACTGGTTTCCAGGAGTTCACTCTTCTCTCAACTAAAGTGCATTCTCTACACTGCAGCCAACTCTGTCTGATACTTTGTGAGCTTTAGTAGTAATATACTGGTTAAAACTTAAAACTAATCAATGACTCTTTTTTTTTTTTTTTTTTTTAGGATAAAATCTGTGCTCTGATTCATGGTATTTGGGATTTTTTTTTTTTTTTTCTGCCTGATACTTATCTTGAGAGGCAGGATGGTATGCAGTGGTAGGTAGGAGAGCAAGCCCTAGATTTTGGGTTCAAATCCTAGCTTCCCTTCTTTCTGTCCTTGTGCCCCTGAGCACATGATATTACCTCTTGGCTCAGTTACTTCATCTGTGAAATGGGAATGATAATGTCATCTGCTTCATAGGGCTGCTGTGAATGAAAGCTAGTTAGTGCCAGTAAGGTGATTTGTAGAGAAACAGTAACCTTCGATAAATGTTAATTGTTGTTCTTACTTCCACCTGTAGAGACTTCTTTCACACTGACCTTCTCTCATTCTCTCCTGGGTTGCTCTGAGTTCCCAGAACCTTCCCATGCTGTTCCCTTCCTCCCCTTCGCTCAGCTAACTCCTACTTGACCTTCAGGACTCAAACTTTTGACTCTGCCAGGAATCAGTTTTCCCAGTTTCCTGCACGGCAGGATACGTGCCCCTCTTAGGTGCAGAGTTAACCTCTGTCATAACATTTTGCAGCACATATTTACCTGTTTAGTTCTCTGTTCTTCCTCCCACAATAGGTACACCTTAAGGGCAGAAAGTCTGCCCTTTTCATCTTTGTAGGTATAGCCCCTGGCATAGTGCTTGGCTCATAGGGTGTGATCAGGAAACCTGCCTCCACAAACAAACAAACCTAAAGTGAGAATCCACTAAAAGGAGTAACTTAAACTGGGTTATTTGACTAAATATCTGAATGCTAAAGGCATATGTGTTTAAGAGTAGGCAGGTGTTTCTGTGGAATACTGGTATCCTCCAGATGTTCATAGGTATATCTGGAATGACGAGTACATGGCCAAGTAAGGTAGGGAAAGGGGGATATGTCTCTCCTAAAGAGTTGCGTTTTTGATTAGCACAGTTCTTTTTTTAATTTTTTTCTTTACAGATTTTTAAAAATATTTTTTTATTTATTTGAGAGAGAGAGTATGTATAAGAGGGGGAAGGGTAGAGGGAGAAGCGGACTCCCCACTGAGCAGGGAACCCGATGCGAGACTCGATCCTAAGACTCTGGAATCATGACCTGAGTCACCCAGGTGCCCTGATTAGCACAACTCTAACTGCAGTAAAGAAGCATGTACAACCAAGAGTTCCCCAAATACTTGAGAATATGGAGCCCACCTTTGTTAGTATATTGAGAAACCCAATTATAGTGCCCTAAGAAACACAGTTTGGGACATACAAGTCAGAACTAATAAGAGCTGCTGTAACCAAAGCTTATCTCTTTCCTTCTTGGTCCCAGGACTGTGTCAGGAGCTTGTGAGACCCAGTGAAGCCTTCCTCTGGGTAGAGACTAGTGTCAGCTGGAACCCGAATTGGCCCTATATATAGCAAGTTGAAGCCATTGAGAGAGAGTTGCTTTAGCTATTAATTCTACTTCTCTTCCCAGAGGTATTTTCTGAGCAAAGAATATCAAGAATAGTGCCTCTTTTTATTCATTTTTATTTATTTATTAAAAAAAGATTTATTTATTTATTTGAGAGAGAGGGAGAAGGAGAGAGAAACTTTAGCAGATTCCAAGCACCCCAGGAACAGTGCCTTTAAAAAGAAAGGCAAGGGGCACCTGGGTGGCTCAGTTGGTTAAGCATCCAACTCTTGATTTCAGCTCAGGTCTTGATCTCAGGGTTGTGAGTTCAAGCCCCACATTGGGCTTCACATTAGGCTCCATGCTGGACATGGATCCTAAAAAAAAAAAAAAAAAAAAAGAAAGAAAGAAAGAAAGAAAGACAAGACCCAGAATTTCAGTAGGTTTATGGATATATGAGTTTTAAGGATTTCTCATCAACTGCATCAAAACCATCTGGGTCGCTTATTAAAAATACTGATTCCAGGGGACTCACCTTGGACCTAATGATCCAACAGTCCGTGAAGGGGAGACTAATAACCTGTATTTGTACTGAGGTCCACAATGGTTCTTATGCTCCCTGATGTTTAAGATCTGTGGTTCTGGTTTGACCCCAGGTGGGGGACAATTTGAAAATGGAAACCTTTTAACAGGCCCACCGTTTACAGTGTCACTTCTGTTAAGTCATAAACTATTACATGTGGAATCATCATTATGGTCCTTATTTCTTATATGTTTTTAAAATATGCATGTTAAAAGTTGTAAGGACTTAGACGTTTTATTTTGTGAGAAGAAAAATTATTAGACCAGTGACTCAGGTCACTGAGCCGCCTCACCATTCCATCTGTGAAACAGGAGTGAAGCCATCTGACTTCCCTCTGCAGGTGGGGTTGAGAGCATCAAGTGAAAAAGACAGAAAAGCAAGGGTGAAGTGTAAAGTGCGATGAAAAATAGAGTATTATAGTGCCTATACGCAAATTTGATGAAACGGTAGTCTTGTTACACATAATAATATTTTTCTAAGTAACCTAGTTTATTGCTCTACAGGGTTTAAGCATACTGATAACCGAGAGTTTAGAACAAGCAATGATTCAGATTTATTAAAAAATGAACATGTTTATTCAAAGGAAGGGAAACCTCTGGAATTGTATAGAATAGGATTTTTATCAAGCTTTCAGGTTGAATCTAACAGGAGGTAAGTATTAGGATCACTATTCTAAACACTTCTCTGTGACTCCACATTATAAGCAAACACTCTTGGAAAACGAATAAGGAATTCATTTATGAAATGAACTCTCTTCCTGATGGCATGGGGGTAAGATTATCAGTCATGGCATGTCTAAGAATTCTACATCAGATTTACATAGCATGTTAAAATAATTGGGGGGAGGAATTCACAAACCCTAACACCAAGTTTAACTTTAACTTTGGCTGTCTTACACTTTTAAGAAAAATCCCTTTTTCTCCTATAAATGTAAACCCTTTTTTTTAATGGAAGCAAATTTGTTAAGTTCTCGCTATTAAAGATGCATTAAAAAAGGTCAGCAGGCAAAATAAATTTGACAGAAAATAGTAAAGTTAAAGTTTTATTCATGTACAGTGGTTAAGAATGAAGATATTGAGATAAATTATTTTAAGTGAGAACTGTCCTTTTAATAGGCCTCACTCTTCAGCCTTGTCTCATTTTTCATTTTCATGAGGATTTTAATGTATTCTTTTCATTATATAAAACATGCCATATTTGGCCTTTTCATGAAAATGGCTCTGATATTCTCCTTTGACAGCCATTCATGTGAAAAGAACAGGTCCTATTTCTGTCCATCGCCTACATGGACACATTCATAGAAATCATAGATTTTTTAGTAATATATACTTTATGCTATAGAGCATCTTAGTCCCAGATACTCAAAGCATTTTGGTCAATGGCTGTATCATATTTCCTTTCTCTATGTCAAGTGACACATGTGGTCAAGGGTTCTAACTTCCAAATCTAACTCTGTCTAAATTATGTGATTTCCATTTTCTACACAGAGGAACAAAAATACAGGCAATAAAATCACCAGCCCAGGGGGCATTAACCCCGAATTAATCTTGAAGATTTTCTGTATCTCTCTAGTTATATGTCTAAGTATTGCTACTTTTAATTTGAAATACAATTTGTTCTAGGTATTTTGGGGGGATGGATAAATGGACCTAATCATTCCTCTGCTATTTTATAAACAATTATAAACTGCACATGTGTGTGTATAGTTTTACTCTGATAGTGGTATTTTAATATCTTCTTGATAACTTTATTGGCCTAAATTTAAACCTTTCCAGGAGGAAAATTAATCATCATCACTCTTGTTTGTCTTATCATTTTTCTTTTTGAAATATGAAAAGTATTGCTCAGTTTTTACATGGTAGTCTTTCCATGCTGAAGGACGGTTATACTGTACTCAAAACTACTAGCTGCTTTAGGATAGGTGAGAAAAATATAATGATATAGCTACTAAATTCAGAAATTAGTCGATTGTTTATATAATAGGTGCTAAGATATTCTCCCACCTCCAACTTCTTATAGCAAAATTCCATAGCACCAAGTTGTTTTCCTTGTTTAAAGTAACACCATAACTGATGGATTGTTTTAGATTTAATATGATCTTGTTCTGGTGTCTTGGCTGAAAATAAGAAAAAGTAATTTCCCAAAGTGAAGTGTAGGTATGCCAGGCTCTTCACAATGTGGCAATAGTGTGCCTGTGGATGGAGAGGGGGCGCGGTAAGGTGTGCTCTCTCTTTATCCCTGGTTCCGTGACCTAGATGAGTCATAGGTAAATACAGTGGCCAAAGCAAGACAGCCAGAAAGATGGAAAAGGCCCAGGATTGAATGGAAACGAGGACTTAAACTCCTTGGTCATTATTTTGTTGTTGTTTGGGTTTGTTTTGTTTTTTAAAGGAAGTTACAACAAGGAGCAGATAAGGACATATAAATTGTCAGCAGATTGCAGTTTATGATAATGACAGTCCCTAAGGGACTTCGCTTTCTTGGTGACATTGAAGTAAATTGCATTACTCAAGATGTCTGCTAAGAAGGATAGATAATGAGATGTACAGAGAAGGCACGATTGCTGTCTTTATGGCATTGTTGATGATCAAAATGAATGCAAGGGAAGAGGGGACTAAGTGGAGTTACTTGGGTTAACTTTAATATATATTATGAATGGCAAAATTCCTATTTCTTTTAGAGGTATGAAAAAGTGTCTTAAACAATTGCTGGCCACTCTTTCAGCACCCCCCCCCTTTTTTTAAACTTCCAGTATCTCTGATTGACTCTAAATTCCTAATTTCTTATTAAGCAAGATCACCTTGGTTTATATTTACTTGGGTTTCAAATAACATTTGCTTTTTTTAGGTGAGGAATGAGGAAGTGAGTGCTATAGCTTCCCCACCAGAAACAGACATAGCTCTTACATAAAATCCTGTCCCCAGAAGATGCCATATGATAGAGGGAATGTTTTACCTAAAGAATAGGACCTTTCGGGCTTGACGGATCTCCCACTCTAAAAGCATCGCTTTGAACCAAAACTGTGATAAAAAAAGCCCATGTGTGTGCACGTGCATGCACAGATGCACTCAAGCAGAAGGTTCTCACATCTGTAGGACTTATTTCCGTTATTCACCGTGCCCTTAAGATGCCTGATGCTTCTGAGTTCCTTGGGCAAATCTTTGTTATTGTGTAATACGCTAGCCGCATAGTACCCGAGTACCACTTGCTACCTTCTTAATTCTATACCATTCGCTCCACTTAGAAGACAGAATAGAATGGATGATTTCTGGTCATTTTATAAGAGGGATGAAGCAGGAATGAATGTTGTTCTATTAAAGTTATTTTCATTCTGAAGGGAAAAGGAGCTGGTGGCCTCCACCCAAATTAGAGGGAAAAGTGTCCTGACATCTCCCCGTTCCCCCTTCTCTTCTGTGTTTTCCCTCTTCTTGGTCCCATTGAGAGGAGATTCACTCCTAACAGAGTGTGTCATTTTAAGTTGACTTTCTCAGAGCTGAGCTAAGAGCCATTGCCAAGGCCAGTGGGCGTAAATTCAGTCCGCTTGACGGGAGATGACAGGCTGTGGGATTTATGACTTATTTGAGTTCTCATACATCACCCTCTGTGTCGCTCGCTTATGATGGCCCTGCCAAAAGATAAAGAAGTGTAGGACGCTTGGTACGGGCTGTGGTGACAGGCCAGGGACAAATGTCTGTGTTGGGTAAATTGATTTGAATGGCTCTATTGAGATACCAGGTTAGGTTGAAAATATGATTGGGTTTAATGATCCTGCTGACTCGGTAGACTGTCGGGATTCCAAATCCTGGACAAGTTAATTAAAGTACTCTATGAAGGGGGTGTGTGAGGTTATTTGTAAATCCATATAATTATTAATGTCAGTAAATACCACCGTGTAAAAATCCAGACCCGTTCTAATATATTGAATCTTCATTGAGTACAAGAGGTATTACTTACAGTTTATAGGGTATTTATCTGGGAAAAACCATTGAGAATATTATTTCTTCCCCCACACCCCACAGTCAACAAACAGAGACTTACAGGCATAAAAATATGTAATGAAAAGACAGAGAATAGATTAACAGTTTATTCTCTGCTGGTAAAATTTAGTAGACTTAAGCTTTATAACATACTGGAGGGAGGATTTTTGCTGTGCATGTAAGTGGTATTAGAAGAATATTAAATAAATGGATTACTTTTTCAATTATGAAGAAAAATATTGTTACCTAATTTTCTGAGTGTGGCTATTCAGTTAAAAATAATACATTCTCTTTGTTGGGCCAAGATTTCTTGCAGATTTCTGTTTTTCCATTTAAAGTTGCTTCTACCTTTCTTGAGTTTACCTCCAACAATGAGTATGCTTTCTTTACTGTTCTCATCTCCTGGTAATAAATGTTGACTGCTTATAGTTTCATTTTATTTTGGGGCATGAATGACTGATTCCATCTTCTAGAAGTGTTACAAAATGCACTTTACACTTTACCTTTGCATCAAGAAGCCCTACTGACATCAAAGTGAAATCCAAGAAGAGGTTCCCTTGATGCTCCTTGGTCAGCGGAGCCATGGGTGAGCAGTATCCCTGGCCTCCCTTTCCCCTCTTCTGTCTTGATCTCTGAACAAATTCTCCTTTTTTTATTTGGCATAAGGTGTGATTTCTTCATTTCAGTGAGTGACTGAGAGCCCTAGAAGGCCATCTCTACTGCGTGTGAGGGGGATGGTAAATTGGGTTCAGGGAAAAATGAAACCTATTGTCGCATGTGTTCTACTTTTAGAATTCAGAAACCAGAGTCAGCATTTGAGAGTGTTGTGTTCATTTATCAATGTGGTACAGGGTGACAGCGCCAAAACCCAACTCTGCATTCTGAGGAGAGGCCCCAGCTTAATTGCAAAACTTGACACCATCTCCATGGAATATGGCGGTGCCTCTGTCTTAGAGTTGAGCCTTAGCAAGGCAGGCCTTGTGTTCTCCTGCCTTTTCATCAGCTTCAAGGCACTGCAAGTGACCATGCCTACTGAGAACTCTGTGTTTGCTCAGGTCGGAACCCATAGCTGTTTTTGGGCCTCATAGTTCTGCGGGTTTCCAGCTTGACATTATACAACACAGTTTCTATTTGATACCTTTATTGTTTTTCTTTCATTATCTCCGGTTTTTTCTTTATATAAAGATATCAGGGATCAGATTGAGAAATTTGTCCAAGGTCACACAGCTTGTAAGGGACAAGGCAGTTTTGGACTCAGTTGTGCCTGACTCCAAATATACACTCTGCACCACACCATTTGTCCGCTGCTGTGTAGGAGATAAACATCTGTCTGTCCTGTCCCTGCTCCAGGCGCTAGTCTGGGCATTCTCACTCTTAGTTTTCTCTGACCTCTTCATCAGTTCAGGGCTTATCCAGGTCCCCCGACTGTAATGCCTTTCCTATGATTATTTCATCACCTGTTTATTCTCCGTCTTCAGGCCTTAGATCACGTGGCACTCCCGAGAAGTATTCTGTTCATCTCAAGTGGCCTCCCCAGTTACCCTCTGTCTCATCACCCCAAAGCTTTTTTTTTATAGCAGTGATCACATTTTGTAATTATTTTGCCCCCCTTGTCCATCCTGGCCCCCAGTGTCAACTCCATGAAAGTAAGAACACTGCTGAACTCATTCACCCCCATATGCACCAGTGTCCTGCACATACTAAGTCCCAGTAATTGTTTCATAAACAAGTGAATAGCTAGATGAATAGATGTTCCCAGAGAGGTGCAAATATCAGATAATTCTAATCTTAGGAAAAGTTTGTTGTGTTCAAGTTGTGGTTAATTTTGAAATATTCTAGGAGAGTTTTGGGCAAAATGCGGTGGCTATACAGATGATGATGGGTAAGGAAGGATGAGTGGACATTAGGGGAATCTTAGACTGTCCCTGGAGGACGGCATGTGAGAGCTGAATCTGGTGCATAGGTAGGGTTTCAATATACAAAGATGGTGGGAAAAGCATTCCTGGAAGAGGAAACAACATGAACAGGCACACAAAAGTAGGAACGTATAGGGTACACATCGATGTAACAGTAGGAAGACCCGAGTTCAAATTCTGACTTTTCCTCTGCATAGCTGTTGATTTTGGACCATATGTTTAATTAATGTTTTTGAGAGCCATCTCAATCCAGGCACATTACCATCAGCTTTTCCCTCCTGAATCTCAGTTTCTTTGGTTGTTAAATGAGGATAATAATTTATGGCTTAAAGTTTTTTTTATGAAATCATGTATGTCAAAGAACCTTGTGTTTAGCAGGTACTTTCATCCATGGAGATTGTAACTGCGTTTAGGTGAGCTGCTAAATTCAGGAAAGGTTATTTAAAGCCACGGAGCAGACACATCGTAATGCCATAATTAGGACAGATAATGACATTTCCAGAAAAGGGCCTATAGACTAGGAATAAATAAAAGTAGTTTGTCCCTAAAGTGCTGGGTTTAGGGTTACAAGAGATAAGCTCTAGTCTCAGTATAACCTTGGGTTCTGACTCCAAAACATCATTCAGTCATCAGTGTCTCAGTATCTTTGTTCTTAAAATTGCTGTTATCATAAAGATGACCTGGAAGTGAACTTAACCTCTTCTTAAGGTTTCAGTGAGGAAAGTTAAGATCACTTCTCTCTAGAACATTAAGCTTATGCAGAAAGGGCCTTATGAAGTGTATAATGGAAGTAGTGTGAAAAGAGGAGTGAGCCCTTCAATCATTTTCACAGCGTAAAGGTGCTCCTGCCGGTCATAGTTTTAATACAGAGACTTATATAAATTAAGTAATGATTCGGGGTTAGCCAGATCCCCTAATGTTCCAAAGTTTGTCATGGTGAATTGTGGTGTCACTGAGCAAGTGCGTACTTAAAGAGAAGGATGGGAAGGGGAAGAAGGTTAGCAGAATAGCAAGTGACTAGAAAATGGTAAATGTAGCCCAGAGGGGAAAGCAAAAGGGAAGGGAGAGCATAGGAGAACAAGATGGAGAAACCGACCAGCATAGCAAGAGGAAACCAAGGCGGGGGGCGGGGAATCCTATCAAAAGGGAAGAGGGCCTTTTCATTTATCTACCAACACATTCCACTCTTCTTTGTGGTGTGGTTGCCTTTTTGAAAGGAAAGTGATTGTGTTGGGGCCTGTCAATCTTCGTTACACGCAGACAATTCCCTGAATGTTATTCCGGGATCCCTACCCGTGGAATTGTAAGGCTTGGCTGATTGATGGCTCCTTTTCTATTGAGCAGTAAACAAGGTAAGCCAGCTTTAGTCTAGGTTCTTGAGGAGTCATCTCGCAAGGGGAAAACACACTGAAATTCCAGAGTCTGATCCCACCTGCGATAGTGCCTATTGGATGGATACTTAACATAGGGTTTTCCTATTACCTCCATTTCCTGGATGAGAGAACCGAGGCTAAGACTGGTTAAATAATTTACCCAGGTCAAAGGGCTCCTGATTGGTGGAATCCAGATTTGAATTTCATTCTCTCTGACTCCAAAGCTCATACTGTATTTTCTATGTTTTTAAATAAAAATTAGTACGTATACATAATAAGTGGGAGGAAACTATGGGTTAATTTTGAAATATAAGATTATCTTCAGAGAAAGTATTCTTTTCTTTCTCTTCTTAATGTTGGCTAGAAAATTAGAATCGGAAAGATACGGCAAGTGTGCCTTTGTGTTGGGAATAGCTAAAATTGCTCACTTTAACGGTAAGGTTCTGCCATCTGGGACATTGCAGATTCTCCCAAATTGGTATGGTCTGTCCTGCTGTCTTGGAAAGGGAGCATCTAGTACAGGGAAAAGGATTCAAAATGCAGCAAAGGGACTTTTTATTTTATTTATTTATTTTTTTGGTAAGATTTTGCTTAATTATCACTGCAGTGGAATGGCTGGCCAAAGTCAGAAATCTTTTATTTCCACTCAGTAAGCTGCCCAATCAGGCTTCAGAAGGTATGGTACAAACAAATGCCATTTCTTTTTTTTTTTTTCCGTCTCTTAAAAAAAGTTAATCAAGAATTCATTTTTTAGAATAATCCTGTGTTAAATCAAGTGGTCAGACAATGAAATAGGAATTAAAGAAAATGAAATAGTGGGAATTACCATAAAAATATGAAATTTTGTCAAAAGGCCAACCAAGTGAATTGGTTAATAATAAGCACCTCCAATTTATTGCCATCTGGGTTCTCTTTTCCCTGGCATCTTTATGGTTCTTCACTTTGTGCCAAGACAACTTACCTATAATCCTTGACAAATATCCATTTTAGAGACTGGGAGTACCCTGTAGATTTGAAAGCAAAGCAAGACAGTGGCATGAGTCAGGAAGTTGGGAATGGCGTGGGTTAATATGGATTAGGACCAAGGATTTTAGTTGGGGACTATTTACGTGAGTAAAGCCAGTTTGCGCTATGACCCTCCATCCTATTAAGCCTGACAAGGAGGTTTGCTAGAAAAGTAGCTGAAGCATCTGAAATTAGATACTTACGCACTTTTCCCAGATTTTTTTTTCTTAAGATTTTATTTATTCATTTGACACAGAAAGAGAGAGAGAGACAGAGAATACAAGCCAGGGCAGCGGCAGAGGGGGAGGGAGAAGCAGGCTCCCCGCTGAGCGGGGAGCCCGATGCGGGGCTCCATCCCAGGACCCTGGGATCATGACCTGAGCTGAAACCAAGATGCTTAAATGACTGAGCCACCCAGGTGCCCTTTCCCTGATCTTTTATTTCTGAGGACTACTAGCTCATAGAGATGGGGCAATAGACTTGGTGAGGTTCATTTGGCTTATAGCGTCTCGGGACCCGTGGACTCGGACTACCCCTTCTATGTTGGTCTTGGGCCAGCTGATGTCATGTGAGCCTATAGCAGGCTATGGATGGAGGCATTTCTATAGAGGCAAGCAGTGCATGTTGAGCTTCTTTGTGAGTGTGAAACTCCTGCCTTCCTTGCCGGATTCCGGTTCTATAAAGTGGCAGTGAAAAAAAAAAAGGGTCTTCTTTGTCTCTGTTCGCACAGCAGTCTGTGGTTGAGAGACCTTCGTTTTCACTGAAATAAATTGAAAGCAACCCAGCAAAGGATCTTTTCTGAATATAGGATGGCTACAAGATTTCTCAACCTCAGCACTATTGACATTTTGGACTGGGTAATTCTTTGCTGTGGGGCTGTCCTGTGCATTGTGGGATGCTTAGCAGCCTCCCTGGATGCTACCCACTAGATGCATCCTGCCCCAGTCATGACAGTGCAAGATGTCTCTAGACATTAGCAAATGTCCCCTGGAGTGGGGGAGGAGGGCACAAATTGTTCCTTGGTTGAAAGTCACTGCCTTAGATTTTGTCCCCTTCGAAATAAGACCACTGTTTTTTGTTTGTGTGTTTTGTTTTGTTTTCCTTCCTTCTAGTTATGCTCAGCAAAGCTAGGACTTCTTCTAAGACAAACTTCCAACATAAATCTCTGATTCTTCTTGGGAAAACATTGCATTTTGACCTTTTAGTGGCTTAATGTCTCCAAATGACAAATAGGAAGTTGATGAAGGCAGTAGTTTATGCGTATAATTTTGAGCCAATGTCCCCTCCCCTGAGTTTGAGTTCAGGATTTGCTACCTACTACCTATGTGACCTTGGCCAAGTGACTATCCAGGATCTGTCTCCCTTCATCTGTGAGATGAGGGGAGTGACGATTGCACCCTTTTACCCTGTTGTGGCAGAGATGAAATGAGACAAATTAGTTCCAGCACACTGCCTGGCCCATGCTGAGTGCTCAATAAATGTTTGCTCTAATTATCACTACTGCTGATCATATTTTTGAAAACTTAGTTGGCTTGTTATTATTAAGCCAATGTTTATTTTTTCTTTACCAAATACTTCCTGTGTTTTGTATCTCAGAAAACAGACTCACAAGTGCAAACACACATGCACACAGAGACACAGACACACACACTGTGATTAGCTTTCTGGTTTCATACACTCTTTTGGGACAAATCCAGGACATTCTGATTAGCCCCTTAGCTTTTTCTGCTTCTCCTCTCACTGTTCCTGTTTCCTCCCATTCTTTCCTCCTGGAGCCACCATCAGATGAGGCACAAATCATCTCCTTGATTTGCGGGCTGTGAACCAATGAGAAAACTCCTATAGTGGCTTTTGATTTTATGCTTCATTGCGTAGGCTTCTCGTAAACACCATGGCATCTTAAAAAACAAAAACAACAGCCTTCTTTTGGCCAGAACTTTATCAAATCTGTGTCCATAATGGCACAGATGTATAGAAAATGAGAAAATCCATTTTTGTGGGTTCTTTTTTTTTTCTTCTGCAGAAGCAAAGTGACCTTGAGGGAACACTGGCTCCACGTTTATTTTTCATGGCATTGCCCACATCCCTCCTCCTTCACCTCCTCAGGCTCCCCATTCAGTTTCTCAACAACTGGCAATCACTCTGCCCTCCCGCTCCAAATTTATGACCAAGGACAGGCCATAAACAGAGAAGGCCAACCCAAATCCCAGGCACTGCACCTTCCTGTTTGCCGGAGGTTTGACAGTTTGATGGGAGCGTAAAGAATAAGCCTGCATCCCCACTTGCCCCATGAATCATGCCCTACAAAAATGACTAGCAAAGGGGACTGCAGGGAGTGCAGGTGACTCAGAGCCCTGAGGCAGGGCTTCCCCTAAACCACCGAGAGCAAAGGGTCCCCGTGGTTGTCCTCTCTGCAGTGGCCTGACAAATCAAAGTAATCTCACAACTAAGAAGACCTCGCCAGCTCACAGATCCCCAGGGAGCAGGCTTTTGTAGTGATCCACATGACATGGTAGAGGCCCCTCCAGCTTACTGATGCTCAGAGAATCACAAAGGAAATGATGCACCTGGAAGGACACACTTTCGGGAGACACCGGGGAAGTAGGAACACACCCTTTACAGACGTTCCCTTCCTCCTCTAGTTGCCTCTTGGTATATATGTCCTTGGCTGGTGTGTCTCAAACTTGAGAGTGCATGGGAGTCATCAGGATGCTCTTGTTTAGTTTCTGATTCAGCCAGTCTGGATGGGACCCGAGAATCTGCATTTTTTGGTGAACCCCCCAGGGGATGCTTATGCTGCCAGTCCTTCAACCAAATATTGAGGAGCAAGATCCCTAGAGTGTTTCAGAGCTTTCTTTCTTTCCCTCCCCTTCCTCTCCCCACCCCAGAATTACGTCTTTTGGAATAGTGCTTGCCAGTTGTACAGCACAGTCATCATCTCCCCAGTGGGCTGTGGGCAAAACTAACTTCCTCTGTGGCCCAGAACTCTGAGAACCAGAGCCATATCGTTATTATGGAGTTTAGTCTTCCTCCCCTAATATGATTTTTAAAAAAAATATTCTCCCAACACATGGCCTTTCAGATTCTTCTGTGACCACTGTTGTAATTACAGAGTCTCAAGCCAGCACTTCAGGGGACAGCTAGTTCTTTTGTTGTTTAGCTCCAAGTATAGCAGGGCCCTGGGGGCATATGTCAAAATCTGCCTCTACCTGTTAATCCGGGCTTAGGCAACATGGCAACACAAAACTTATGTAGCAGCTTTTGGCATTTCTGGAAACCCTGCTTTCTAGATCTGACAGCAGTAGGTATGGTCTTGAGTTTGAGATCACAACTGGGGTCTGTCATGGTCCTTGTGAGAGGACAGAGAGTGGAAATAGTGAGGGGCAGTGAGAGCCTGATGATTTGCACATGTGTGTGCAGTTTGAAAGGGGTAAGTTCCTTCTATGAGCAAGACCCATAAGCTGACATTGACAAGAGTGAGTGTGGCTTGTGGATCAAGGATTGGACCTTAGGATATGCTCCCAGACAGGAAACATTCCCTTGATCTGTTTGCTGAGATGACACATGCTGTAGACCTGACTTGGCTTTGGTTCTTGTGTCCAACTCCTCCCCACACGCTTCTTCCAATGCTATGTGACTGAAATCTATGGAGACACAGGGCTTTATGGCAGAAGAAGCACAAGGTTTCAATCAGACAACCTGGGCTCAACTGTTCACTGTTGCTTGTATGACCTGGCTCTAGCTCTTTGCTCTTTGGGCCTATATGTCCTCCTCCATAAAAACCTGAAAATGGGTACTTACCCAGGTATTTCTGAAGATTTTGTGAGATAAAATAGAAAGGCCTAGCATAATGTCTGACACAATAGCCACTCCATAACTTTTATGCCATTATATCTTGAAGCAGTTTGTTGATATTAACTTAGAACTGATCAATGTATGATAGTGACTACTTCTGTGGACTCTGGAGTCAGCCTGTCTGGGTCTGAACCCTAGCCTAGCTACATCTTTACGGTGTGTCCATTGAGATATTTACTTCGATCGCTAGGCCTCAGTTTTCTGGATTTTGAGGATTACATGAGTAATCCTCAAAATCCTCAAAATTTACTACATGTAAAACGCTAAGAAGGGTCCATTATGACATGGATTTTATTTAAACGAGATACGTGGAGAGTAGCAAGGAAAAAAAAAAAGCAACTTCCACTCTCCTTCCTCCCTCCCCCCCCAAAAAAAACCCCCAAACAAAACAAAGCAAAAAAACAAACACATACATACCATTACCACAACCTACTTTAGTTTTGGTATGGTATCTAAGAAGTCATTCTCCTAGACTACTTTGAAGTAGTTCAGACCTGGCAGGAGTTAAGAGTTTTGAGTTATAGAACCATGAGAAACTATGGACTCTGAGAAACAAACTAAGGGTTCTAGAAGGGAGGGGGGTAGGGGGATGGGTTAGCCTGGTGATGGGTATTAAAGAGCGCACATTCTACATGGAGCGCTGGGTGTTATACGCAAACAGTGAATCATGGAACACTACATCAAAAACTAATGATGTAAATGTATGGTGATTAACATGACATAATAATAAAAAAAAGAGTTTTGAGTTATAGTCTTACAAAAATTAATTTAGGATGGATCATAAACCTAAATGCAATAGCTAAAATTATAAAGCCTCTAGAAGAAAATATAGGAAAATATTTTTGCATTTCTGAGGGAGGCAGTGATTTTTTGGAGAAAATACAAACATAGTAAGCATAATAGAAAATATCAGTAGATTGGACTTGATCAAAGTTAAGATTTTCTGTTGTTCAAAAGATACCCTTAGGAAAGTTAAAGGGTGACTCATAGATGGAGAGAAAATATTTTCAAGGCATATATCTAAAAAAGGCCTATATTCAGAATGTATAGAGATCTCCTACAAATCAGTAATAAAAAGACACTCAATAAAAAATGGGCAGAAGGATTGAGTAGACATTCCATAAATATATGCAAATGGCCTATGAAAAGATGTCCCACATCTTTAGTAATCAGGGAGATATATATTAAAATCACAACAAGGTATCATTTCATACTCAAAAAGATTGTTAAAATTAAAAAGATTGACAGCACCAAATCTTGATGAACATGGAACTACTAGAATTTTCTTTTTTTTAATTTTAATGTTATCTTTATTTTTTTATTTTTTTTTTGAACTACTGGAATTTTCATGCATTGCAGATAGGAATGTAAAATGGTATGACTATGTTAGAAAATTGTTTGGCAATTTCTAATACACCTAAACATAAATATAAAGTAGGATCCAGCAAGTTCACTTTTAGGTATTTACCCAAGAGCAATGAAGGCACATAGTCACAACAAATATTTATGTAAAAACATTCATAATAGCTTTACAATAACCTCAAACTGGAAATAGAACAAGTGCCTATCAATAAGAGAGTAGAAAAATAAAACATGGTATATTCATATGATGGCATACTACTACTAATAAAAATGAACTGTGGATAAATGCAGCA
The DNA here is from genome assembly GCF_003265705.2 of Callorhinus ursinus. Classification (NCBI taxonomy): domain Eukaryota; kingdom Metazoa; phylum Chordata; class Mammalia; order Carnivora; family Otariidae; genus Callorhinus; species Callorhinus ursinus. The sequence goes on from NW_027397070.1 coordinate 50,409,598, forward strand.
TCATGCATATATCTCAACACCAGTATAGCATATTGGAGAAAAAAGACACAAAAGAGTACGTATTATATAACCATTTATATAAAGTTCAATAACCCTGCAAAACTAATCTATATTATGAATCAGAACATTGATTGCGTATGAGGGGTGGGTATTGACAAGAAGGGACACAAAAGAACTTTCTGGGGTGGTTGAATTGTTCTGTGTCCTCATGGGAGTGTTGGTTTCATGGGTATATTGATTTGTTAAAATGTATCCAATTGTATACTTAAAATCATGTGTTTCACTCTATGGAATTGTACCATATATATGAATTATTCTTGATTTTAGGAGTGTCTCTCTGAGCCCAAATTACTTGTTATACTCTTTTCCGCCATTAGAATTTCTGCTCTGCAGTTGGCCATCATCTGGAGAACAGAGAAATAGGAATAACATAACATTAAAATAAAAAGCCCCTTAATTAATTATGTATATCTCTCTAAAGCCTGTACCTTGCCCTCCAGATAAATTATTCCATTGTGAAGCCTCTCCAGGGGGAATCTCTTACAAGTGCCCTTTATTTCTAGGCTTCTGCTCTTTGCCTTTCCAATGCCTGTCTTGTCCTGGGTTATCTTCTGTAGAATTGAATTGATAGCCCTTTCCACTTGAGTTGGACTCTTCATTCAGATTTTTCCAAGCACATTATAAATTCTAATTTATTAACATTATTATAAATGGTAATGTCCTGAAAAAGAGAGGTGATGGCACCAATTAAACTAATCTTCTTGTAGTCACACATCAAATCAATGTCGGTGCAAACACTTGAACCAAGAATTGATGCATCCCCATTCATCTGCCAGCTTGATGGCAGCACAGTAACTGAAATGAAAGCAAAACCCCAGTCCACACGTAAAGAACATGCCATGTTGCCACATGGATCTACTAGGAGTAGTGATAAGGAAAGAGAAGAAACAGACCTGGACTGGACAAGGGTCTGATAGGCAATATATACAAGACAAGTGGTATTTATATACACAACACACATGAGTAAATCTACAGAAGAATATCCATGCATCCATTCACAGAATTTCAGGGCTGGGTTGTAGCAGAATCACTTTATTATTGGCTTAATTGAAACCCAGATCATTGAAGTCACATACCCAAGGTCACGTAGCTTCTTGTTCTCTCCCAGATCCGCAGACACCCAGCCCTGAGCCAACGCCAGTGCAGACCTCATGTGTTCCAAGTCACATGAGAGATTTCCTATTCCCTTGACTCTCTTGTGTTTATGAAACAGAAGCATTCAAATACTTTGTTTCATTTGGGCATTGGGGTATTAAATAAATAATATAAACATTGTCTCCCACTGCAGGGAGTCTTAACTGACAGTTGTAGGCTAAGCGCCTCCTTCTGGGTACTCCTCTTCTGAATGTTTTACATGGTTAATTTCATTTAATTCCCACAATATCCTACTGCAGTTCTATACTGTTGGCGATACTATGGATAACCCCCCATTTTACAGTTGTGGAAGCGGAAGCCTAGGGAGGTTAAAAAAACCTGCTCCCAATGCAGTGTTCAAATGGTGGAGCCAGAAGGGGAATGCAGAATGCTGGTTCCAGCAGCCACACTGCCCTAACCTGCTTTCTCTCTGTAGGGCAGGAGATCGAGATGTGTTTCTTTTGGAAAAAGAACTAAAATCTCAATGAAGCAAACCTACGAGTGACTAATGAATGTGTACAAGAACAGCTGATATTTAATGAGCAGTTGTTGCTGTTCAAAGTGGTTCATTTCATTTGAGTTTTCACAACTCAACAAGAAAGTGTTGTTATCATCCCCTTGTTACACCCAAAGAAATGGACATGTACAATGTTAAAGGAGCACGCCCAGGGCCACACATTTGGGAAGAACGTGAACCTGAAGAGTCTGGCTCCAGGGGCTGCTTCCCCTGAAGGACCACAGGAACGTTGTAATAAAATGGCATTTATTCAATCGGCTTTAATTGATGAGCTACTAAACAGAGTCTGCACTAAACAGAATTTCACCAGGGAAACATTTATGCTTTGCTGTTTCTGAGCTGGAAAGTCTCTCTGATTTGATGTAGACCGCCTTCATTTTTATGGAGCTGGCATCAAAACAGTTTTAGAAAGAACTGGCTTTTCTTCAAGGTCTTCCTGGTCAGTGTGACCTGGTCCATTTCTTGGTTTAAATCAGTAAATTTCAAAGAAGGGGCAGGGTTGGGAGTGATGGCAGTGTCCTCCCCAGGGGGATGTCAACATCTGGAAGAGGGGAGAGGGATGCTTGTTCCAAAAACAAAGTAGTAATAGAGGGTTGATTTTGAACTTGATGTAGGACCTGCTCTTCCATCTCCCCTAGCTAGGATAAAAAAGTTTGCACCAAGCCAGCAGCATCAGCATTCACATTGGTATCTTGTGATTGGAGTAAAAAATACATATGTTTTTTTTTTTTTCTAAAATTGTTTTGATTTTTAGTTTGTGTTTAGTCACAATTTTTAAGTTATTTAATTTTTAATGCTTCAAAATAGAGCATGGGGATTTTGTTTCTGAGGAATGTGCTTTTTAAGTTTAAAGAAAGCTGGCTTAAACAGAGGCAGAACTAGCTACTATGTATATGTCCCTGTTGTGGAGATGCTGAAAGTCAGTCCTCATGGTGGCTCTGAGGCATTTTGAAGAACTAGGATTCTGCTCCTCCAAAGCAAATTCTGTACACTTATTTGGAACTTGAAAATCATGGGAAGTGTTTCTGGGGAATCCAGGCCCTCAGTAGAGGGAGGAAATAATTTCTAGGATAAAGCTCACATTGGTGTTGGGTTAGGAAGCTCATAGTTCACTTTGCTACAAAGAATGAAGGCTGATTTTTTTTTTAGAGTACCAGCTTTCCAGAAGACCTGAGACTCGTGGATTCTCATTTACAAACTTCATACCCTCCTGTAGTTACCCTGGACTGATTTTTGGCTTGTGAAGAGTGATGGGCTAAATTCTGCACAAATCCATGTCCTATGGGCTGAGACAGAAAACCCAGCCTGAACCTCTGCATCCACGGTGTTAGAGATGAACTCTTGTTTCTTCTTGTAGGGAGCTTTCTTATTGCCCGATGGCATAGGGCTTTCTTAGCGTTAAGATGCAAAAAGGACTCTTCTCCCACAGTCTTGTCTCATGGACTATCATTTTGTGCGTAATTATCCCAAGTAAGTGCCAGTCCTCCAGTCAAGATCCAAAAATTCACTAGACAAGATATAGTTCACCTTGCCTCCCATTACGGAGCAGAGGTTGCCTATTTAGAGCCTACATCTGCAGTGTTTTCTGGGCTTTCTGCTTGCATGGGATCCCACACCCCTAATCTCATTTTTTTTGAGTGTGTATTAATGTGCATACATAACTGGGATGTGCAGAAGCAGCTGGTCTCTCAGTACCAGGGAGTGAAGGAGAGGGGCGGGGGTCTTACTTTTTCAGAAAACACTAAGATTCAATTTCTTTTTTTTCATGTTTCACTCATTAACTTTTTAATTGAATGTATCCATTCATTCTAAACTAGTCATGTTATCACTTCGGGCTGTTCCTGTGCGGGCACTTGGAGATCTCTGGATGAAGGAAACAGAAAAGGATGCACTCTCATGAGGACTACCTCTAGTTGTGGCTATGAAATGGAAGCAGTATATATTAATATTAATATTATTATACGTGTACCCCGTACTTAATATATGCCAGCTGCAGTTTTTATTTTAAATTTTTGTTTTTAGTTCAAGTATAGTATAATGTTGTATTAGTTTTAGGTGTGCAACATAGTGATTTGACAATTAGGTACACTAGGAAGTGCTTGACTAGACCTTGATAAGTCTAGTTACCATCTGTCACCAGACAAAACTAATACAACCCCTACCAATGCTCCCAGCAGAGGAAGGAGCATGTGTGATGGTCCTAAGGAGAGGAGAGTGGGAGAGAGACACCGAGGCTTGTACAAGGCTGAAAGCTCATGGTGGAAGTGGAGATTCTTGCAAGGCTGGAATAGTGTGGTCACAGGGGCTGATCTGCACGGTCTTACCTGCCAAGGTTGGAATGTAAAGACATTGAAATATTTCAAACAAAAGAAGTTACCGAATTCACTTGAGACTTAAAAAAAAAAAAAGATCACTCTTGCTGTCTCGGTGCCAGAGTTGGTGGCTCATGCTGTGTCCAGGCAGGAGATGAAGGACGGCATGGCTGTGGAAGGACTGGAAGGCTCTGTGTGTGGTGAGATTGTAGAGCTTCCTGGAGGACCATTTCCCATTCCATTGCACTTGCTGCTTTCATCGCCTGCAAGAGGATTTTTGACGTAAGCAAAAACTTTTCACACAAGTTTGTCTCATTTGGGGATTCCCCTCTGTGCAGGGGCCCCTGGTCAGAATACACTGCTGGAAATGCTGAGAGTTGAGGGGCATCAGTGAGTAAATCACAATAGGATGGACAAACTGAGGATTCCCTGCATGACATGGGAAATTTACTCTGAACACTCAGAAGTCAGGCTAATGCCATGTACAAATTTTCTTTTGGGTACCCTGTGATTTTTTAAAAAAAAATTTTTATTAATAGTCTTTTATCTCCTCAATTGCCTTATCTGTAGATATCTGACGGCAAAAATTTGGGTTGGGACAAAAACAATAATACCATTCTCTTTCTGAAGGAGTCTCCTACCTGCTGGTGGCTACTGGAGTAGAGGACAAAGCACAGTTTTTGCTGGAAATGGGAGCAGATGTTATTTTGATTACCTTTTGTGAGCTACAGGGTTCAGTAGAAGTGGATGTCGAATGTAAATACAGCGGTGGCTTGCGCACTACAGATGTCTCTAACAGCCGTCCCAAATGTACCACTAGTCTGTGGGATTCCACTACCCTCTGCACTGCTGTGACTTCTCTGGGCCCCTTCTGTTTCTGTTCCTTCAGGACACATAGAGGCAGACTAGACATTAGCTGCTCCTGTGTTTCCACCAAAATAGAACTTTCTGATCCTTTCACTTTCTCTGCTATTCTTAAGAAGGCTACTTTTTATAGGATTCCAAGAAAGATGGATCATGGTAATGCTATACTCCATTATAAGAATAGTTGCTATTCATTGAGTACCTACTGTTTGCCAGGGTTGGGCCAGTTGCTATATATATCATCTTACTTAGTTCTCAGAGCAGCTTTAAAAGAAGGCAGTATTGCTCCTACTGTACAGATGAAGAAATTGAAGCAAAAGCCACCTTTGCTTGGTGGTGATTGGAGCAAGTAGCATAATTTCCTCATTGTACCCTGCAGAGGCCTAACCACATAGGGGATATTGTGTTAAGATCTGAATAACGCATTTTCAGGGAGACTTTGGCAAATGAAGAACGGTCAGAGGAAAATATCCAAGATGGTTTAATTAAATCTGTATACATTTCTTACACACGTTATGACAGACCTGCAAAATGACATCTCTCAACTGGGGAAGATAGAGCAGTATATATGCATTAACAGTCTTACCTCAAGAGGAGAAAGTAAGGGATGCTGTGAGAATACATGGAAGGGCAGACATAGCCAGCCTGAGAAATGGTAACTGGGTCCTCAATAGATAGATTTTAGGTAGGCCGGCATTGGGTGCATTCCAGGCTAAGTGAACAACATGCATAAGAACTCAGAGGCAGAGTAGGCAAATTTAGGGACTTGCAGGCCACTTAGGATAATTGGAGCATAGTGTAAAAGTGAGGGAGTACTAAGATGCAAGGCTGGGAAAGTGAGCAGGGAACAGAATCATGGAGGGCCTTGAAATGTTAAGGAGTTTGTACCTTATTTTAAAGGCTCTAAAGAAGGGAAACATTTAAAGCAGGAGTGTGGTATGCTTTCATTTGACTTCATTGTGGAGAATAAGCGTGGTTTTAGGGTGTTGGGGGTTGGGAGGTTTTTGCGGTAATCTGGGTGAGAAATGATAGTGGTCTTAATATCGTGACAGTGGGAATAGATGAAAGGGCACAAATACGAAAGATTCTAATCAGACACCCGGAAACAAGGGTACATGGGGATAGAGTTAAAAAATATTTGGAGGGCTGTCGTGTGGAGGAGGGAGATAATTTATTGTTTCTGTACAGAGAGCATGTAAGGACTAATGGGAACAAGACATTGGGAAATATATTTTAACCTTATTACAATAGGGTGGTCCAAAAATTGAAAGTCTAAGTTTACCATCCACCACTGAATGTGTCCAAACATTTTATTTTAATTCAGAATATATTTTTAAATGCTTTGTATGTACTGTAGACTAGGTAACAATGCACAAAACACTGGAGACTGAGATCCTGAAGATAATTAACAGCTAATTAAAATCAGTGAAATACATATCATTGATATGAACAAAGGGCTGTGGTAATTAATTCTGCCTAGGGTCAAGGGGTGTTATTAATCAAGATGGTGGAAAGTAGCTGAGGAGTCAGTTGGAGAAAAAATTTGTTTGGTATCTGGAGGACATCTGTGTAGAGTTGTCCAGGGAACATTTGGAAATATCAATCTAGAACTTAGAAAATAGGGCTGGAAAGTCTATAATGGAGAATTTTCAATATAAGCAAGGATGTCCACATCATCAAAGCAAATGTCCACAGAAGATAAGCAGGTAATATAAATAAGTGAAGTGGACAAGGCATAAGACAATAAGGAGTAGTGGGGACTATAGAAAATTGGAAAGCAAATGATATTTCCAAAAGACACTGCTTAGCTATAATAGATTGTTATGTAGGAGGATTAGCCCTGTGTGTCTAGAGCTCTATACATTCTAAATGAAAACGAAAGGTTGGATATTTATGTTATGTTCTAGTCAATGTTTTCTTTCTTTTTTTTTTTCATACAGTTTATCTTTGGTCTAACTATGATCCAAAGATTGTCAGATTGCCTTTTATGTTATAAGGTGATTGTGAAAGCTATAAATATAAATGAAATTTCCCCAAGTGAGTAGAACACTGATCTGTATACACTGGTAATTCTTCTCAAATGGGTAACCAAATCTTAATTTTGTATACAACCTTTCCTTTTTCTACATTTGAGGAGTCATGCTGCCATAATGATGTCTGAGGAGATCATGATGAACATTATCAAGCAAGGTACATTAGACAGGGATAAAAACATGATGCTAATTTGGAGTCCAGTGAAGTTTGGTTGTTTACAAAGAGTAATCAAATGCATAAAATGTGGTGACTATGGATATGTTTTCAGGCATTAGAACACATTGCTTTCCTGTCGTAGTACTTGTGTTGTAATCAATGGTGTTAAACCCTACAAATGTGTCACTTCATATCCTAGCATCCAAAATGGTACTGCAGACAACACAGTTTAAGATCCATTGTAGAGAACAGGGACCAAGGATGGAATCCTGAGTAACAACACACAGATGAGTGAGGAAGACTCTTGAGAGACATAGGCTTTAGAAGGAGCCAAGAATAGTATCACCAAAAGCAAGAAAGAGAGAGCTTCAAGAAAAAAAGATCAGTTTGACATATTATGTAGATGAAAAATGGTGAAGCCATTGGGCTTAACATGTAGAGCCTTCTGATGACCTTTGAGAGGACAGTCTAAGGAGAAGAGCTGTCAGGATCCCAAGTTGCTGTGTCCTGGGCAGTGATCAGAGGTCAATGAATGGAGTGATGGCAGACAGCTTTTTTGGTCAGTTTGGCAGTAAAGAGAAGGAGGGAGGCAGTCATGTTCCAAGGAGGAAGCAAGGTTAAAGAAAGATTTTACTTTTTTTTTTTAATAGGATAGAATTGACAATATATCGAGATGAGGAGAGTGATAATTGATGAAGCAAGGTATGGAATGAGGCATAAAATGGAGAGTTCAGAATTAGAGCAATTGAGAATTTCCCTCCTTTCAGACAGGTAAAAATATGAATCTTTGGAGGTAGTAGAGAGGAAAATTGAGGGAGCTTATGCCTGATGACTCCACATTTTCTCTGAAGTAGTTGAAGGAAGGGGTCAGTAGAGATGTGTGGAGTGGAAAAAAATAGAAATAAGTTTGGAACAGCTGCTGTAGGGAATTTAACAGGGGCAGATAAAAGGATTGTTGAGGTTCAAACTGAGGTTCAAAACCATTAAGTAGTAATGATCAGCACAGCTGTGAGCATTTCTGCACCAGTATTAGGGAGCCCAGGGACAGAAAGGAGAGGAAGGAGGCTTCAGGTTGTTCCAGCATTGGAGAATGACCAGCCAGATTCAACAGGAGGTCAAAGGGATGAAAACATTAAGCAACTGAGAAGCAAGCAGGTGAATAAATGGCTAATGGAGCTCAGGCTTAGGAGGAAAGTGAAAAAAGTTAGGAAATGACAGATTTGCTGAGAAAAGTCCCTGTGATGACTATTTTTCTTGGATACTGGAATGACAGATTCTTGCCCTACGTGGAACTTTAATCTGAGTGACCTCCGAGGTCTTTCTATTTCCAAGAATCATTAATTCTGGATGTAAGTGACCACAGCCAGTTCCTATGCCATTGTCATAATTTCATAATTGTCATGATATATATAAATGTGAATGTGAACGTGTATATATATATATATATATATATATATATATATATATATTCCATTCCTTCATCTTATCCCTAGTGCATCAAGCCAATGAGGGCATTGTTTTGCATAAGAAGACTGTCCTTAGGCCTGTTCAAATCAAAACCTCTAAGTAGGTATTTGTTCTGCTTCCCCATGGGTCTCTAAGTAAGGTCTCTCCTTATTTTCATTTCATTGCAGCTACAAGGAGCTTCACCCCGTAGTCCGCTTTTTGGTCTTTCTGACTCAGGTCACAAGGCAGCTATCCTTTTGTGTCATTCTTATCAGTTCTTGTGACTTCTACTGGATAGTAGGTAATATAAGGAGAGGGAGGAATCAAAAGGAAGGGACAATAACCTAGTGTTTTTGAGATTAACAGAGGGAAAAATTCAATGCCAGGTGCTTTTGCATTCTGAATCTCATCTCTTGAGTTGGACAGCACTTTTGTGTACTATCCAGCTTCTGTAAAAGTACCAGGAAACCTACATTTCTTGCCTCCGGCCTTGGCTTGCAGGGTTTGGGAAAAGCAGAGGTCAGACAAGGGTTATTTCTTCAGTGAATCCACAGATTTCACCCTGGGGACGGGCCACCTTGCTGTTGAGAGAGCTCAATGCACTATGCAACAGATTTGAAATATGCTCCAGACTCTGTGGAACCAGAGAGTTTGAATCCTTGCCAGGACTTTAGTGCTTCTTGGTGTTCTTTTGAGGTACATCAGAGTCCCACACAAGTCCTCTTGGAGGAGACAGTCTTCGGCGGGATCTCAAAAGGAAAAGCCAGATAGCCTTGAATTGGAAATAAGAAATTCAACAGCAGGAACTGTCTGGAGGAGCTTTGATTTCATTGCCTTTAAGCTTCTCTCTCTGACGGACCATCTCTACCTGAGCGCTTCTTACTGTGTCTTCTATGTTGTCATCTCCAGCTCAGTGCAGTCCTGTCCTGTGGTACAGGCTCATTGATTGTATGTGGAAATTAGCCACAGTTTGGGATGCCAATTTCCTATCTCAAACTCTATCCCAATGATTTGTGCATGGTAAAGTGACTTCTCTTACTTGGTATGTGTAGCCAAAAACTTTAGGTTCTTTACAGTGTCAAGTGCTAGGGAAATCTTACCACCAAAATGAGCCTAGGTCATATGATGGGAAAGAATTTAGTTTGGGGAATTTGAAAAACCCATTCTTGAGTTCTAGCTCAACATCATATTAATTTTAGGAGGGTAAGTTGCTTGACTTCTTTATCACCTCCGGCTTCTATAATCCTATAATAGTAGGATAATGGAATCTGTCTCTTAGGCTTGTAATAGAATGAAATTTCCTCCCCCCGCCCCCTCCCATCTCCACCTTTCCTCCGATACCTTTCTCATATCTCTGTGTGTTTTATTATAGCTACTGCTGTAACTCCTCGGTAGATTATGGGCAGAGTCCACAGCTGTCCCCTCTCGAAGGACCAGGGATAGAGTTGGTGGTGCTCAGTGTTCATCAGCGATCTCATGAGATGCTATGTGACATGCATCTCTCATGGTCTTGGTGGCCAGTCTGTACCCGTGTCTACCATAGGGTGATAATAATTCATGATGGAAAATAAAAACATCTACTCAGTGGCCTACATGTACAGCTGAGTCTCCTTTTTTCAGAAACCAAAAAATTAGGAATGGTCTGCAACCTGGGGAAGCTTCCTAATTTATTTATTTATTCATAAGAATGAATATGTGCTCAGCATTCGGGACACACCTGTGTGTAAAGAGAGATGCTTTTTTTGTTCACAGGGAGTGTATATTCCAGAGGGAAAGACATACATTAATCAAACACTCTCACAAATGAAAAGTACATTTGCAGCAGTGATGGGGGCCACAAAGTGGCCAAACTTGGTGCTGCTCGGTTGGATTGAGAGATTTGATGGAATTAGGAAGGTCTTGAAGAGTTTGTCAGAGGAAGTGAGTGTGAGCAGAGAGCTGAAGGTTATATAGAGTGAAATAGGGAAGCGGCTCGGTTGCACAGGGGGAGGGGTTTGATAAGCATGCAGGATGAAGGAAGCCAGTTTGGCTGGAGCCCAGGGGAGCAGGGCTCAAGGTGAGACTCGCAAGGAGGACAATGCTCAGGAGTTTGGTTTTATCCAAGCTATTCAGGGATGGTATCTTCTGAAGAATGATCTGCCATTGCAGACCCTGACCCAGTCTGCTTTCTGGAGGACATCTGCCCATGACGAGTGAGATCTGTGTCATCAGGAATCACCCCCGTTTCTCTTGGCTAACCAAACTGGGTTATACATGAGTTGTTGGTGTGTTCTTGTCTCAACTCACCCACGCTGTCACCTTCAGAGAAGGATGAGGAGTGCCCCTCCCCATGCCAGCCCCTTCCCCCTTGTCCAAGTACCAGCACAGCATGCTTGATGCCAGAGTGGGCAGAAAGAGTAATGGCTGTTGTGTCAGTCTACTCAAAGTAATCTATCATACCTCACCCAGAGTTCCCAGCTCCACTCACTGAGCATTCTCTGTCCTGAGGTTGGGCACACAAGCAAATAAGTAAGTAGAGAGCCTTTTGGAAATCCTTTTTGTCACTGCTGAAGCATGCTCATTTATTTAGCAAAATGCCCCTAATTTTTAAATTGCTTGATTCAGCCACTGGCTACTTGGTCTCTTTGAGGGATCCCGTGGCACTGCTTCCCCATTACCTGGAAAAACAAGGCAGGCTTTTGATCACTAGAATTAATTACATGGAAAGATTTTCATTGCTTGGAGCAGCAAGCAGCTGGTTCCTGCAGGGGCCAGGCTGCAATCTCCTGCCAATTCCTTTTCCATGCTGGTTCCTCCCTCCACACCTACATCCTTTCTTTCTTTCATTATGCTCAATGGGTTCAATTCAGTGAGGGGAATTGTAATTAAAACATTTACAAAGCTCCAGTTTTCTCTGTGACTGCCCTTAAGGCCGTGAACATTCACAATTCACTTTTTTTCCCCCCCAGATAAAACACAATGACAAAGTTTCCAGGAATTTCTTCCTTACTGACTCAGGCACCCCAGAATGATATTAATGCATTTGAAAGTGAGTCCGCAATGAATTATAGGACCAGGGGCAAAAGAGAGGGGAGGTTTGCTTTTCAGGGGTAGGGGAAAAATTGTAAGAAGGAGTAACTTTTCTCAGGGTGCAACACACTTTGGTGGCTCTGCAGATCAGTTGACAATGGTTTATAGCTTTTCTGTCTTCCTTCCTTTCCCGTTAATTATTTATACCTCTGGTACCAAGAAAGGGGTCTTATTTTCCTTTTAGGTGTAATTAGAGTAATCAAAGGGTTTGTAATACCCTTGTGTTTTATTTCTCTGTCTCTATTCAATTTTCTTTTCCTGTGCAAGAGAAAAATATAAAACACAAAACAAAAGCCCCGAGTCTCTGGGTTTTGTGAATTCTTGCAGGGAAAATTGGTTTTACCATAATAGCAATTGGCAGCAATAATTCTGAGGTGAACAACCTGAGATTACTCCCTTAAAGGCAAAAATTTGTATGGTAAACATTTTAAGAAAAAAGGGGAGGACTACCTGATAATTTAGGTAAATTTTAAGAGTTTATATTTTGTGATAAATGAGGAAGCACACTCTTGGTATATTCAGCTAAGGATGTGCATTTGCATTTGGTTTTGTTTCTATTGAATAGATTCTGGTTTGAATGACAAATTAAACTCCCAGCTTCCAAACACTGAATTCTTTTGTTGAGAATTTACACATTTTAGAAAGGAAAGGTACCCAAATGCAGTTATCCTTTAAAGGTAAGAAGGTTAGGCAAACAATGGATTGACAATTATTCTACCTTTTATATTAACAAAGCCTTCTACTTGCAATTCAGAACCCACAGGAAATATTATTTGAAAGATATTTTGCCACATCATTACAAGCATTTCCATGGTGACAAAGTGATGTGTCACAAACAAGATTGTGCCATCTTTGAATACAAGCTGATGGGAAGAGGAAAAATCAAGAACAAGATACTGTTTCAGGTTTTCACAACCTGTGTGTGTTTGTTCAAGGTAGAGGGATTCCTCAAATCTTACCATTGAAGAGACAAATAAAACAGTTTAGCATCTTGGAATA
>NW_027397070.1:50423542-50649714 GCF_003265705.2 Callorhinus ursinus
CTGTTGAATCACAGATCTGTACTTCTGAAACAAATAATGCAAGATAATGTTAAGAAAAAAGAAAAAGAAGAAGATAGCAGGAGGGGAAGAATGAAGGGGAGTAAGTCGGAGGGGGAGATGAACCATGAGAGACGATGGACTCTGAAAAACAAACTGAAGGTTCTAGAGGGGAGGGGGGTGGGGGGATGGGTTAGCCTGGTAATGGGTATTAAGGAGGGCACGTTCTGCGTGGAGCACTGGGTGTTATGCACGAACAATGAATCATGGAACACTACATCAAGAACTAATGATGTAATGTATGGTGATTAACATAACAATAAAAAAATTAAAAAAAAAAGCTCAGAGGAGCTCTACAAAATGAAAGACTTTTATAGCCAGGAGGGAACGGGAGCAAGGAAAGCATACTAGTCAAAAAAGCAGATTGGTTATTGCAAGGTTACTTCCCTTTAGGGAATGGTGGGGGTCTACCAGGCAGATTACCTAACTAGTGCTGATCAGGTGATTCCTGATTGACTGATACAGGATTCCATTTCTAGGAGAGATGAAGCTATAATTAAGTCACAGTTTGGTGATACGGGCTTAGCATAAGTTACTTCATTTGGGGACTGTTGTCTTGATTTTTTTTTCTCTCTCTTCTTCTGGCTTCAGGGACCAGACTTACTATTCTACTTCTTTCTTTCTTTTTTTTTTTAATTAAAAAGAAAATTCACAGACATGAAGAGGATAGGTCTTTTTTTTTAAGGTTTATTTATTTATTTGAGAGAGAGAGCACGAGCACACGCATGAGTAGGGGGAGGGGCAGAGAGAGAGAATCTCAGGCAGACTCCCCCACTGAGCGCCGAGAGCCAAGATCTCAGGGTCCTGAGATCATAACCTGAGCCAAAATCAAGAGTTAGATGCTTAACCGACGGAGCCACCCAGACGCCTCAGGAGAGTACTTTTTATATATATTTCCATTACCTGGAATCAACCAGTGTTAACAATTTGTCATCCTTTCCTTTAGTATAAATTATAAAAGTAATGTATAGATATATCTTTCTTCTCTAAAAAAAATATGAAGTTAAAGTTCCTTCATGTACATCCCCTTCAGTCAGATCCCATCCTGCTAAACCTCCAAGGAAAAATCAGTGTTTTGAGTTTGGTGTGTATATTAGTCAGGCTTCTCCAGAAAAACAGAACAGATAAGAGATATATCTTTGTATCAATATATCTATATCTGGGAATTTATTATAAGGGATTGACTCACATGATTATGGTGCTGAGAGGTCTCAAGGTCTGCAGTCTGAAGGCTTGAGAACCAGGAGAGCTAATGGTATAAATTCCCATCCGAAGCCAAAGGCAGGAGTTGGCCAATGTCCCAGCTCAAGACTATCAGGAAGAGACAGCAAATCCCCTCTTGCTTAGACTTTTATTCTATTCCGGTCCTCAACTGATGGGATGAAGCCGGCATACTGGAGAGGGCAATCTGCTTTACTCAGTCTACCACTTCAAATGTTAATCTCATCCAGAAACACCCTCACAGACACACCTGGAGTAATGTTTAACCAGTCAAGTTGACATATAAAATTAACTATAACAGTGTGGATACTTGTAATTAAAAAAAAAAAATGCATCTAGATACACCTGTGTGGCTCAGTCGGTTAGGTGGCTGACTCTTGATTTCCATTCGGGTCATGATCTCAGGGTCCTGGGATTAAGCCCTGCATTGGGCTCCGTGCTCAGCAGGGAATCTGCTTGAGGATTCTCTGTCTCCCTCTCCCTCTGCCCTTCCCCCCACTTGTGCTCTCTCTCTCTCTCTCTCTCTCTCTCTCTCTCAAATAACTAAGTCTTTAAAAAATATGTGTCTAATGCATATATATGTATCTATGTATCTAGAGAGAACTCAGAATATACTATTTTATATAATTTTTTCAATTTACTTAGTAAAATGCTGCTTGCACTGTTCCACATCTTGCTTCTTTCTTTCAACATTGTGTTTTTGATGTCTCAGTTCCTAATAGACTGGATATTCCACAAAGGAATGACATTTGATTTGGATCCTGAAAGATGGGTAAGACTGCACCAGGTCAAGATAGGAAAGGGTCAGTTAGAGCAATAACATAGGCAATGGCACTGAGTTTCATAAGGGTATGGAATAGACTGTGGAAAGTCCAGGTTGCTAGAATTTAGGGGATATTCATGAGAACTGTCTCATACAGAAGATTAATAAATCCAGATATGGAGACCATCTAGTCTAGGCCAGAGAGTTTGGATTTTTATTAATAGTTAAGGGATGCTATCCGTAAAGGTGAAGTTTATTAGTTTGCAAGAACTGCTGTGGCTAAGGAACCACAAACTGGGTGGCTTAGACAACAGAAATTTATTGTCCTAGAAGCTGGAAGTCAGAGATCAAGGTATCAGCAGAGTTGTATCCTTCTGAGGACTCTGAAGAAGAATCTACTCCATATGCTCTCCTTCTTGGTGGTTTGCTGGTAATCCTTGGCATTCTCTGGTTTATAGACACATCACCCTGACCTTCGCTTTAATATTCTTATGGTGTTCTCCCTGTGTGCATGCTGTGTTCCAGTTTCCTCTTCTTATAAGGACACCGGTCATACTGGATTAGGACCCAGACTAATGGTCTCATTTTCACTTGATTACCTCCATGCAGACTGACTCCAAATTAGGTCACATTCTGAAATACTGGGGCTTAGAACTTCAATATATGAATTTTGGGGGGGACACAATTCAACCCATAACATGAAGGGACAAAAACATTTCTTACAGCTGGTAATTCTCTTTCTTGTTCAAGGTAGGCTGAAGTATAGAGAAATGATGATGAGGAACAGACACGAGGCTGTGAACATATTGAAGGATTAAAAGCCATTCAAATGTGATCCAAACCCTCTAGAAACCCTTATCCTCTCTAGACATCTTATTTTTTCTTAAAGAACTCAAGGAGAACAGAGATTTGGGAAAATATCCCTGGATTTCTGGAAGTAAGGTATAAGAGGTTACCTCTCATACATCCCTAGTTCTTTTATTTTACTCTAGAAGCAGCCTTTTGATTGTATACCTATTTTAAAGTGTAAAGTTCATTTAATCACATGGGAAATGATTTTATCATAAAATTAAAAATATACTTTAACTGTAAATCTGTTGGACAAAAAGGTTTATAACATCCACAAATGCTTAGGGAAATATCTTCCTTTAAAAAATCATGGTAGGGGGGAAAGGAAGGGTTGAGACCCTCAGTATTGATACCAGTTGATTGTGGTCACATGCTGAGTCAAAGGCAGCGCTGACTTCCAAGTTGCTTACTTAATTCTCTAGACTATGCCTACTGCCTTATATTTATGTCTTAATAACATGTACATATGCAGCCTAGCTGTTATGAGGACTGTGGGAAGCATAAATTTGATTTTTCTCAACTTCTCCACATTTAAAGTCCCTACTTGTTGGTTGAATTAACATAGTATTTTAATATTTAATTTCCTGGGGGTACCAGATGTTTTATTTTGTGTATTTGTTTTATTTGTGTTATAGTTGTTGGGTCTATTTAAAATGAAACTCAGGCAAAAATGACATGACCCACTAAATATGTAGTTTAATAATGTTCAGTTAATACATGTGCATGGTGAATGTAAGTCCAAATAAACATATTCCAATGCAAAATGATGAGATGTTGCCTATCTGCATCTGGATTTTCAGTTATACTATTCGTATGGGTGGGAGGTTTCAGGGAAAGGGCAGGGCAGAAGACAGGAGGAACAGCCCAAGGCAGTATGGATTCTCAGTATCTTTAAATTGATTGATTGACATGTTCATGCTAGCAGGAGAGTTACTGCATTGGATTCTAGAGACTCTAAAATGGCACAATTTTATGTGATGTGGTTCCCACTGATAAGGGGAGGATGAATAGAAGCATACACTGAATTTCCCTCCAGGGTACAGGGCTCCTTTTGCTAGGACTTTCGGCTAAAAATGTAAAGTGCTAAGGCTATGGGAAGAAAGGCATCAAGGAAACAGTAGAGGAAAATGTAGGGCAAGCCCAGGAAATCCTTCTGCAGTGTGTATGCCTGACCCACTCTCTTCTACCACCGACTTATTTTTCTCTCCCTCGTCTCCTTTCACTGTCTCTCTCCCTACCTTTTCCCTTTGTCCAAATTAATTTAGCACTGTGATTTCAGCCCTAAGCCCTCATTCAGTTGTGTGGTGAAGACAGCTATTAAATAATTGTCAATTAACCATTTGCTAAGCTGGATTAAATGGACAGAATTCCCTATCTTTGTGGAATTTTCCTTCTGGGGGAAGGTGGGGAGGGGTTACAAAAATAAGCAAGTTAATTATATAATTTATTAGATGGCGCTAAGTCCTACAAAGAGAGCGAAGGCAGAGAAAAGGGATAGGAATTTGGGAAGTTGAAATTTTATAAAGGATGGTCAGAAAAGATACTGCTTTTCTCATGAATTATAAAGCTGTGTCCTTGCTACTTTTTAGATGTTCATTCTGTGGCCATTAAAACATCTAGGAACTTTCCCAGAGAGCGACATTTGGGTTCTAGGATCCAAGCCCTGGAGATGAAATTATGACATATTATGGTCATTTAAAAAACTTTTATTGTAATGTGAAAATAGGAGGGCATTTTACTGATAGCCTGGAGAATGTGATGGATTTATAGCAGGCTTACACTATCAGATGATGATCCTAGGACGTGTAGCCTCAGGATCTGTTCTAGGCCTGGGTTTGGAATTGTCATAGATGAAAGCAATATGAAAGAGAATAGCAATATGATAATTTATAACAGAGCTGTTCAGAACAAACAGGATATGACAGTTTCTTCTGTACGTTTCCTTCCATCTCTACCTCTTTTCTTTGCTCTAGACTCAGTGTTTTGTGTGTGCTGGATTTCATTCATTTGGCAAACCATTGTCACACCAAATTAGGGAGAGTGTGATGAGCCCCTAATTGGCCATTGCATTGTACATAAACCTCCTGTGTTTGTTCTGGGTAACACCAGGCATCCCATAAATTGGTAATTTGACTGTCAGTTTCTATAATGCCCTAGACAATAAGACAAACACAACTCCGTGTAATACTATTCCAAACCACTGTTCTTCAGACTATATGGTTTAAAAGGATACAGGGGCGGGGTTTCTCTTTACGTCTCAGGAAGGGTGAGAGAACAGGAAATGAACAATTTAGGAACCTCAACAATGTGTCACCCAGTCAGACTCTTCACTGCAGCCGCCCCTTCTCAGCTTGTGTGTGTGAACAGAAACGAATCAGGCTCCCTGATGTTGGGTAGTTTTGCATAATGAAAGATCCTTTAATGCCTTTGGGGAAACTTTGGGCAGTACTCCAGCCATAGACAGTGTTTCCTCTACCACCTGCTGTCACATTTTCTTTCCTCCTGTGTGTTTCTTTATTATTTTCCCTTTTAGAGATAATTGTGTATGATTAAGAGAGTTGAAATTTCAAATTTTGCCTTTTCCTTGCTATTACTATTATTCCACGCCTGAATACCCTTCCCCCCCCTCTTTTTTTTTTTCTTCCTGCTTTCTGACAGTGGAAATAAGTTAACTAAACCTTGAAGGGGGAGTAAAAGAGAAAACAGCAACAAAGCCAAACCAGTTTTTTGGGTTTGTTTGTTTTTTTTTCAAGATTTTATTTATTTATTTCACAGAGAGAGATAGCGAGAGCAGGAACAGAAGCAGGGGGAGTGGGAGAGGGAGAAGCAGGCTTGCCGCGGAGCAGGGAGCCCGATGTGGGGCTCGATCCCAGGACCCTGGGATCATGACCTGAGCCGAAGGCAGACGCTTAACGACTGAGCCACCCAGGCACCCCAAAGCCAAACCAGTTTTAAAGAAATCTTCCTAAGAAGAGAAATCATTATAGCTATTAGCACAAATACATTTATTCTGGAAGAATTTAGGACCTGTCCTGGAAAAAATGAATCATGTTGATTTACAGAAGTTTGCTTTCAGCATCCTTCCTGAAAGTGTGGAGTCACACGGGGGAGGCTCTGGGACAGAGTGAAAACATAGGGTGGGCTCAGTTTAATGATAGCGCAGTAGTGTTTTAGGATTGTGTACAGGGACGAGTTCTCTTGCTCTGGAACAATTAGTGTCAAATTCTTCTTACTCATTAACATGCAAAGCTGATTGATTAGCCCTGTGGCTTCTTTATTTTCTTTGAAATGACTTGAGAATCTTAAGAGAATGGACTTCTGAAAAATTCTATCAGATATCTCTGAGTACATTTCTGGTGGCTTCTCAGGTATGCTATTCAATACTGAAGTTCAACAGTGTTCCCGTTCAGTGGAGAAAAACATTTTGAAAAACCAGAAGTATATATATATATTTTTTTTAAACATGTATCTTCATTAGCAGTTGCCCTAACTGTTGAATTCGCAGGGGAAGCAACTTTGGATAGATGGATAGAGGGATGGATGGATGAGTTTATGAATGGATAGATAGATGGTAGATAGATAATAGACTTCCTTTCTGGTTTCAGAAGATTTTGACAGGGCCCTTGATTATCATTCATTTGAGATATGCGCTAATAAGTGTTTGGGAATTGGGTTAGTACCATTCTTGAGTGACTGGTGGTTTCTGATTTTTTTCTTTAACAACTACTTAGGCCCAATACAGGATAGTTGGAGGCACATGTTTCTCCTATTATATGTTATAAATGAATGTGAATGTGGTTAACATCTATAACATAGTTACCAATATATACTTCTACAGCCAGTATGGAGAGATTGCCAGTCCTAAAGATTCTATTGAGGAATAACCTAGACTGCTTGAATTTATACTCTTGCTAAGATAGTTATCAGTGGTGTCCTGATCTTCTCTAAGACTTCCCAGATTTTGGCTCTTGAATAGATGGTGCTGACTATAGATACTGGTCGGTCTTTCTTTCTTTCTCTCTCTCTCTCTCTCTCTTTCATCATTGGACAAGTCTCAAATCTCTGACTTGACTAAAAGTTGAGTGGTTTTGGCTGTAATAAAAAGTTAATTAAGAATAAAAATTAATTAATTAGTGTAGTATAATGGAAAGAATGCAATTGATATGGTTTGAAAATATAGAAATAAGTCTTTTTAAAAACACAAAAGCACTTATAATCTTGAATATGTCAACCAGTATGACCTACTTGATAATTAAGCTTATTTCATAGGACAGTTGTGAGAACCAAGTGAGATGATATATTTGTAAATACTTAGTAGCTTTAAAGGACTGTCAGATGCTCATGTAGTTGTTGCTGGATTGAAGAGTCCTTTCTGGTGATACTATTTAATGACACTATGGCATGATGACCATCTCTTGCACTCTGCTTCCCCATCTCCTCTCTCCCTTGTTTTTTTAGCGTAGTCATTGTGTGTTGACATCCCGCTATAAGTCTGTCTGCTGTTTTCTAAGTTGGAAGTCACCTATAATCAACAGATTCCCCCCTCTTCTTCTGGAGATAGTCTGGACTGCAGAAATAATTTCAGGGATCCCAAATATTTATTCTACAGATAAATTTCAGAATGCAAAGAGAATATTGACCTGCTTTTAACTATTTCCCATAGGAACCTGCTCCAGATATATATCTTAGAGACAAACTGGAATTTATTCTTATAGACGATGCATTGGACAGTGTAAGAAAATCGCAGATTAAATCAGCATTTTCCTGCTGCTGGGTGTGAATTAAATCCGTGCTGAAATGGAAGTCCTCCTTAATCTGTGTGATAGAGGTTACCAGAACCAATGTTCGATGGCTTAGGTCCTTAAAGATACTGGAAAACTCTTTGCAATACCAAGAGTGTTAACTGAAGCCTTTTCTTCTCCATCCCTTTTCTTTACAACTACTAGCAACCTTTCTTAAAAAGCTAAGCTAAAGATGTATTGAAGGATTCTATCTGCATTCCATCCCTTCCTTTCCGCAGAATTGCTATCGACACTCATTCACTGTCTCAGTCCCATCAAATACCAATCTTTTTTTTTTCTTTAGAAGAACATTTTCTCAAGCTCCCTGCTTGGTTTCAGATTCCATCTCTGCCACCTACTTGCTGTGTGGCCTTGAACAAGCTATTTAACTTCTCTGTGCCTCAATATGCACATCATAGGGGAGTTGTTAGGAGGATTAAATGAGTTAAGTTCTGTAATGTGCTTAGAAAAGTACCTGGCACAAAGTGAATGATGCATAAGTTTTTGTTATATAAAATAAAGCTTAGTGGATTACCTGCATCACCTGCAAATCGCCTTTCATATAGTAGGTATGCAATAAATACTTGACTAAATAAATCAACAAATTGGAGGGAGACAGAGGACATACGGTTCATTCTTGTTTTTTACTGAATAGCTATGCAATCTTACACACCCAATTTAAACTTTTTTGGAGCTGTCTTCTCATCTGTAAAATAGAAATAACAATATTTACCTAATTTCAAAGAGTAATTATAATTATCCAAGTGATAATGTACTGTCAGTGAGTTTAGTATATACATGTGAGGTGTTATGTTTGTATCTATCAAATTACTAAATTGATTCTGGTGAGAAATAATGTGGAGTTAAATAGTTAAGATCTGACAGATGCACCTGGTCAGAGGTTGGCAGTCATCATGAGTGCCAAGGACTAGAAACCAATGACCTGTAGCAATTCTTGGCAATATATAAAGTGTTTAAAGGTCCCCCACCTCAGTCAAGAAGGAGGCTTAGCATTTGCCTACCAGGCCCACTCGTCTATTTTTGACTGCCTCTTGTTATGGAAGAGAACCTGAGCAAACCTCGGGAATTTTAATCTTCCTTTGTCACAGCCCTTCACAGTGTTAGGCCAGGTTCCAAGGACAGTGGTTTGGAGCTGTTTGTTTTTATGCTGATGGATGTTGCAGTCTGTAATCCATGAACCAAAGCAACTCCTCTCCTATTGCTGCTGGCCTATCTTGTTATGTTTATGAGTCTGACAGGCAAACGTATCTGAAGCATATCTCATATGCTGATCTGTGAAGGAGATAAGCCCCTTGTTTTACTCGGTTGGAAACAAAATAAGCAGGTGGCAGAAAACCCTGCATTGATTTCTACTTGGGCTGACACAGCTAAGATGAGATGGTGTCCTCCTTGGGCACATTCCAGCCTCTGTCATTTGATCATTTTCGACTCAAGTTTGCAGAACCATTGAAGGGGTGGGCAAGTTTCTTCCTACCTCAACAAACCTACTTTTATTTTATTTTATTATTTCATTTCATTTTTTTGTTTCATAAGCTGCTACAACTATATTGTGATGGATTTTGTGATAAGAGAAAATTGAAAGTCCAATAGCGTCACAGTTTCAACGCTCTTAATTTGCTGTGTGATCTTTATGCACTTCATTTGTTACCCTTTGATTTAGGTTCTCCACCTATAAAGTGCATGCATTTCAGCTGACCACAAGATTTTTATAGAATGAAATTGTTTACTTGTTGAAGAGAGACTGTGGAAAGTACATGTGGGCTGGTCTCGGGGGTTGAGGAACTCCAAAGCGGTTAAACCCTGGCTAGAGCTTGCATTTTTTTTTCTTCTTGTGTGTTAAAAAATCCTTTTATGTTTAGAGTTTGTGTTATTGTTGCATTTTTTGTGTATGTATTTATGGTTTACATGTGTTAATTTCCCAGTGAGACCATGAACTTCATCATGGCAGTAGGCCACTGATAATGAGTAAATATTACTTAGAAGAATATATGATAAGTGCTACTTACTAATTTACTGGTTCAAACGAATGTGGATGGGATTCCTTTTCCCTCATCTAAAAGTGTGACTTGGCAAAGTATTTTTGGTACTGTCCTCCCTTTTTTGATTCCTTGATGATTATTAAGTGGTTCCAATGGTGTATGGTTCAGATCTTTAATTAAGTCCTCCTTTCTGTCTAACTCCCTGCCAATACATATTTTTCATTTTTCTTCCTGCAATGCTCAAACAAAAGTTGATGCCAAATGCATGCTGTTTGATTACATTCCATCCAGATTTGCTTGCAAAGAGAACTGGGGCAATAACATTTATTTTGGGTAGGTTTTTTTTTTTTATCACTTCTTGGCCTTTTGGCTAGTATCTAGTATACTTCAGGCAGGTAGTTTTACAAAGAGCACTTCTTGGGCCTCATTGGATATGGTGGAGGAGGAGGCAGGAGAGGGAAATGAGGTAGACATCCTTCCCAGGCATTAACTGATTTATGATAGAAATGGAAAACAGCAGATCAGATACCACTGGCCCTTTGCCAAACTGAGCTGATACAGGATCCATATGTAAGACTTGGTCTGCTGGGCCCTGATTCTTATGCTTATGCACCTCCTATAGGTTTCTGGTGAGAGCCACTCTCATGAGTTAGCGTCTTGCTTTATGGGAAGAAGGACAGCCTCTGGAGGAGTGAAGTACTGGTGGTTGTGCCTTTGCCTAATCCATCAATCACTAAGTTCTCAGTTCCTCTTGATCCCCCCTCTTTCATGGGATTGCTTCTTAGATCTGATGACTACAGAGGAAGAAGTGGTATTGTATTATCTATTGTTGCAAAACAATTTACTCTAAAACTTAGCAGCTTCCAACAATAAGAATGCATATTGTACACCTTCTGTGAGTCGGGAATCCAGGACAGCCATAGATGAGTGCCTGTGGCTCAGGGTCCTTAATAAGGCTACAGTCATGGTGACAGCCAGGGCTTCAGTCATCCCAGGGCTCAACTTGGGACGGATCTGCTTCCAGGTTCATTCCTGTGGTTGTTGGTAGGCCTTAGGTCCTTGCAGACTATTGGCTAGAGACATCAGGTCCTCGATACATGGGCCTCTCTATAGGGGCAGCTTACAACATGGTAACTGTCTCCCTTTAGAATAAACAAGGGAGAGATTGGGTCTTTTTCACTTGGATCTTGAGAGGGGCATTCCATCACTTGTGCTATATTCTATTCATCCTTTAGGAGCGAGTCAGTAAGTCCAGTGCATATTTAAGGGGAGGGATGATATAAGGGCATGGACGATATAAGGGCGTGGATACCAGGAGGTAGGGATAATTGGGGACCATCTTACATACTGCCTTCCACAGGTGTAGATAGCATGAAATGGGCATTTGAATGCCTACATGCAGATTTTCTGAGATTGTGTATATGGAATACTATTGTGGTGCCTGCCACAGAGTAGAGAGGCATTCCATGCTATTTCCTATCACGCCCAGTACATTGCCTGGTGCATAGTGGACACTCAAGTATCTACATGCTTATGATATTCTATTTTATTAAAAAGATGAGAATCTCCCGTAACAAAGAGATTAATGTTTGATGGTATCCTTTCTGGACAATTTCCTTTCTGTGTTGTACTTTTGCAGGTACCATCAAGGGAATGGACTTAAATCTGAAATTAATCATTCAAAAATAAGGAATAAATGAAGCCAGTCTGGAGTGACTTTGCTTGAATTACCTTTTTAAACATAATTAGGAGTTTCTTCTTTAGGTCAGGATGCTGTTGTCAGTCTTCCACAGTGGATGATACAAATTAAATTCCCTCATGACCTAGAAAATATTCTCTCTGCTGATCTGGCCTCACCTGGCAATTCAATGAATAGAAGAAAAGGAACACAGTATGTGTAATCTTACCCACATAGCCTGAGACACTGGATAGATGGTCACACTGTATCCTTTGTGAACCTGGGAAACAATAGTTTTTGACTATTTCTTCTGGATTCTTCTGTACTTAACTCCTTGATCTCCTTTGCAGCAGCAGATAAGTTATTATCCTTGTTAATCCCATTGTCAAAAATATTTATTAGGTTTCTACTTCCACATGGGTAAATACAAAAAAACACTTCTGCGTGGTCCCTGGACCTTTGGGGTGATTATAAGGAGTGATAACAATGACCCAGGTGTAAATTGAATTTTTTTTTCAATTTTTTTTCGTTTTTAGACAAGGATGCTAACTTGAGAGAGATATTTAGAAATGTATGTAGACTTATGTAGGCATTCTAATAAAGCTTTTAGATAATGAAACTGGATTTTATATTGGTTGAAATGACAAGATAATGAGTCTAAATAATTTTTTCTCTTCTGATGTGCTTTGTTTAGAATGACAATTGAAAGATGCCCAGGATGTCTCTTGCTGCTATTACAATCAGAGGATCTTAGGGTTGAATTAAACTTTAGAGGCTGAGATCAATCAGCCATAAAACTCTTTTTGTTAAACTTATGACCACTTAATCTACTTTAGCGTTCAAAGTACCTTCCAAAGGAGAATAAAGACAAGTGTGCTAACCAATAGGAGGTTAGATTTTTAGCAGCAGATCCATGGGGGTAGATACCATGTTTTTCACCACTCCATTGGAAATGAGTGCCGGAGGCCCATTTCCACTATAAATACGACCCAGTGATACTATATCATAAAAACCTATCCAAGCTTACTGTGCATATCTTCCAGAACCTGAATGCAAAATGATGCCAAAATCATTTTATTTTAATTGGCCCATGCACGAGAAGACTAAGTAAGATGACACGTGTTTCAGCATTTACATTTTCTAAACAAGTAGGAGAGCAAGAGATGGTAAAATATGGTGTTATTCAATTCATTGACTGTATTAACAACTTAGCTGTGTTTGTTGATGTTTGTCCCTACTACATAATGTATAGTTTTGTCAGATTAAAAAAAAACTTGGGTATAATTTTATTTACACCTACACATACATTTCTAAGAGATGAACAACCATTTCTGGGAATACTTACAAGTAAAGAATCTGAGTTGTTTTTGTGGCACGACTACAAGTGAAGCAAATGACTTCTTTTCTTTGAAACTTTCGTCCAATACCTATCAAGGCAGGAGGTGACACTGAATGATCTGTAAGGGCCCTTTCAGCTCTAATGTTCTATTAGTCCATGATTCTTGTGTGGGGATACTGGGAGATGATGACTTCTTTTCTGTCACGGTCTTTATGATTCATGGCAAGTATGTATTCTTTTAATGACAAAAGCGAGCCTATATTTCTCTGTTTCTTTTGAAGGCAACTGTGCCACAGAAGATCAGTTCTCTTCCCTGCACTCTGACTCCTGGTAGCTGTACTTAGTTCCTTGGTCCTTTTCTTGTGGAGGACACCTTCAGATATAGAAGGACCCTTTGGTGATGGCGATGAAGGAGGGCATTTGTTGTGATGAGCCCTGGGTATTGTATGTAAGTGTCAAATCACTAAATTCTATACCTGAAACTATTAAAAAAAAAGAAAAGAAAGAAGATAGAAAAGAAAAGAAAAAAGAAGAACTGTTTGGTTAAATTATCAGGCAAATGTTACCATGCAAACCAACCAATAAGGGGATATAATAGAATTGTGGGATCTGGGGAAACAAATCAATTTGTTTATGAAACTGCAAGCTGATTAGAAACACATTCATAGTAAAATATCTACTTTCTTAAAATTTAAATTCAAATAGCCAACATATAGTATATCATTAGTTTCAGGTGTAGTGTTCAGTGATTCATCAGTTGCTTATAACACCCAGAACTCATCACATCATGTGCGCTGCTTAATGCCCATCACCCCGTTACTCCATTCCTCCATGTACCTCCCCTTCCACAACCCTCAGTTTTTTTCCCAGAGTCAAGAGTCTCTCATGGTTTGTCTCCTCCTTTCTCCATTGTAAAACAACATCTGAAAAGAGAATATAAATATGTTACTGAAATAACAGCTCCTCCATGAAGGAAAGGATGTTTAGAGAATTCAAAGGAATATATTCTTTGATGCCATAAATCATTACATTAAAGTTAAAAGTTGAATCAGTCTTGTAATGAGATAAAAGGCAATATGGATAATTTAAACTTTCAAATATTTATGTTTTTTAATAGCTTTTTAATACCCTCTAACTTAATATTTTGCTCAGAGATTTCTAAAAAGAATAATAGATGAATATAAATGTTTCTGCCTCTTACTCTTTGGAAGAAGTGCCAATAGGCAGTCAAAGAGATCAAAAGGTATGTGTAAGAGAGAAGGAGAAAGTCAAACTGGATCATCATTCACTGACTGAGTTGTTGGTATGTTAAGGTCACCATGCCATTCAGTCTGAAAAAGCTACCTGAAGGAAAGTGGTCTCACACGAGACTTCCCAGGACTGACAGCTGGGGGAATCCAGAAGTAACGGGGGATTGTGGTTTGGTTTGCAAGGAAATCTGAAACTGGGCATGGCGAAGCATCTGAGTTCTACTTTGGTTAATTAAGACTCTAAGTGTCCTTGAGTCACTCACCTTAGAAGCCAAGTCAGTTATGCTCTCTTGTCTAAGGATAAATGAAAGAAGAAGTAGATATGTAATGGATTTGAAAGGTGGTTTTAAGAAATACAAGAGATGCAGATAATCTGTTTTGTTTGAACTATAGTTAGCAAGTGGAATAAATTGTTTTAAGATAGATGGTTTCACAGGTGTATACCCATCTTCAAACTCATCAAGCTGTATACATTAATTATAGGCAGTTTTTGTATGTCAAAAAGAAAAGATAGATGGAGACTCTCTGAGGAATTTTAATTTGGGAGAGATCCCTAAATAATAGCAGTTTGCTCAGCGAGGCTCAAGTCTAATTAGATAGGATCAGTGGCTACAGGGAATCTGTTTATACTTACATTCTAGCAGTTTCTGATTCCCATACCACAGGTTTTCTCAAGAGCATATATGGGGGGGGGAGGGAGTATATGCCCCTTTCTTGTCCCTTTTTCCAGCTCCCAGTCTTTCAAACGCTTAGTTATTTCACATGGGTACTTTTTCTCCTTTGTCTTCTTGACTTCCAGATATATTCCCATCTTCCTCAGCTTTCTTTCATCATATCATGGTGGTGATTTTCTCAAGTCCCATATCCAACAAGAGCTTTATGAATGAAAAAAAGAAAGCCCGTGACAGTTTTTTTTTGGATTTCAGACCCCGGAAACAGAGCCTTGCCAATCACTTGTCCTGCTTGCCCCCTAGGTGCTTGTCATGGTTTCTGTCTTACCTGTCCTCCAGTGATTCCCCCAACTACAGCTGGGACTTTCTGATTAGTTCAGATCTAGTGACCCCAAAACAATTAATTGTCTTTTGGCCAAAAGGAAATATTATCCTACAGTATGGTGGTTTATCTTCTATCCCCCTAGCATCAACACCACCAACTTTTGTTCTGTTTCACTTTTGTCTGTTTTTTTTTTTTTAATCCCTGTTTCCCTTCTCCATCTTCTAGAGATGAATCAACCATTCTTTCAGCATTTCATGAATACAAACCTAGTGCTGTGCTAAGTACCTTGCATCAATCATCTCATTAACAATCAGTGAAGTTGGTCCCACCTTCTCTCCCATTTTGGAGATGGTAAAACTGAGGCTCAGAGTAAGTGTAAGTACTTGTATTAAGACCAAATCTGCTGTTTGTGATCCCAAATTGTTAATGTTTAGAATACCTCCCTGTTCTATGCTAGGCACTAGGGTAGTTAAAGGAAAGTGAGAAATAGAAGGTACAATCTGTCCAAGCACTCCACCTAATGGAAGAGACAGATGTGCAAAACATAAATTCCTGCATGGTACAGAAGTGCTTTTACAGAGCTATGGTAGCATTCCATGGCAGAAAACATAAGAAGACATGCATTTTCCTCATTGCAAACTGAGGGTGTCTTAAAATAGTCTGGGTTATCCTAAAAGCTGGCTTTTCCTGGTTTCTGTCAGACATCATAGCTTCTCTCCATGGGTCGTTGATATGGTTGCTATACAGAGGGAACAACTCTTTGAAATGACATGAGGGCAAAACAGTCTCTGACCTCTGCTGATGGATCAGAAAAAGATTCTTGGATTTGGATTTAATGCTCAAGAGGAAAAAGAGAAATAATTTAATATATATGTATTCACACATATTTATATATACATATAAACATAAATACACAAATGTATTTACATATATACACACAAAGGGGTATGTGTGTGTATGTATACATGCATGCATCACATTTCAAGAATCTGTTTTCTGCTAGCCTCTTTTGGTCCATTAAAATCTAGGTGTTTAATAAAATTGATTTGACAGGACACCTCAAATTTTTTGTATATATACCTCACCACATATAACTAATATATTGTGTGGGATGTTGACTTTATTCTTCTACCCTGGAAGAAGACTTAAGATGGTTGCAAAGATCAGAGCGATGGTGAAGGCATCATCAAAATTAGAACGAGATGCACTGTTGCAGACTCCCTCTGGTAAGAGTCTCTACTTCCACACATAGGAAACTGGAGCCAAGAGAAGTTAAATGGCTTGATGGAAGAACAGTAGGTAGAACCGTACTTTGAATTCAGAGTTTCTGTCTTCCAAATGAGTCCTCTTTATACCACATCATACCTTTTTTATCAGGGATAAAGACTGGCAATCTGTCTAATGCAGACTGACTGGAAAGAAGTTTAAGCTGAGCAAGTAGAATATGTAGGCCATACAAAACTTAAAGGAAATTCATATTTGCTTCTTGCAGATTTATTTAGGACTTCAAATTCAGCTAAAGAACTAATTTCCTAATTTTACAGAAAGGCCAAAGAAAAGCAAGCTACACTTCAGCATAGATTCTTTTGTATATTCACAGTTTCAAATAAATGAGGTTTTCTTTTTGGGGGGAACCAAAGATTCTTCCACTACTCAGTTACCATTTGCATTCATAACACGGGACGACAGGAAGGCATCGATGGAACTTTTTATTCTGCCTTCTTCATTTTTAAATGGACGGTGACATGCTTCACAGCAGCATCTCCAAACAAAAGATGACAAATTCCCATTTATTTTCCATCAGTGGCACTGGGTAAGATGTACTAAGTCTAAGCTTGGTGCTCCTCAGGCACAGAAGTTTTATTCTTACAGCAACATGGAACTCCCATAAAAGAACAATTCCATTGCCAGTCACTCTGTCAGGAGTATCAGCAGGTTGAAGAAGACTTAGCAGATTTCACTAAAGCTATTAGTCTGAAACTCCGATCTGTAAATCTGGATGGGAACCACACAAGGGGAAGTAAAGTCTGCCAGAAGCAATGGCTTTTGTACATTCTCAGAAAAAAAAAAAAAAAGTCATATAAAACACTGGATTGAAAACAGAGCCTTAGAAATGAAGTAAAGATAAAGGGAACTTTTATTGAGCTCTTGCAATGTCCCAGGCCTCATTCTGCTAGGCCGTTTACACTGTATCCTTGGAATAGTGAACTGGCTTTTTCTTTTCTTTCCCCCCCCCCCCCCTTTCCATCAATGTGCGCGTTTGTATCTACAACATAAAAAATTGTTTTGTTGTTACTGTTGTCTTTCCCTACATAAAAATAGGATAATATGATTTATGCTAGGGATGTTTCTTCAAGATCCCTGGAGAATATATTGTGACTGGAAAATTTCTAGAATCTTGAAGGCAAAAATAAGTAAAAGGGCAGGAAAGTATAGGAAAAGTCATTAGAGGCTTTATATAAAACAGTTTTAAAAATCTCCTTAGAGTGGGGAATTACAACTATCATGGGTAAGTTTTATTTGGTATAAAATGTAGTGACTCTTAAAGAATAGCATAGGGGAGTGTTGAAGAGTGATAGAAATATTCTGTCTGCATCCTGATTGTGGTGGTGGTTTATATGAACCAATACATGTTTTAAAATTTGTGGAAAAAGCCCTCAATTTTATTGTATGATGATTTTAAAAATAAAATTTAAAACATTCTAATAAAAGGTTGTCAACTCTGAGTCAATGTTATGTTAAGGGATGTCTAACAAAAATGATATCATTTGATCATATTGTCAACCGACTATTAAAGACTAATTGGTGACAAAAAAGAACTATCATTATTCCTCATACAAGATAAAATTACAATCTTTATATCTATTTTCTGAAATGCTTTCCTCTGACATCTAGAATAACCCATGGCTATTTCATTGCCTAGGCCTCCGTGCTGGTTTGGAAAATTGGAAAACAAAAGCCTGTAAGGATTCAGGGTGCTAGGTCAATGTCCCTGTTGCACCTTCCAGTGGGTCAAATGCGATGACTTTAGTTGGTTCTTATCTTTGTCTTTCTCTATTCATTAGTCATCAATTCTCCTATTGATTTTTTTTTCAACAAAGTTCAAGAATATGTTTGTAGGTGACACAAATTGCTTCAAAGAGTTTGTCCCAACTCCTCACTGTTCTGATTTAAACCCCTTGTGGCATTTTCTACTGCATAGATAGTGATAAATGGGGTTAAGAGTGACACAGAAATGAACTCAGGTAAGTTTATAGCACTCCTGGGGACCATCTGTTAATGTAAATGTTTAAGGTAAAATGCATTAAGGCTTAAGAGCTGACAAGACATTTTATTTGCCTCCTGCCTTTGGGATTATGCCTGGGTTCCTGCCTGGTTTTTACCCTTTTATTTGCTGCTGTTCATTGGCTAGAATGGAATCCTAAACATATTTGAGTTGTATTGTTGAAGTAAGTGGATTAAGCAATAAAAATTAGGAGTTACGTCGGTTTTTGTTGGGAATCTTAAAGTGTTTAAAGACATTTGTATGGCTCCTTATTATTTATGATTACCTACTATTAAGTAGTTGGTGAAATTTGTTGTCTTCAGTAATGAAACATAAAACACTATCTTTTAGAGCTATCAATGCCAATCAAGATGAAAATAATTAAGAAATGAATGACCTGGTGCTAAAATCACCATTAAAGCTATTGGAAGTATATTATAGTTTTCTGGTGATCTCATAATAAAATAGAGAAGTTTAAACATACCCATTTTATTTTTAACCTTTTAAAGTATATTATCAGAGAAGAAATTCAAGTAATATGTCTACCGTTCATAGGAAAATGGTCCTCTTTCAAAGGGAAAATGAAATTCAGTTACTAGATGTAAATCAAAAATATTCATTTCCAGCTTCTACCTAGTAATGTAATGGCTCGGGCTTATAGAATGGGTTTTATGTACCAGAGCAATCCTACCCAGTGCAAGAAAACACAGAAAAGGAAGGAACAGTGAGGAGAATCAGAGGGAGGGAAGCCGTGAGGAAGAGGGAGAAAAATGATCTGAATACAAGATTATTTAAATAAATGAGTAAGACAATTTTCTGGGTAGAAATCATATTGAAGTTTTCTTTTCTAGAATCCTCTGAATATGATGTGTGAAAATGATTAGAAATTTCGAATGGTTGGGCGCCTGGGTGGCTCAGATGGTTAAGCGTCTGCCTTCGGCTCAGGTCATGATCCCAGGGTCCTGGGATCGAGTCCCGCATCAGGCTCCCTGCTAGGCGGGGAGCCTGCTTCTCCCTCTGCCTCTCTCTCTCTCTCTCTCTGACTTTCATGAATAAATACATAAAACATTAAAAAAAAAAAAAAAGAAATTTCGAATGGTTTCCTTCTAGGTGGATAGAACTACCTGTTCAACTGTAATGATTCTGATGATCTTGTTTCTTAAGCTTGTCCTTTGAGATCAGCAAAAAAGTCCCATTTTCTAATCTCCCATTTGAGTTGGGGTTGATTGATGCATAATTAAGGTCACTAAGGAGTGATGATAAGAGCTGCAGAGTCTCTCAATTCTTCCATGATGATTTTTTTTCTCTCTTCTTTCTTTAAAGGCCATTCTTGTGGTTCTTACACTGGCAGCTTGGTACTGGGGGAAGGGAGTTTGTGTTAGGATGATAGGAGATAGAATATGGGGTATGCAGAATTTTGAGCTTCAAGGAAAAGATCCAGAGAGAATCCAACTGAAATTACAACCTCTTAGATTGGATGAAATCCTACAGGTCACTTAGCCATCTCCTTTATTACACATGATAGGAAACAGCATTCTGAGGCAAAATGATTTTCTCCAGTTTCCACATCTGGTCAGGAGTCGAGGCAGGAAGGAAACCAAAAATTTCCCATTCCCAGGACTTTGTCCTCTCCACTAGGGCATCATCATTCCTCTCTGTAACTTGGGATCTAATGCTCTCGGTCATCACTCAAGAAGTGGATTTTAACCTTTCCCTTGTCTGTGCTAGGAACTGTATGTCTAGCAAAGTTAAAAGGGTAACACAGAGTAACTTCTACCCTTGGATCCTTCTCTCATTTTAAATTGAGGGTACATGCTGCAGAGATGCAAGTTTGCATAGGAAGCATGGACCACTTTGATTGGATTGGCCCGGCAGGATCATCCCAACTTCTTGAGTTGCGTCAGCATTTAGGGAAAGGTGTATAGAACTGAAGGCTTTTCCTCAGCTTCCAAGGTCTGTGGAGGTAATTTACATTCATACCTCTTTTTATTGTTTTCCTAATAAAATTAGTTCAATTTTAACTATAAAATGAAAAAAATATTGAAATAAGTTTGGACTCCTGTTTGAAAAGTCTAATACTCTATCTGTAACTCTATAAAATGTTAGGTGTTCTCCATAGAGATGAACAGTTACTTAATGAGCCATAGGCCAAAGGTCTGTCTTCTAGTTCTATGAATGTAAAGCCTCATGAAAATTTGAATGTGAACTGAGGAAACACATAGATCTTAATTTATAAATTATAAATGAGAATTCAGATGAGGAAGAGTTCGCACACCTTTTCTGAAAAAAAAATTAATACTCTGGAGGGAGAAGTGCACATTTATAACAACATCTTGGATGTCTTACGTCTGTATGAATGGAGTAGGAACACAGAACCAGTTGTACCAGCTGCAGGTAAGGAAGGCTTCACAGTGGTGTTTACATTTAAGTAGAGACTTGAAGAGGGGTACTTGGGTGGCTCAGTCAGTTAAGCATCTACCTTGGACTCAGGTCATGATTCCAGGACCCTGGGATCAAGCCCTACATCAGGCTCCCTGCTCACTGGGGTGTCTGCTTCTCCCTCTCCCTCTCCCTCTGTGCTTTCTCTCTCTCTCAAATAAATAAATAAAATCTTTAAAAAGAATAAGTAGAGACTTAAAGAATGAATATTTCCTGGTAGAGAATAGGGAGAAGAACAGTCTAGTAGAAGAGTTAAGGAGAAAACTCAGAGCTACGCATGTTTTCATGGGAGGCTAATTGAATACAGCCCCATTTGAGCCAGTCAAAACTGATGTTCATATCTTTATCATATTCTTTTAAGGAAACCTCTGCATAACTCCTTGAACAGGAAGTATCAGGCAACCATTGCCATCTTAACTAAAAAATATTTTATTTTCGAGAACGTTCCCAGGAGAGTTCTCTAGAGAGAAGATAAGATAATGCTTTCAGTTGCACTTGGGAAGAGTATGAGGCGCTGGGTAGGCTGTGTGGTTGTGAAATAATAGCTAACCATTCTCTGATTAAAGCAGCGCCAGTATTCAAGTGAGTTGAAGCAGTCTCAGAATAATTGGAAATTGCCATAGGCTAAATACACTCAAAATGAGATGGTGAATTCCCTTGGGAACAAAGCAAAGTTTTCCTGTATTATACAGAAGGAAATGGCATCTAATAGGTCAGAGGGAAGAGGACTGGCTAGATCCTTATAAAACCTGCCAAAGTCTGCTGCAATATTTCAGATAAATCACTTTTGCCATCTGAACTTTGAAGTGTCTCAGCTTCCACTTAGTAAGAAAAATTGCTCGGACCTCTCTCGTTCTGCTCACCATCTTAACTCTTCTCCCTGAAGATTAGCATAAAGTAAGGTGACTTAAAGGCCCATGTGAAAAAGGACACCTTTACTTACTCCTGGTAAAAGCGGGAATTGACTTTGCCCTGCCTCAGCCTCCCTCCGTTAGCAACATCATTCCAAATCCCATCAAGATGAAGAATGATGAGAGCAAAGATTGGAACACTTAAGATCTTTCCTTTCTCTTTCCCCGAAGTTTCAACATACCCTTGTGTATGTGTGTAATATATTCTTGCCTATTTCATTGTACGGTAAATAATGATACTCTTTTTTTTTTTTAAGATTTTATTTATTTATTTGACAGACAGACACAGCGAGAGAGGGAACACAAGCAGGGGGAGTGGGAGAGGGAGAAGCAGGCTTCCCGCTGAGCAGGGAGTCTGATGCGGGGCTCCATCCCAGGGCCCTGGGATCGTGACCTGAGCCAAAGGCAGACACTTAATGACTGAGCCACCCAGGAGCCCCAATAATGATACTCTTTGAAGAGAGCAAATTTCTTAGATTTTCCTGTGACTTGGGCTTAAGTCAAAAATTCTCTTAATAGGGCGCCTGGGTGGCTCAGTCGTTAAGCGTCTGCCTTCGGCCCAGGTCATGGTCCCGGGGTCCTGGGATCGAGCCCCACGTCGGGCTCCCTGCTCAGCGGGAGGCCTACTTCTCCCTCTCCCACTCCCCCTGCTTGTGTTCCCTCTCTCGCTGTCTCTCTGTCAAATAAATAAATAAAATCTTAAAAAAAAAATTCTCTTAACAGTTCCTTGGATGTAGTACCTGTGGAAGGGAAGGGTTAATTTAGAATATACTTGAAGTTTACATAAGAAAGAGGATAAGTTGGTCATTTGCATGAAAACAATATTTTTATGATATTGGCTTTCATATTTTTTGATTTCTCTTTGTCATCTGAGCCCTTTTCTGTGCATGATTATTAAAAATGTCTTAGTAAAGGCTGGCTATAAGGCAGGTGGAATCATGATGCAGCTGTTCAATTTTAAGAGCTATCTCTTTTAATCTATGTAATTACTAACTGTCCCAAACATGTAGGCTATTTCAGCAAAACTAAGGAAGTAAGGACATTTTGCACAGCTAAATTTTTTTTTTTTATTAATCATGATATGACAGCAACCAAAAACACAATGAAAGAAAACAACAAAAATACATGGTTTCATGGTTTGAGTATCTCTATCTGGATTTTTCAGGGATGTGGTGTCAATGGTAGGAAAGGACAGAGGCATTCAGCCATCTTTTATAATCCGCCTTATTGTCCACCTGTTCTGCTTCATGAGGATCAGCCAATGCAATCTTACTGAGCAGCGCCATATGTGAAGCCATGGGGGAAGGGGGCACAATGAGGTAGGTAACTCTGACTGCAGGGTATTAATAAAATTAATAAAGTATGATCTGAGTGCCGAATAATATATTAACAACTTAAATACCAAATGAGTAAAACAAAAAGCAAAACAGAAACCTACTTTTAGTTCCGCAGGAAGTTGATGACAAACAAGGAAGTTGCCTTAGTTAAGAAGGTTGTTAGCTTTGAGCTTCCATAAATGAGAAGGAATCAAATAAATGATCAGAGATGGGGAATAACAGACCCTGTAGTTGAGAACAACATCATAAGCAAAAGTATGTGAGCACAATCCCTAAAGATAAGGAATTTTCTCTCTTCCTTATTTGAAAGTTATTTCATACATGAACAAAAAAGGCCAAACAGTTATGAGGGTTTGCCTTTTGCTTTCTCCCTCTTCCGTTTTTCAAGAAACACTAAGCTCACACCTAGGAATATTTTGACAAGCTTAGAAACCTTTTCAAAAAATACCTTGTGTGCATGGCAAGACATTACTAAAATCAGAGGGATTTCCTCCCCCCCATGGAGATGACAACTACAGAGTTTTTCATTCACACCCTCAAACTCATGTAGAGCGCAGCTGGTATCTCTCCTTCTTCTGCATATTTCAGTGCCATTCAGGAGACTTGAAAGGAATACAGAAGATTTTTTGAAGGGATTTCTTAACCTCGCCACACTTCTTTACCTGTTTCAAGAACATTTATTTGACCTGAATTAAGATAGTAACTTTTCATTTTCAGTTTGAGGCATAAGTGGGAAGTTTGCCTTATTTTTGTGTTTTTGAAATAATCATGAAAATCATATCTGAGTACTTCCTTGAGCCATGCCTCTGGACTAACACATTTTGGATTGCTGTAATGTTGAGGTCACCTTTTTTTTTTAACAATTTTTTTTTAGATTTTATCTATTTATTTGCCAGAGAGAGAGCACAAGCAGGGGAATGGTAGAGGAAGAGGGAGAAGCAGACTCCTGCTGAGCATGGAGCCCGACTCGGGGCTCAATCTCAGGACCCTGAGATCATGGCCTGAGCTGAAGGCAGATGCTTAACTGACTGAGCCACCCAGGTGCCCCTTGAAGTTACCTTCTCTTTGATATCTCAAAGAGTATCTAGCCAAATTATCAATTTTAAGGAGGACTGATTACACTATAACTTCAGAAAGACCTTCTCTTTAAATAAGAAATTTTAGCTAAGTGATGAAGTCTACGGTTCTAGGTTGGATGGAATAACACTCATCCCCTTATGCAGAAAAGCTACATTTAGACTTCTACTTAATTGCTTCCCAGATAACATAGGACGGTGATTATTAAGTTTTCAGAATATGCATCTCCAGATGTGGAGTATCACATGAAGGTGCCCAAGAAACTCTTGCCTTCCCTTTTATTTTTAAAAAATTTTTAAGGATTTATTTATTTATTTTGGAAAGAGAGAGCGTGTGAGCAAGAGGGGAAGAGGAGAGGGAGCGAACCTGAAGCCGACTCCATACTCAGTGAGGAGCCCAACTCAGGGCTCCATCTCACAACACTGAGATCATGACCTGAGCCGAAACCTAGTCAGATGCTCAACTGACAGCCACCGAGGTGCACCCCATCTTGCCTTCCCTTTTAGAGAAGAGGGCAGACCTGGCTACTATGTGCAATGACTTTTAGGTTAGACATGCTTCTTTCCCGCATGGAATCACAGCCTTCTAATTTACATTTGACTGCTGGGTTTTATCTTTGTCTCCTCCCTTATCTTTCTCCTCTGCTTTTCACTCCCCTTCGTTGACTCTCAAGTCCTGTCACCTTACCCTACTTGCCTTTCCTAATTGTTTTCTTCTCCCTGCCGGCTTCTGATACTATAATGGCCTCTTCTCCGATATTCCTCTCACCCCCAGTGTCCCTCTGCTCCTCACTGCCTCTTCTTGTCATTCCACCCACTACTCAAAAATTATCATTCATAACCCTCGGGGTGGCTCAGTCAGTTAAGCGTCTGCCTTCAGCTCAG
This sequence comes from Callorhinus ursinus, assembly GCF_003265705.2. Classification (NCBI taxonomy): domain Eukaryota; kingdom Metazoa; phylum Chordata; class Mammalia; order Carnivora; family Otariidae; genus Callorhinus; species Callorhinus ursinus. The sequence goes on from NW_027397070.1 coordinate 50,448,390, forward strand.
GTCGTGATATCAGGGTCCTGCATTCAAGCCTGCATCTGGCTCCCTGCTCAGTGGGGAGTCTGCTTCTCCCTCTCCCTCTGACCCTCCCCCCATGTGCACTGTCAAACAAATAATAAAATGTTAAAAAAAAAATCATTCACAACTCTCCACCATTTCTCCACAGAGGAAAGTCCACCCCATTAGGAAGCCGACTTTATCTTCCACAGTGCATAAGCCATAAGAGGGATTCATAGAATATGCAGGTTACTGATTCAAGCTGAGGCATTACCTGGACATGCATGGTATTAGAAAGAAACAAAGCCTTTTGTAGGAATTGACTGGTAATTTCCCGGTACCTAAAGCCTCATTTTTTCAGTGTGGACATAAAACCCAAGATCTAGAGATAAAGAGCCTGGAGGAAAAACAGAAATCCCAGAGCACAAAAACCATGTTGCCAAGAACAACATAGGGCCACAAAGAGATCCCTGTGTTACTAACGTTCATCTCCAGATTCTTTTTCAGTAGGAAACAGTACTACGTCTTAGCCAACCATCTCAGTAAAGAAAGTGACCCAAAACAGGCAGAATGAAATAAGCTTTTGCCCTCCTTTACCCCTACCAAAAGTCTTGATCAATGTCATTTTGTGTTTGTGTATGCAGCATGCTATAAAAGCACCTAGCTTATTGCCTGGTACGTTGTTGTTAATTTGAAAACATTTTGACCATGAAAGTGGCTGAAGAAAGCTAAGGGCATATTGTATTAAGTCCTTGGATGTGAAGATAAGAAGTTTGTATCAGTATAATAGGTAGTGGGAAGCTCCATCCACAGGTCTTCATGTACCATATTCTTTTTTACCAGCATGTAAAAAGCAAGGTGGATTAATAATAGTAGCATAACAAAAATGTAAGTTGCATCTGGTTCACGTTCAGTCTCTGATTCCTCAGGAGGTTTTCCACACCCCCTTCCCTGTTCATGATTTCCAGCTGATTTGACAGGACAGAAGGATTAAGAAATCAAGTAGCTTATCTGAGAGGTTCCCCACTGGGCACCTTGTGCCAGGTGTTCCTGCTTGTAGCTTATATAATCAGGAGAATTCTGTGTGCTGAGGGTATTACTATAAAGGTGATTGTTTGAGTCAGTGGGTGATGGTGTCAAGGCAATTATAGCCAGGTGATGTGTGATCTTAAAGACCTAGTTAGTGCCCCAGGAGACCCAGAGACAGGGTTTCCTCATACCTTTGCAGTCGCACATTCTGATGTGAGGTGGCACCACTTACCAAACAGGAACAAAAGTGAATATTAAGGGGGGATGGCGTGTGCCTCTATTACTTTGGGGGGAAAGAAAACACTCCATGTTAATCTTTTCTACTGTGTCCCTATTTGTTATGTTTATATTTTTGTTGGGTTTCTTTGTTCACTTAAAATGAAACTAAGCCCAAACTACGAGAATTGAACACGGTTTCCTCTTAGAATCTAAAAAAAGAAAAAAGAAAAAAGAAAAAAAAACAAAGTTATTTTTAAAAAGGAAATGGGCAATAGGTTAGCTGTGTTTGTTTCCATTTCATTTTTTTCTATCTTAAGGTTATTTATAATAGATAATTCTACATCAAACTTGAGATGCAATTAAAGTGGTGGAGGGCTTATGATTTGTGTTCCACTTGTGGCCCCTAGTCCTAATATCTAGGGAATCCATTAGAAATTGGGTCTCAGTTGAGTATTAGGACAAAGGCCTGTCCCTAGAGAGATCACAGACCTTATTTTATTTTCTCTCTTTCACCTTCCTTTTTTAATGCTATTGAAAAGATTTCAAAATATAGTTGACTCTTGAACAACACCAGTTTGAACTGCGTGAGTCCACTTATAGGTGGATTTTTTTTTCAATAAATACACTACGGTACACTAAATGTATTTTCTTTTCTTTATGATTTTCTTAATAACATTTTCCTTTTTTTAAGCCTAGTTTACTGTAAGAATACAGTATATAATACATATAGCATACAAAATATGTTAATTGACCATGTTATTGGTAAGGCTTCTGGTCAAGCCTATTAGTGAAGTTGTGAGGGAGTCAAAAGTTATACTCAGAGTTTTGGCTGTTTGTGGGGTTGATACACAATCTCCACATTGTTCAAGGGTCAAGTATATACTGAAGAATACCAAGAAAAAATAAAAGTCCCCTCTGACCATCTTCAACCCTACTCTTCTCTCAAGTGGGGGTCAACTGGTAACACTTCAGTGTACAGATATACAAACTTTTACTCTGCCTTTACAAATAGGAACATGCACACATGTGCATATACATATCACATACACACACATAGACTTAAAAAGATTACTTAGTTTTCATACAGAGTCATACAATACTGATGTGTCCTGGACATCTTCCCCTGTCAGTACCTGTAGAAATATGCAAGTTCTCTTTTAATTCAAAGTGAAATAAACTGTGAAGGTTTACTGGAGCTGTCTCCTGAATATGTGCTTCCAGGTTGGAATGGACAAAAAGTGAATGAAGTTAGCTAGCAGTTTCTGCCACAGCATGATCACTTAGTTCTATGGTCAAATGAGCCTCATGAAAGAGTGAGCGCAGCAGACTCCCATTGTGCCCCATTATTCCTGAAGAACTTGCATAGTGACAGGCCCTTGGGGCTTCCTTATTCCCAGTTTTAAAAGGATAAAAGAAACATTTTCCCCAAAGGCCCTGCCCAGTTGGCCCCCACTCTGCTTTCTTCTGAGGTGTCTAACTGCTTGCCCTGGGCTTTGCAGGACCTGGGGTTGCATGACAGAAAAGTGGAGGATGTCATCTGGATTCACTCACTTATTCACACATTCATTTATTCATACTCAAATTTACCAAATGGCAGATCCTGGGCATGGAGCTAGAGATAGCTACCTAAAACAAACATGGTCCGTTCATGGCCAAAGGACATTATAGATCAGCGAGGGATACAAACAAGGAAATAGGCAATTACAAGAAAGTGTGAGTCATGTGCTGGCCATGTGGTGTAGAAGCTTCTGGGCAAAGTTGAGGCCATGAGGAGAAGCTTCCTGGATAAGACTTCTGGTATGAGTACTGAAGGGTGATTAGAACTTAGCTAGGTGAACAGTGGTGTGGAGACAAAAAGTGTTGGAGAAGTAGGAGGCCACATGCTAAAGGTCCAAGGGTGCCTGTCAGGGGCTAGCAGGTTGGGGCAGGTGATGGCCTCAATGGCCTCTTAAAAGGAGTTTTTGAACTTTTTTCTGAGAGTCATGGGGGTGGGGTGGGCAACTGAAGACTTTTAAGAAGCATGATGATTTGTAAGGTTTATACAGTGGAGAACAGATGGAAAGGGCAGGGAGACCATCAGGATGCTATTGAGGATTGTTGGGGTAAGAGATGATGGTGGCTTTAACTAGGAAGGTGGCTGAGGGACTGGAGAAATGGGCAGAGCTTGAGGAAGCATTTATTGCATCCTGTGAGCGAGTCTGTGCCGTTGCAGGAGCACCAGTTGAGTTTGGCAATTTTGAGAAGCTGCATAAACCACAGGCAAAGCAGTTAACTCTGACATTGCAAAGCTAAATGCGTGTGGTGCACAGGTTAGATACCTATCTGTCTCTGGGGGTGTGTATATATATATATGTATGTATACACACAGGAGCATTTTTTATTTTGTTTTGTTTTCAAGAGATAATTGCACCCGCGGCTGGAGCTTGCTTACCCTATCTTTTGGACTCAGAGGACAGTGCCTGGTCTATTTTCTACATGACTGGGCTTTACTTCAGAACTGACGAGCCATATATCATTCTGATTGATTTATTTTTCTTTTTTTTCCCCCTCTCAAATAGAGTGGGAGGGGTGGAATAGAGATTGTGATGAGGGAAGATCAGGGCAACTCAACCCAAATATACAATTATTAGGATGCCGCTGAGTCTAGCTCTGTTGTCCTCTTGTTTGGTTAGAGCTCAGATAGAGAAGTAGAGGGTGGAATGAGGTCAGGCATTGGGTAAGGGAAAATAGATAAGCAGGCCAGGCTTGGAGTGCCCTGGGCTCTCCAGAGGGGAATGGTAAGAAGGAGGCATAGCAGAGATTCTGAATGACCAACCAGTGTCCTGAGCTGTGGAGTACAGCTAACCTCTAAATTGCCTCCCAGAGTTTCCATTGCTCCTGGATTCTTGGGTTTGCTTTCACCTGTGTCTTCCATTTCAGCTTCCCTTCTCCTTAGTGCCAGGCACTCCAAAGCAAAGCCTCCAAAGCATAAGCATCCATTTGTATTAAAGCAGAAAGCTGCAGACTAAAAGGGTGTGTGTGCGTGTGCATGTACACACACACACACACACACACACACACACACATTTTAAAAGAAATCCTTTGTAAAGATAAGTGGATTTCAGAAAGTGGATGGGATTGTTTCACAATGAAAATATAAACAACTTCTTTAGAAGACAGCCCCTCTAGTCTGCAAGATTTTTATTCTCTTTTCAAATTTATACAATTTTGACTTTGTCCAACTCACTGATACAGTTCTAAAGGATTAGGATCTTGGGACAAGATGATCCTTCCAATATATTCATGTTTTTCACTTGGGTTCCTTTACTCACTGCCTAGCCTCTTCTTCTCTATGTGAGCTCTAAGTAACAAAACAGGAAGACAACAGAGCTAAACTCAGGAGGCTCCTGATAATTGCATGCACCTGTTAAGGTTTTAAAAGAATTCTGAGATTTTTTTTTAACGACAATTAGTACTCATTAGTAAGTTGTAGAAGTGCATGTCTTGATGATCACCTTTCTTTTGGACTCCAACAAACCTCAGTGAATTCCTTTGACCATCAAATATTGAGGGGAAAAGTACTGGGCTAGAATTGAGGGTGATGGAAGGGAATATAAGCAAAAGACAGTTAAAAATGAGGCGGCTTTGTTTTATATCTCTGACCCATATTTGTTGGCTTTGCAAAGATGGTGGTGTGTATATGTGTGTGTGTGAGAGAGAGAGACAGAGATGGAGAGAGAGAGAGAGAAAGAGAGAACATGTGCATGTGAAATGGGGGAAAAATACCAATGCATCAAAATGGACAGGTCATTTTGTTGAATGTAACCAAACTCTTGAGCATTCTGAGATTAGAAGCAGTCATAATTTCTGGCTGCCATGCTTTATGCTAATGTGGCTGTCTTCTGTTGTAGGCTTCTGCTGAGACAGCTTTACTCCTGCTTTATTTTCCCCTCTAATGGTAATGGTGGAGACCTGGGTATCTACAGTCAGCTTTTACCAATTTAACTGGCTGCCACCACAGGCCATTATAAATTATTATTCTTATTTAGCACTTGAATCTACAGTTTATTTATTTCCTTCATGTTCTATAAAATATAGTTATAGACTTAGGTCTGAGTTAGCTATATGCTTCATTGTTCTTATAAATCCATATCTGTCATTAGCAATAAGCTAAACTTTTTAGGATGCTAAACATTCATAACCCCTGCAAGACAGACTGGTAATTTATCAAAGAGTTTCATTCATTTATCCATGCATATGAAATTTACTCAGTACCTACTTTATACTAGGTGATGTTTTAGGCATTGGAGGTAAAACAATATGCGTTCGTGGGAAGAGATATAATCAAGAATGTCTAGAAAATACTAGTCAGATTTGAGGAACACTACTACTCTGTACTGATAGTCTCAATATAGTTTTTCTCCCCAATTTCTACACAGCTCAATGGGAAACTCCTGCAAAGTTTTATTTTCATTATTTTTCAGTATGCCTTCTGGAATTCATGAACTTGCCTTTACCTTTAGTGGGGTCATATTTTACTATTTTTTACCTAATGTCTTAGGAAACATATTTTCTCATACTGATGATTGTTTTGGAATGTGGGAATAATCACTGGAAGCCTATATATGAAAATTTGTTCTAAGAATTCATATGCACCTGAACAAGCAAAGGGCACTTTCTGTTTTTGGATTCTAGACTCTAGACAATTTATTTATTTATTTTTTTTACCAACTCTAGTTTCACTATTCCCAACTGCCCAGTTGATTTCCTGTCTCTTTCTTTGTCTCTTAAGTTCTATCTTTCTCTTCCTCTTTTCCTCCCTCCCATCCTCCCTTCCTTTCTCTGAAAAATCTATGCTTCAGTGTGCCAGCAGGAAAGAGCAATCATAAGTTAGTGAAATTAATATACAGGGAATGATTTTCCTTTTATCCCCTTACTGTGTTTTAGCATTAATAACTATTGACTGAAAATGCTTGTTAACTTCCTTGAGCCACGCATTCTTACCTGTAGAACTATGTGATACTTCCTGTGAAGACTGAGATGACAGAAGGGGACACAAACTAGTTCTATATTATCTACGTTGCCCGTGCTTGGTTCTCACTAGTCCTCTCAGTGGGAATCACTGAGAATCAGTGAGAATCAGGGCCTGATTCACAGACTCCTGATGCTATGCTTCATTGCTTGGACCCACATTCTCCTCCTTCAGTAGATCCTGATGCTCCTTTCATGCTTGAACCTATTACTTTTGACTTAACATACCTCACTTGTCTAAGTCCTCCCCAGGTTAGTCTTCATCTCTTATATTGACCCTGTTCTGCCACAGACAAGTCCAGTTCTGATAGTAAATCAGTATGCTTCTGAAAAATTTAGATTTTGGGTTAATTTTGATATATAATGATGAGAAGCTCAACTTTACGGCAGCCTTTAAGTGTTCAGCCAAGGCAGTTCCCTGGTCACATGACCTTTTCTACCTTTTATCACGGTGCCTGGACTTTCTTCATTATAGTCTCATTCCTTTATTCTTTAAAGGTGCCAAGACTTGTCTTCTAAGCCTCAGATACTCCTGGTTAGCACCTAAAACTATCCTCAGTTGGCAAATAAGATGGGCTAAACTGAGAGCAAGGTCTTGCCAAAATAGAGCGTAGCTTGATGTTGGAGAGCAAAGGAGACAGGAGGAGAGAAAGCACCAGAAGCAAATTTATTCTTGCATTGTAGTTTTGCCAATGGCTAACCTGCTGTAAGGTAACTTCAGGAGCTTTGGTTTTGCTGGTATCTAAGAAAGCCCTGGCTCTGTGTAGCTTGGTAGGAGGAAGACTAGTCATTTTTACCTGCTTCCCAAGGGTAAGTGTGCCAACCTTGTGGCTTGGTGCGCATCATGAAACATCAGCAGGAAAAATTAGGGAATGAATTTACTTAGACCATTATGAGAGGATTTTTGCCTCTGCAGGCCAGATTGATGAGTCCAAAAGGAAGAGGGAGAAACATCACTGAATGAATAATTTGTGACCAAATTGAATGAACCAGTATTCATTCTCTGACTAGAGTTTGTGGCTCCCGTACATCTGTTCTTATTTTCTACATTGCATTTAATGGATGTCCCAGGAATGAATAATCCCCTTATCAATTATTTCAATATATCCCTTATCACTTTAGAAAGGGAAGTTTGTGTATGTTCTTCATGTAAATGTAATGTACCTCCCACTACTAAATACAGTAAGTACCATTGTGCTAACACATGGGATTCTCACAGTTTGTGCTCCATGTTAGAAATGCTGTTACAAAAGCCTGGTAGTTGCCTGCAAAGCCTGCCCTGGAGATCAAATAAAGGGGACGCATACATGCTCTTAACAAGTGCTGAGCAGGTTGTTTGGGGTTATATTACTCCTCTACAGCTGCTTCTCAGAAAGGGATCCCTCTACAAAGTGTTTGTTAATCCTCATACCTTTGGAGAAATCTTCTGGGCTGCTATCTAAATCCATATCACAGAGCAAACTGGAATAATGAGCTCTTGGCAAACTCCCTTGGGAAGGGGACAGTCAGCCCATAATGCTCACTTTATCTGGGACTTAAAATGTTATGGCTGAATTAAAGCATTCCAGCCATCCTGCTCTGGATGCACCCTATCTTAGGTGATCTCAGATTTACACTACAAGAACAATCTCAACTAAGCAGATTTGTTTAATGAAAATGTATCCCCCTATTTTAAACTTTTACCCCAGCACCCTGAAAAGTACATGCATTATTACATATGCTTTAAAAAACCTGTTTACTTTACAGTTCCTTTTTGTTTGCAGCCTCATTGCATTTTTTTTTTCTCTAATTAGTGGATATATGCATCATCTCTCAGCAATAAGGGAGTATTTTTCCCCCCCTCATTGAGTGGTTTCCTGGGGAAGGAGCTCATGGCATCACTCTGGCTCTGGGTTGGCTGCCTTCTTTCCCACACATTCTCCCCCCACCACACTTTTCTTGTGATGTTGCTGAGTCTGGCTAATTAAATCCTTTCTCTAATTTAAGTTGCTTTCATTTAACTCACATTGAGGATGTCTGATACTTATGCTCACAGAGCTGTTGAGTTTAAGAGCACAGAGAAATGCTCCCCACTGAGATTTCTGAATGACACAATGGTATCTGGAAAAGGAAGCACATCTGAATGCTTTTGGCAGCAAGTAACTGGGATTCCTGATCACTTGTAATAATACAAGATGACTATTATGGCTCCAAATATCTTCACTATTTGACATTGAAAGGCTAAAAGGAAAAATGGATTTCCTCACTTTTTGTCAGGGAAGAAAACTTTTCCCAGAGGCTTTCCAATCCAACCCCCCTTGAGCCTCCATCCAGCAGAGCTCCCCTTATGTCTGCTTGGTCAAATTGAACATCTGGTTACCTCTAAATCAGCCACTGACAAAGGAGAATGGGATTTCCATGATTAGTATAGCATAATCATGATGCATCTCCTGGGGCTGGACACATCTTCCTGAGCACAGAGTTATCCAATTCCTGAACAAAATCTGAATTCAGTAATTAACTGGTAGAGAAGAACAGCTATAGAGTAGGCAACCACACAGTAATGTTTGTCACGGGAGCAATCATAAATGGTTTCTTGGTATTTTGTATGCCATTTGCAAGGGTTTAAATAGTTTTCTACTTAGCTTGAGATATTTTCAAGTAACTATGTTATTTCTTAGAGTCCGTCTTGGACCCCAATTATCTCACTGTATGCAGAGAGGAAGGCATAAAAGAATTTGGGGGAGTCCTGGGGAAAAATATAAGTAGAAGATATCCAAGAAGAGTCCCCTTTAAACAGAGTGACCATATGATTTCTAGTTTAAATCAGGACACTTTTGAAAATCAAAGGGAGTACTATGAATGATTCTACCAAGTCAACAGGTACATCATCCTAGGCAAACTGATATGTGTTAAATTCAGGTTTATAGGAGGGAGTCTATTTATGAAATGTTATGGAAAAGCTAAAATTAATTTTTTCAAGTTTTCTTAGGTAGAGAAAATGTCATATTTATTTAAAATCATAGAAAATTTCTAATTTATTTATTTATTTTAAAAGATTTTATTTATTTATTTGACAGAAAGAGACACAGTGAGAGAGGGAACACAAGCAGGGGGAGTGAGAGAGGGAGAAGCAGGCTTCCCGCTGAGCAGGGAGCCCAATGCGGGGCTCAGTCCCAGGGTCCTGGGATCATGACCTGAGCTGAAGGCAGACGCTTAATGCCTGAGCCACCCAGGCACCCCAGAGAATTTCCAATTTCTATGGAAACTTTATGTTTAATTTTGTTTAAATCTTTAAGTCTTATGAGACATTAGAAAATAAGATTATTATAAAAGGTTTAATTGCTTTTTCTGTACTTCTCACACCTTGTAGACCTTCAAATGAATTTGGGAAAAAATATTAGCATCTATAAAATCAAAATATTGCATATTGGTTTATGTTTGCTGCAAAACTATAAATGTTTATCTTTTATTTTATCCCATGCCTGTGCCAAGTCTTTCTCTAATTTCTTCTAACCTGCCAAGGCTTAACTGTCACTGATATTTTTGTACCAAGGATCATTTTGGTCTTGGCTGCTGATGGAAGCCTAAAAAGTAGCTTTGTGTGAGGGAATAACCAAAATAGAAGAAGAATAATTTTCCACAGACAAAATGTGTCCAAGCATGAATGAAACCTATAAATGGTCATGCAAGGGGAAGGGGCAAACCAGTGGTTTTGCCTTCAAAGGAAATATGCCCAGGTATTTTCTTCCCTGTAAGTAGTTTAGTTTTGTACTTTGCTCCTGTGCTCACAGAATGTTCTCTGTCTGTCAATCACAATAAAGGAGAGCCTTTTCATTGAAACAGACCACTGAATCTGTTTTAATGTTCATATGTATCTGAGAGAATGAAAAGCACAAGAAGAAGCCTAAACATAATCACATCTAGGGTAGGTATTTTCAAAATTGAGTGTTGATATTGAGACAGTAAGAGGACTTATTTTGAAAGCTCCAAATCATCCCTCTCTTCCACTCAATTTCAGCTAAAAACTAGTGGACAGCTTTCATGAATAGTATAGAGACTTGTACTTTCCTATGTTTATAATGTTTAGTCTCTCTTTCAGTCCTCTTAAGAATAGGATCCAGTGTCTTGTTTTCCTTACTGGTCCAGTGTGCCCTTTATCAAATGATCTAAGATATTGTGGTTGATACTAGGATGTTGCTTTGATTTCAATTTATGTGATGAGATCTTGGATCTTAGATCTAAATCATTAAAGATCTGCTTTCTCTCAAGAATTTAATAGAAACCTCATATTTCTGAGCAAACTTCTATTTTTCTTGTGAAAGGGCTATTTCTTGGTCTGCAAAGCTGCTAATCTGTGAGTTACATTCACTGTAGGCTACCAGAAAGACTAGGTCACCCCCTAGGTTTTGATGACCGTATTGTCATTTAGACGGCAAACAAGTAATGAAATACCATGTCACAGAACTCAACACCCCAAAAAGGGAGCAAGAAACCCCTCACATTTGGGTGTGATCAGAGGTCGCTGTGTTAAATCATATCATGTTCCAGTATCTGGGCTTATAGTCTACATGTTATTTGTTGCTCTCAGTGAGCGATCATTGGTCCCAAGCTATAGAAAGTTAGGTAGATCCATTGGATTCATGTGAATGTTGAAACAGCAGCTCTACTGATAAAACGTCCCCAGCAGCTCATAATGAATTATCTTTCTCATCTTTACATTTGTTTCCTAAAGGGCAAATAAACTGTGCACAGAGCAAACTTAGTGCTCAGGTAGAAGATAGCATCTAACTCTCTAAAATCCATATGCTGGAAGAATCACCTGTTTCCTTTACTTTACTCTTGGCATATGGCCAACATCCCAGCCAGTAGCCATCTCACAAAGTTGGGGGAAGATCCAGGAGAGGTGTTTTCAATGTCCTCACTCTGTATAGTGAGTGCTGTACTATCACACTTATGAAATGAGTCTGAGGTTTAGCCAAACCATTTTTATGTAAGTATTACTGCTTATCTTTATTTTTCCAATCCAACCTTCCTTAAAATTTTTTATTTATTTATTTTTTTTTACTATGTTATGTTAGTCACCATACAGTACATCATTAGTTTCTGATGTAGTGTTACATGATTCATTGTTTGCATATAACACCCAGTGCTCCATGCAATACGTGCCCTCTTTAATACCCATCACTGGGCCGACTGATCCCCCCATCCCCCTCCCCTCTAAAACCCTCAGTTTGTTTCCTGGCATCCATAGTCTCTCATGGTTCATCTCTCCCTCCGATTCCCGCCCCCCTTCATTTTTCCCTTCCTTCTCCTAATGTCCTCCCTGCTATTCCTTATGTTCCACAAATAAGTGAAACCATATGATAATTGACTTTCTCTGCTTGACTTATTTCACTTAGCATAATCTCCTCCGGTCCCATCCATGTTGATGCAAAAGTTGGGTATTCATCCTTTCTGATGGCTGAGTAATATTCTATTGTATATATGGACCACATCTTCTTTATTCAGTCATCTGTTGAAGGGCATCTCGGCTCTTTCCACAGTTTGGCTATTGTGGACATTGCTGCTATCAGTATTGGGGTCCATGTGGCCCTTCTTTTCACTACCTCTGTATCTTTGGGGTAAATACCCAGGAGTGCAATTGCTGGGTCCTAGGGTAGCTCTATTTTTAACTTTTTGAGGAACCTCCACACTGTTTTCCAAAGGGTCTGTACCAACTTGCATTCCCACCAACAGTGTAAGAGGGTTCCCCTTTCTCCACAACCTCTCCAGCATTTGTTGTTTCTTGCCTTGTCAATTTTTGCCATTCTAACTGGTGTAAGGTGGTATCTCAATGTGGTTTTGATTTGAATTTCCCTGATGGCTAATGATGATGAACATTTTTTCATGTGTCTGTTAGCCATTTGTATGTCTTCTTTTGAGAAGTGTCTGTTCATGTCTTCTGCCCATTTTTTGACTTGATTATTTGTTTTTTGGGTGTTGAATTTAAGAAGTTCTTTATAGATCCTGGATATCAGCTCTTTGTAGTGTCATTTGCAAATATCTTCTCCCATTCCGTGGGTTGCCTCTTTGTTTTGTTGACTGTTTCCTTTGCTGTGCAGAAGCTTTTTATCTTGATGAAGTCCCAAAAGTTCATTTTTGCTTTTGTTTCCTTTGCCTTTAGAGATGTGTCTTGAAAGAAGTTGCTGTGGCTGATATCGAAGAGGTTACTGCCTATGTTCTCCTCTAAGATTTTGATGAATTCCTATCTCATATTGAGGTCTTTCATCCACTTAGAGTTTATCTTTGTGTATGGTGTAAGAGAATGGTCAAGTTTCATTGTTCTGTATATAGCTGTCCAATTTTCTGAGCACCATTTATTGAAGAGACTTTTTTCCATTGGATATTTTTTCCTGCTTTGTCGAAGATTAGTTGACATAGAGTTGAGGGTCCATATCTGGGCTCTCTCTTCTGTTCCATTGATCTGTGTGTCTGTTTCTGTGCCAGTACCATACTGTCTTAGTAATCACAGCTTTGTTATATAGCTTGAAATCAGGCAGTGTGATACCCCCAGCTTTGTTTTTCTTTTTCAACATTTCCTTGGTGATTCAGGATCTTTTCTGGTTCCATACGAATTTTAGGATTGTTTGTTCTAGCACTTTGAAAAATGCCATTGGTATTTTGATTGGGATGGCTTTGAAAGTATAGAATGCTCTGGGCAGCATGGACATTTTAAAAATGTTTATTCTTCCAATCCATGAGCATGGAATGTTTTTCCAACTTTTTGTGTCTTCTTTAATTTCTTTCATAAGTGTTCAGTAGTTTCTAGAGTATAGATCCTTCACCTCTTTGGTTAGGTTTATTCCAAGTTATCTTTTGGTTTTTGGTGCTCTTATAAATGGAATCGATTCCCTAATTTCTCTTTCTACAGTTACACTGTTAGTGTATAGGAAAGCAACTTACTGCTGTGCATTGATTTTGTATCCCGCCACATTACTGAATTGCTGTATGAGTTCTAGTGAATATGGATGCCAAAATTCTCAACAAGATCCTAGCTAATAGGTTCCAACAGTACATTAAAAGGATTATCCATCATGACCAGGTGGGATTTATCCCTGGGATGCAAGGGTGGTTTAACATTTGCAAATCAATCAATGTGATAGAACACATCAATAAGAGGAGAGAGAAGAACCATACAGTCCTCTCAATTGATGCAGAAAAAGCATTTGACAAAATACAGCATCCTTTCCTGATTAAAACTCTTCAGAGTGTAGGGATAGAGGGAACATTCCCCAGTCTCATAAAAACCATCCTTGAAAAGTCCACAGTGAATATCATTCTCAATGGGGAAAAGCTGAGAGCCTTTCTCTTAAGATCATGAACAGGACAATGATGCCACTCTCACCACTATTGTTCAACATAATACTAGAAGTCCTAGCAACAGCAATCAGACAACAAAAAGAAATAAAAGGTATTCAAATTGGCAAAGAAGAAGTCAAACTCTCTCTCTTCCCAGGTGACATGATACTTTATGTGGAAAATCCAACCCAACCTTAAATCATTTCAGAGTTCCCTACTTCCTGGACTGGCAGAAAATCAAAGATTTCCTTTTCTTATAATGGGGTCATACATAATTCTCTAGCTAGTGATGACAGAAGAGCTTGAGGAATAAAATAGTGGGGTCATCTTTATTGTCATTTTTTGGCTCTGGGTGCCAGTGATCTGCTTCCACTGCCCACCAGTAAACATCTCTATCCTGGGTGCTACATGGAAGCAGAGCATTGGTCTCTGCCACCTAGATCTTGGTGGGTTGAATTGAATCCACAAAAAAGACAGGTTGAAGTCATAACCTCTGATACCTATAAATGTCACCTTGTTTAGAAATCAGGTTTTTGTAGATGTGATTAAGATGGGATCATTCTGGAGTAGGGTGGGTCTCTAAACCCAGTATGACTGGTGTCCTAATAAGAAGAGGAGAAGAAACAGAGACAGACAAAAACAGAGAAGAAAGTGCCATGAGAAGACACAGCAGACACAGGAAAAATATGTGACAACTGAGGCAAAGATGGGAGTGATATGTCTACACGCCAGGGAACACTCAGGATTGCCAGCAGTGCCAAGGAGCTAGGGGAGAAGCAGGGAAGAGATTCTGCCCTAGAGCTTTCACAGACATCATGGCCCTACTCGTATCTTGATTTCAGACTCCTGGTCTCCAGAACAGTAAAAATAAATAAATAAATAAATAAACTTTTGTTGTTTTATGCCACCCAGTTTGTTATGGCAACCTTTAGAAAATAACAGAGTCAGGGCATGGATGGTTCAGTCAGTTAAGTGTCTACCTTTGGCTCAGGTCATGATCCTGGGGTCCTGGGATTGAGCTCCGTATCAGGCTCCCTGCTCAGTGGGGAACTTGCTTCTCCTTCTCCCTCTGCTGCTCCCCCTTCTCGTGTTCTCTCTCTCTCTGTCAAATAAACGAATAAAATCTTAAAAAGGAAATGACAGAGTCCCCTTCTTTCCCTTCCCGGATGCAGATCTCAGATCTTAATTTCTCAGCCAAAGTCCTTTTGTATCTCCCTTTCCTTGGGATCACTGAGCGTAATCCCTCTCCACTGAGTGTTTGGATACATAATGTTGGCCATACTTCCTAGGGATGGAGACGATAAAGAAAATGCTTGTACAATTTAGTATTTTGTCTTGATATCTCACATTGTTACACATATTTTCAGGGGGCAAGTTTTGAGGGGGGAAGGTATAAGAAGCAAGAGGGTAGCAGTTCCCAAGGTCAAGCCTCTTGGTCCCCTGACTGTTCACTCTGGGATGGCTCTTCACATAGAGTGTCTCCTACAACTTAGATTTGCCGTTGTTTTCCCAGCAAATGTTTACTGAATACAAGGCAATGAGGAAAGATACTCTTGAGCTTCAATGAGCTAACAATTCAGAGGTACATGGAGAGTTATGTAGACATTTTATAAAGTGTTATAGGAACTCAGAGAAGGTGTGAGTGATTTTTGTAAGGAATGAATGGTGGTCTGGGTGCCTGGGTAGCTCAGTTGGTTAAGCGTCTGCTTCAGCTTAGGTCATGATCCCAGATTCCCAGGATTGAGTCCCACTTCAGGCTTCCAGCTCAGCAAGGAGTCAGCTTCTCCCTCTGATCTCTCCCCTCTCATGCTCTTTCTCTCTCTCTCTCAAATAAATAAATAAAATCTTAAAAAAAAAAAAAAAGGAATGAATGGTGGTCATCAAAGTCTTTAACTTAAAGGTAATTTTTGAGCTGCATCTTCAAGGATGAGCAGGATTTTGTCAGGCAGATTAGGAAAGGACATTGGAGGACATGGAAATATTATGGGACATTACATGGTAAGTTTGGAAAAGAGGGAGCGTATGTATAATTAGATTGTAGGGTAGGTGGAAAGAATAGTAGCAGATGAGTGAAAAGTAGATTAAAGCCAGAATATAAAGCTCAGGGAGTGCTTACTATGATCTAGGTCCTGTGCTAATTGTTTTTAATACATTTTGTCATCAGATTGGATAGGTAACTACCTGCATTATATATATGCATTCATTACAGTGGATGAATCTGGAAATGAACAGACACAGGTAACTTGTTCAACAAATTCAGATGATAGTTGGTTGAGACCAGAGATCAACCCAGACCTAAATTCCAAGTCCCTGTTCTTCTCACTATATTGTGCTACAAAGAGAAATGGGAAATGCTTGGCAGCTCTTGAGAAAGAGAGTGGCAGGTGTATCACCTGGGTAAAGGGTTCATTGGACTTCAGAGACTGGATGCAATGTGGCTATGGCAGTAGAGGAAGGAGTTGATGTAAGACTAAAAAAGAGGAATCCTAGTGGAAAGAAGGGGACATACTTGTCCCAATTAGATCAGTTTATCAATTGATGGTTGAAGGGAATGAAGAGGAAGAGTATTGACTCCAAAGTTCCTGATTTAAGTAGTAGCTTGAGGAGGGTGCCATTCCCCAACGTGGATTAGAAAGAGCAACAGCATATTATGGAAAGAATATAATGAATTTGTTTTTAGCTGCTTTGAGTTTGGTAGAGGATGTCTAGCAGACAATTGTAAATGTTGGCCTGAAGTCCAGGAGGGAAGGTGGGGCCAGAGATCCATTTCTGATTTGTCAGTATGGTAGTACATTCACAGTGACCTTTCATGAAACATAAATCTCATTTCTGTCATTCCACTGCCTGAGTCACTTTAACAATTACATGGAGCTCTTAGGAAAAGAGATTTATATTCTTAATATGATGGCAAGACATGGTGATTTGGCTCTGCCTCTGTCTCTAGCCTCAGTATCTATCCTGAGATACCTTCTCCCTCAGGCTTAGGCTCTGTATTTCAGTCCTCAGAGACATGTGTGAGGTTCCTTTCCCACTCTGTTATCTCAGCTCAGAATGCAGCCCTCCCAATATACATACATATCTATACACAAATATAATCAAGCACCAGCACAAACATGCAAATATATTTGCATAAACAGGTGAACACATGCACGCACACCATCATTGTACACATGTACACATGTGCACATACACAAGTGTATGTGCATGCACTTAGATTCATGTGTACATGCTACAAATACATACATGTATCCCCATGTGCCCATGCATATATGTGTACATCTGCATGTGTACACTCACACATGCATGCATGACTTTCACATAGTCAATTCCAGCTCATTCTACAAATGCTCAGCTGAAACATTTTTTATCAGAGAAGTCTTTATCAGTGAAGTCCATGACCTCACACTAGAACAAGTTTCCTTTTTCTTTTATGCCATACCACTTATTGAGGTATGTTGAGCAATTTGTGTTCTAATGCTTTCTTCCCTATTAGAATGGAAATTCCACCTCAACAAAGGCAATCTACGTATTTTTTCTAGCCTCTAAGCACCCTACATGGCATGAGTGTCCAGTACAATATATAGACTATATGCATATGTAAATGGATGGATGGATGGATGGATGGATGGATGGATGGATGGATGGATGGATGAATGGGCAGATGGATGGTTGGATGGATGGATGGATGGATGGATGGATGGATGGATGGATGGATGGGTGGATGGATGGATGGATGGATGGATGGATGGATGGATGGATGGATGGATGGATGGATGGATGGATGGTTGGATGGATGTATGGATGGATGGTTGGATGAATGGGCAGATGGATCGTTGGTTGGATGGATGGATGGATAGATGGATGGATGGATGGATGGTTGGATGGTTGGATGGATGGATGGATGGATGGATGGATGGTTGGATGAATGGGCAGATGGATGGTTGGATGGATGGATGGATGGATGGTTGGATGGATGGATGGATGGATGGTTGGATGGATGGATGGATGGATGGTTGGATGAATGGGCAGATGGAAGGTTGGATGGTTGGATGGATGGATGGTTGGATGAATGGGCAGATGGATGGTTGGATGAGGCTATGAGTATAGATGAAATGTACAGAGTGAATGTGTAGGGGATAAATAGGAAAGGAGTCAGGAGTATCCTCCCCACTCTGCAGTGAACTTGTAACTCACTTACTCTATTATCTAATAAGGATTACTGCTTTGGTAAACATTGAAGTCTTTTCTTTCAAACTTTTTGACCTCTAAGAAGATGCAGTTTTCCATTTATGTCCTGGGTCACATTGCATGGAAAATGCAAAAGGAAACTAGGCAACTCTTTCTATTAGTATCTGAACTATCTCATTAGTTGACACCAGTGTTGAGGCAATTGACTTCTCATTATGACTTCTCATTAGAGGGTATTTTTCCCTTTTACCTCTGGCATGGAGTTCAGAACATTTAATTTATCATCACTTTCCTATTTATCACTTAAAGGAAATTCATCTTCCACCCAGTTACCACATCCTAATTTTTCTGGGTTTTGTAAAATCTTTAATCTTATGATAAGGTTTTATTTTTTTCTTGGGTGAGCCTTTAGCAATTGCTTCGTCCAACATTTCAAAACTGTGTTTTAATGAAAGGAGATGTCCTTTCATTAAGATTTTATCTTGCTAGCACTCATTCATTGCATGGAACACTTTAACAGTTTTCATGGGATTTCATGGCTAGGCCCAGTTCCTCACTTGGTGAGAAAAGATTGAAACCAAAATAATGGTTTAATTCTTGTTTAAGTAATATGGTTTTGCCTATGACCATAGGGTCCTTTAATTTAATCCCAGACAGCCATAACTTAGGTATGTGTTTTTAATTATGAGGAAATTGGATGAAAAGCAGGACTTGATCATGACACCACCACAAACAGTCATCCACGGTCAGATCAGTAGCATCATTTTCATTTATGAGCACCATTTAATGTCTTATGCACAAATATTATCTGTACAAACCATCTCCAGGCAAAGAAATAACTTGTTCAGTCACAGATGGGTTGTTTTATCTTTCCATAAAAAAATTCTGTAGGAAGCTTTCTATATAAGAGAAAATGGTTTTTCAGATGACTTGTATTTTTTCTTTATTTTTCTTTATTTTACATATTTTACACATAATATCTGTGTTAAAGAAAGTACATTAAAGTAACATGCATTACTGAATGAGAATGCCCATCATTATACTCCCTATACTCCCTGTACACAGTAATCCATTTCTCTTGGAGTTTCAGAGAAATCATTCATTCCATTCTCCTGACTCCTCTGAATTCCACACAGTTGATAAAGTTGTTTAAGATGGTTTTCTTTAATATCTGTCCTCTTTTAAAAATATTTCTCCCATGCTTCTACCTACTCCAGAATTCTTACCTGCTTCCAGGCAGAGCTGGGCAAATGTTAGCCTTCTCTCAAGTATGAAGAGAAAGAGAAGGTTGCTAAAGGACTAAAACCATATAAGGAATTAACAGAAAAGGCTGCATCAGAGAAACACTGGAGGAACACTGGAGGAACATGTTTCCAGTTGTAATGGGCATCAGAGAATACACCAAAGGCCAGGGCCAGGTCCAGAATGGGGGGGACATGGGATTTAAAATAAATCCTTTCCTCCTAACAATAACATGTGTGTTCATTTCTTTACCCTAGTCTGTCTTTTTTTTTCTTCTTCCTCCTCCTCTTATTATTATTATTATTATTATTATTATATTTTCTTTCCTGCCTTTTTTTTCTTTATAGCATACTGGATTTTAAGCCCCCTGAAGGACAGGGTTCAAGTCTATCTTCATCACCACTATTATATCCCCAAACTACCATGTAGTAGGTACTAAATAAACATTTGGACACATGCTGCTCTCTCTATAGTTTTAATTACTTTGAATTAGCCCCTCCATTTTCTGACCTCTTACCTCCTTTCTTTCCCTTCAATACGGCACCATAGACCTTCTTTTCCTCTGTCTTTGAAAGTAGTAAATTTTAGGTCTCTCATCTCTAGATGGACAGTAGTGAATGACATGATGTCATAATTCATAATCTTCCAAGATAATGGCCCTTGACGACTGCAGGTAGTGGGATGTGGAGAGATAAATTGGGTTGAAACCTAATTCAGGAGTGGGAACCTATTGGGGGAGTATAGATATTATCTTGGGAATAATTCTTCCTTTTAATGGAATGGAAGAGAATACGCCAGAACTGCTTTTACCCAAGTCCAGATTCTTCAAATGTGTTTTCTTTTCTTTGATTCCGATAGGAAGTGGCTAGATGGGAGTTTTACATTTATAAGAAAGAAAAAAGTTAACTATATGAGAAAAAGTAAAACATACTCAAAACATGAGCTAAAAAAGAAAAATCAAACTATTAAAGATGCATTTTTATTTGATCTTGCCACATGATTGCTTTATCTTCCATGCCTATGGTCCTGGATTTATCCATATCCAGTAAATAAAATGAAAAAAAAAATTTAAATGCTTAACAACTCTATAAAGTTACAATTGAATTTGGTAATATCATAGGGAATTTAACATCATTGAGCATATGTTATAATTTACCCTAAAGAGCATTCTTTTAATAAATACAATTGAAAAGCTTATAAAATTCACCAAATAGAATCTCTTTATGCATAATAACCAGGGGGTTCAAAAGAAGGTATATAAGGATGAGCTCTTATCAGTGAACAGAATTAGTTAATGTAGTGCTTTTTTGTATCTGTTCCCAAATATAAATGTGTCTTGAAGTCTAAGACTTAACTATCTAACCTGTGATTTAAAAAAAGTATGATGAATAGGTAGATAGGTAGAGATAGAAATAGTTTAGATAGATAGATGGATGGACAGGTAGCTAGCTAAGGAAAGAGACATAAATCAATTGCTTCCTTATATAGATAAAGGAAGTAAAATAAAAGTATACTAACTAATGAATAAAAAAGGAGAATGATGAAAGGTGTATTCCATGACTGGTTTTGCTACTAATAGTTTATTTTTCTGCTGATTTGAGTTAAGAGGTCTCCTTGGTTCAAAGACTGTAAAGATCATTTAATACAGTTTTCTTATTTTACTGATGAGGGCACTAAAGGCCTTTAGCAAGCAGAGAACAGAGTATACCCACTTCCTAAGGTCAGTATGAGGGTTATTCCCATGCCAAGGAGCCAAGAGAGGGAATTAATTCATCCTTTCAACTCATATTTTTTCATGTACTAGAAGCTCACTGAGCAGTTTATTTGGAGGCATACACTGTGCCAGGCATTGGAATACAGAGAATGATAGCCACTCATGTCCTTGACATAAAGGAACTTACATTCTTATGGTAGATTCTGAAAATATATAAGTACACACATATGCAAATAAAATAATTATGGGTTGTTACTAGCACTGCAATGGAAACCAACAGGATGATGTGATAGATGATAACTGGCTTGGGCGAAATCTTTTTTTTTTTTTTTTTTTTAGTGTGATCTTCTCTGGGAACATTGAAGTGGAGTCATGAAGGCTATGAGGTGGGGGTTGGTGCTTGATAAAGAGTTAAGGGGCCATTGGGTGGAGCACAGTGAGCAAAAAGGGTATCAACAAAATGGTAGCCACCATCCAGACTCTGTAGACTACTGAAGATTGTGATTAGCAATTAAGATGTAATTCTCAAAACAGTAGAAACATTGGTGGGTTTTAATTGAGAGCATGACATAATCTGATTTATATTTTGAAAGGTCATTCTAGCTACTTACTGGAAAATGGATTATAGGAAATAGGGACAAAGAAGAAGAGGGAAAAGTACTTAGGAGGCTTTTAGTAGGGAGATTGGAGAAGAATGGTGTGTTGGAAGTATATTTTTGGAGTAGCGCTAGCAAAATTTGCTGATGGTTCATGGATAGGGAGTTGGGGAGGATTAATGGAAAGGGAGAAGTAAAGTATGTCTACACTTTGACTTGAGATACTGAGTAGATAGTGGTATTCTTTTCTAAGATAGGGAAAAATAGAGTAGAAACAGAAATATGTTTTATTACACTATCATTTACATTTTATTTGACTTGGATTGTCTAATCCAAATCACAAAAGATTAAGTCTCACCTGGAGCCGAATATATTTTATTTTGGTCAGAACCAATATGAACATGCCAAAGGAAATCATGAAATATGGATGATATCTTCTTCCTATATTGCAAACAAAACAATAATTTAATTTTGATTGTGGTTGAAGGCCATCTTGGGAACTTTGTGTGAGGTGTGAGAATTTGTGAATATGAAAGTGATAGTGGATATAGGTCACTATATATTGTGAGATGTGAATGTGTGTATGTGTGTGGTTATATGTATTGTTTTCTCTAAACCATTTTCAAGAATAGTACTTTGTATGAATACTCATGGAATTACAGACAAATTAATTCTCTTTTGCCTAGAATGAAAATAGTCTCGTTATGCACTCATCATCAGTAAATATATTGGGGACTTTAAGGATATACTTATCCATACTGGTCTCAGATTTTGCTACCTGGCAGATATAGTAAAGCATTCAGTAAAGAACCATATATTAGCCAAATATGTAGGACATCAAACTGAGAGATTACATAATAGGTATGAAAGGCACAGTTGCTCTTACATTTCTAAACGTTAAGGAAGTCTGTCTGAAACTTGAAATGTAAACTAATAAATGCTAATCTTCATGATAGTCACATCGCAATATAATGTATTTTTTGAATGGCACCAAATGGGATAAAATTTTCCCTAAAATGAACCCATCCTCTGCTTCTAGCTTAATATAGCACAATAATGCTATATATATTATTATGTTGATTATATATGTATTAAATTGATTATAATATGATTATATATGTATATATATATAAAATCACTTAAAGTTGGGGAACCAACTTTTATTTCCTACTTTGGGGAAGGGGAGGTAACTTGTGATTGAGGACAGAGGAAGGAGAAATGGGAGAATTCTTTACGCTGGTGTGAGAGAACTAATGTGGAGGCACTAATATTAGGATAAATGAAAACACAGACTAGAGCTATGAGTTGTTGAGATTGGCACCATCAAAATACCCTTGTTTCCCTTGTAATCACTCTCAAAAATAAGCTACTGGCTAGGATGGACAACATGACAATTTCTCTTCAGGCAGAGTGCCTAAAGACATTATTCTTTTATGTATTAGATACTCAGTGAATGTTATCTTGATTTTGGTGGGCTTTTCTCTTTTGGCTACTTATTTCCCAGTCCTTTCTGTTGTGTATTAACAGCAGTGTAGACTGGGTAGTGGCTTCCGCTGAGCCTAACAGAGTCTGTTCAGTGGCACATTTAAACTGGGTATGGGGTTGCCATGAGGTTTGTAGATTCAGAAAATTAACCATTTTAGTTTACCCAGAGATGATGACTTATTAACCAAACTTAAAATAACTAGATAATGTATGTTCTGCAGGCAAAGGTTTGGGAATAATTTTCTCCAAAAGCCTGGGGGAATAAAGGAAATGTTTTCAGCAGAAGCAGAAAGGTTTAGAAACTTGGCAAGGAGTAACTCAGGATCAGAATTTGGCAGAGTCTCCTTTTAATGCCATGCCTGAAAGAAATGACAATTTAAATAGATTTTCCTCAAGCTTCTGGGGATTTGGCCACTCCTTCTTCAATCTGTGATGAGATCTTGCTGGCTTTAGAGCCCTACCTAGATTTGTGGGGAATGTCTTTCTCTGTCTGTCTGTCAATCTCTCTCTCTTTCATATGTTATGTATTTTTCTAGTGAGCATTTCAGCAATTGTACCTGATATTCTTAATATTAAACTATATAGCCTCAGTTTTTTCTGCAGGGGGTTTAAAGAACTTATTAGATGTGCTTGTAAGTATCAATTGGACAAAAAACTGTTCACTTGATCTTGAAAATAAATATTGGTCCACATTTCCAGTGCCTACAAAAAAGCATGCTATACCAAATTTCTATGAGTCTATAGTTTTCTACAAAAAATAAGGTATATAATGCTACTGAAAATCAGGCAGTATGGCTAATAAGATGTATAAAATGAAATTTTCCTACCATTCTTTCATTTGGCATTATGTGTTTTTTTTTAGATTTTATTTTATTTTTTTAAATTTTTTATTGTTATGTTAATCACCATACATTACATCATTAGTTCTTCATGTAGTGTTCCATGATTCATTGTTTGTGCATAACACCCAGTGCTCCACGCAGAATGTGCCCTCTTTAATACCCATCATCAGACTAACCCATCCCCCCACCCTCCTCCCCTCTAGAACCTTCAGTTTGTTTTTCAGAGTCCATCGTCTCTCATGGTTCATCTCCCCCTCCGACTTACTCCCCTTCAATCTTCCCCTCCTGCTATCTTCTTTTTCTTTTTTCTTGACATATGTTGCATTATTTGTTTCAGAAATACAGATCTGTGATTCAACAGTCTTGCACAATTCACAGCGCTCACCATAGCACATACCCTCCCCAATGTCTATCACCCAGCCACCCCATCCCTCTCACCCCCCACCACTCCAGCAACACTCAGTTTGTTTCCTGAGATTAAGAATTCCTCATATCAGTGAGGTCATATGATACATGTCTTTCTCTGATTGACTTATTTCACTCAGCATAACACCCTCCAGTTCCATCCACGTCATCGCAAATGGCAAGATCTCATTCCTTTTGATGGCTGCATAATATTCCATTGTGTATATATACCGCCTCTTCTTTATCCATTCATCTGTCGATGGACATCTTGGCTCTTTCCACAGTTTGGCTATTGTGGACATTGCTGCTATAAACATTGGGGTGCACGTACCCCTTCGGATCCCTACATTTGTATCTTTGGGGTAAATACCCAGTAGTGCAATTTCTGGATCGTATGGTAGCTCTAATTTCAACTGTTTGAGGAACCTCCATACTGTTTTCCAGAGGGGTTGCACCAGCTTGCATTCCCACCAACAGTGTAGGAGGGTTCCCCTTTCTCCGCATCCCCGCCAACATCTGTCGTTTCCTGACTTGTTAATTTTAGCCATTCTGACGGGTGTGAGGTGGTATCTCATTGAGGTTTTGATTTGGATTTCCCTGATGCCAGGCAATGTTGAGCACTTTTTCATGTGTCTGTTGGCCATTTGGATGTCTTCTTTGGAAAATGTCTGTTCATGTCTTCTGCCCATTTCTTGATTGGATTATTTGTTCTTTGGGTGTTGAGTTTGATAAGTTCTTTATAGATTTTTGGATACCAGCCCTTTATCTGATATGTCATTTGCAAATATTTTCTCCCATTCTGTCAGTTGTCTTTTGGTTTTGTGGACTGTTTCTTTTGCTGTGCAAAAGCTTTTTATCTTGAATGAAATCCCGATAGTTCATTTTTGCCCTTGCTTCCCTGCCTTTGGCGATGTTTCTAGGAAGAAGTTGCTGCGGCTGAGGTCGAAGAGGTTGCTGCCTGTGTTCTCCTTTAGGATCTTGGTGGACTCCTGTCTCACGTTTAGGTCTTTCAACCATTTGGAGTCTATTTTTGTGTGTGGTGTAAGGAAATGGTCCAGTTTCATTCTTCTGCATGTGGCTGTCCAGTTTTCCCAACACCATTTGTTGATGAGACTGTCTTTTTTCCATTGGACATTCTTTCCTGCTTTGTCGAAGATTAGTTGACCATAGAGTTGAGGGTCCATTTCTGGGCTCTCGATTCTGTTCCATTGATCTATGCGTCTGTTTTTGTGCCAGTACCATACTGTCTTGATGATGACAGCTTTGTAATAGAGCTGGAAGTCTGGAATTATGATGCCACCAGCTTTGCTTTTCTTTTTCAATATTCCTCTGGCTATTCGGGGTCTCTTCTGGTTCCATACAAATTTTAGGATTATTTGTTCCATTTCTTTGAAAAAAGTGGTTGGTATTTTGATGGGAATTGCATTGAATGTGTAGATTGCTCTAGGTAGCATTGACATCTTCACAGTGTTTGTTCTTCCAATCCATGAGCATGGAACGTTTTTCCATTTCTTTGTGTCTTCTTCAATTTCTTTCATGAGTATTTTATAGTTTTCTGAGTACAGATCCTTTGCCTCTTTGGTTAAATTTATTCCTAGGTATCTTATGGTTTTGGATGCAACTGTAAATGGGATCGACTCCTTGATTTGTCTCTCTTCTATCTTGTTGTTGGTGTATAGGAATGCCACTGATTTCTGTGCATTGATTTTATATCCTGCTACCTTACTGAATTCCTGTATGAGTTCTAGCAGTTTTGGGGTGGAGTCTTTTGGGTTTTCCACATACAGTATCATATCATCTGCAAAGAGTGAGAGTTTGACTTCCTCTTTGCCAATTTGGATGCCTTTGATTTCTTTTTGTCGTCTGATTGCTGTGGCTAGGACTTCTAATACTATGTTGAATAGCAGTGGTGAGAGTGGACATCCCTGCCGCGTTCCTGACCTTAGGGGTAAAGCTCTCAGCTTTTCCCCATTGAGAATGATATTCGCTGTAGGTTTTTCATAGATGGCTTTTATGATGTTGAGGTATGTACCCTCTATCCCTATACTCTGAAGAGTTTTGATCAAGAAAGGATGCTGTACTTTGTCAAATGCTTTTTCTGCATCTATTGAGAGGATCATATGATTCTTGTTCTTTCTTTTGTTAATGTATTGTATCACGTTGATTGATTTGCAGATGTTGAACCAACCTTGCAGCCCAGGGATAAATCCCACTTGGTCATGGTGAATAATCCTTTTAATGTAGTGTTGGATCCTATTGGCTAGTATTTTGGTGAGAATTTTTGCATCCATGTTCATCAAGGATATGGGTCTGTAATTCTCCTTTTTGATGGGGTCTTTGTTTGGTTTTGGGATCAAGGTAATGGTGGCCTCATAAAATGAGTTTGGAAGTTTTCCTTCCATTCCTATTTTTTGGAACAGTTTCAGGAGAATAGGTATTAATTCTTCTTTAAATGTCTGATAGAATTCCCCTGGGAAGCCATCTGGCCCTGGGCTTTTGTTTCTTGGGAGATTTTTGAGGACTGCTTCAATTTCCTTAGTGGTTATAGGTCTGTTCAGGTTTTCTATTTCTTCCTGGTTCAATTTTGGTAGTTGATACATCTCTAGGAATGCACCCATTTCTTCCAGGTTATCTAATTTGCTGGCATAGAGATGCTCATAATATGTTCTTATAATTGTTTGTATTTCTTTGGTGTTGGTTCTGATCTCTCCTCTTTCATTCATGATTTTGTTGATTTGGGTCATTTCTCTTTTCTTTTTGATAAGTCTGGCCAGGGCTTTATCAATCTTGTTAATTCTTTCAAAGAACCAGCTGCTAGTTTCGTTGATCTGTTCTACTGTTCTTTTGGTTCCTAGTTCATTGATTTCTGCTCTGATCTTTATTATTTCTCTTCTCCTGCTGGGTTTAGGCTTTATTTGCTGTGCTCTCTCCAGCTCCTTTAGGTGTAGGGTTCGGTTGTATATTTGAGACCTTTCTTGTTTCTTGAGAAAGGCTTGTATTGCTATATACTTTCCTCTCAGGACTGCCTTTGCTGTATCCCAAAGATTTTGAACAGTTGTGTTTTCATTTTCATTGGTTTCCATGAATTTTTTTAATTCTTCTTTAATTTCCTGGTTGACCCATTCATTCTTTAGTAGGATGCTCTTTAGCCTCCATGGATTTGAGTTCTTTCCGACTTTCCTCTTGTGATTGAGTTCTAGTTTCAAAGCACTGTGGTCTGAAAACATGCAGGGAATGATCCCAGTCTTTTGGTACCTGTTGAGACCTGATTTGTGACCTAGGATGTGATCAATTCTGGAGAATGTTCCATGGGCACTAGAGAAGAATGTGTATTCCGTTGCTTTGGGATGGAATGTTCTGCATATGTCTGTGAAGTCCATTTGGTCCAGTGTGTCATTTAAAGTCTTTATTTCCTTGTTGAACTTTTGCTTAGATGATCTGTCCATTTCAGTCAGGGGAGGTGTTAAAGTCCCCCACTATTTTTGTATTGTTGTCAATGTGTTTCTTCGCTTTTGTTATTAATTGCCTTATATAATTGGCTGCTCCCATGTTCGGGGCATAGATATTTACAATTGTTAGATCTTCTTGTTGGATAGACCCTTTAAGTAGGATATAGTGTCCTTCCTCATCTCTTATTACAGTCTTTGTTTTAAAATCTAATTTGTCTGATATAAGGATTGCCACCCCAGCTTTCTTTTGGTGTCCATTAGCATGGTAAATGGTTTTCCACCCCCTCACTTTCAATCTGGGGGTGTTTTTGGGTCCAAAATGAGTCTCTTGCAGACAGCATATTGATGGGTCTTGTTTTGTTTTTTTTTAAAGATTTTATTTATTTATTCATGAGAGACAGAGGGAGAGAGAGAGAGAGAGAGAAGCAGAGGGAGAAGCAGGCTCCCAAGGAGCAGGGAGCCCGATGTGGGACTCGATCCCAGGACCCTGGGATCATGACCTGAGCCGAAGGCAGACGCCCAACCATCTGAGCCACCCAGGCGCCCCATGGGTCTTGTTTTTTAATCCAATCTGATAGCCTGTGTCTTTTGATTGGGGCATTTAGCCCATTTACATTCAGGGTAACTATTGAAAGGTATGAGTTTAGTGCCAGTGTATTGCCTGTAAGGTGACTGTTACTGTATATTGTCTGTGTTCCTTTCTGATCTATGCTGCTTTTAGGCTCTCTTTTTGCTTAGAGGACCCCTTTCAATATTTCTTGGAGGGCTGGCTTTGTGTTTGCCAATTCCTTTAGTTTTTGTTTGTCCTGGAAGCTTTTTATCTCTCCTTCAATTTTCAGTGAGAGCCTAGCTGGATATAGTATTCTTGGCTGCATATTTTTGTCGTTTAGTGCTCTGAAGATATCATGCCAGTCCTTTCTGGCCTGCCAGGTCTCTGTGGATAGGTCTGTTTTCAATCTAATATTTCTACCATTGTAGGTTACATATCTCTTCTCCCGAGCTGCTTTCAGGATTTTCTCTTTGTCTCTGAGACTCGTAAGTTTTACTATTAGATGTCGGGGTGTTGACCTATTTTTATTGATTTTGAGAGGGGTTCTCTGTGCCTCCTGGATTTTGATGCCTGTTTCCGTCCCCACATTAGGGAAGTTCTCTGCTATTATTTGCTACAACATACCTTCTGCCCCTCTCTCTCTTTCTTCTTCTTCTGGGATCCCAATTATTCTAATGTTGTTTCGTCTTATCGTATTGCGTATCTCTTGAATTCTGCCCTCGTGATCCTGTAGTTGTTTCTCTCTCTTTTTCTCAGCCTCTTTGTTTTCCATCATTTGGTCTTCTATATTGCTGATTCTCTCTTCTGCCTCATTTATCCTAGCAGTTAGTGCCCCCATATTTGATTGCACCTCATTAATAGCCTTTTTGATTTTGACTTGGTTAGATTTTAGTTCTTTTATTTCTCCAGAAGGGTTTCTCTAATAACTTCCATGCTTTTTTCAAGCCCAGCTAGTATCTTTAAAGTCATGATTCTGAACTCTAGGTCTGACATCGTACTAATGTCCATATTGAGTAGGTCCTTGGCTGACAGTACTATCTCTTGTTCTTTTTGCTGAGGTGATTTTTTTTTCATTTTGTCAAGAGAATAGATGAATGAGAGAACAAAATGCTAACAGGTTAACAACGTCCCCAGCAAATATACTGTATACAAATCAGAAAAGACCTGAAACCAGGGGAAAAGAAAGGGAAAGAAAGAAAAAAGAAAGAGAAAAGAAAGAAAAAAAAAAGCTAAAAGAAAAAGATAAATACAAAAACAGAACAATAAGAAAAAAACCAAATATGATCAAATATGATCAGGCTAGTGCATAGATCATTGCCACACACTAGATTTTGGGTGTATTTTGGTGTGTTAGAAAAAAGTGCCTCCTAAACTTTTAAAGGAAGAAAGACTTATATATGTACAAAATAATGGTTGATACAATGAAGGGATGGAAGATGATTGTAAAGATGAAAATTATAAAAGATTTTATAAAAGGAATTGATACGATAAGAGGTTGTTTGTAAAAAGAAAGAAGAAGATTAAAAAAAAAAGAAAAAAAGGGAGAGAATGTGATCAGGCAGGAGACTAGAACAAAGCCATACACTAGTGATTTAGGGTATATTTTGATCTGTTAGAAGAAACTGTATCTCAAAATTTTAAAGAGAGAACAACTTATATATACATGCCAAAAATAAGGGTAACTACTATGGAGGGATAAAATATGACTCTAAAAATGAAAAATAAAAAAAAAATTTTTTTTTAAAAAGGGATTGATAAGATGTTGGTTGAGAAAGGGAAAAAGAAAAATTAAAAAAAAACCGTTTAAAAAAATTAACTTTGAAAAACTAATGAATCTTGTTAAAAAAAAGCCATGAATTCTATGTGCAATAATCCCCTAGTGCTGGAGTTCTCCCGTTCTCCTTGATGGGTAAACTTGGTCTTGGCTTGCTGGCTGTTCGTGCTGATCTTCTGGGGGAGGGGCCTGTTGCCGTGGTTCCCAAATATCTTTGCGGGAGGCGGAATTGCCCCGCCCTCGTCCGGGCTAAGCAACCTGCTGGGGTTTGCTCTCAGGAGCTTTTGTTCCCTGCAAGCTCTCGGTACAGCTTTGGAGGACCAGAGTGAAAATGGTGGCCTCCCAATCTCCACCCACAGGAGCCAAGAACTCGGGGCCCCGCTCCTCAGTGTGCCCCCAGAGAAAAGCAGTCACTCCCGTCTCCCTCGTCTCCGGCCACACTGCGTGCTCACCTGGCCTGTGACCAAGTGTTTCTATCTCTGTCACCTGACCCCTGTGGAGTCTCTAAACCCAGCAGATCCCTGCGGTGCGCTCCCGCGCCACTCCTCCCCGGGGGAGGGAGGGGAGTCTCCCTGGCTCTGCCGCTTGTTGGGTCCCTGCTGGAGGAGCAGTGGCCCGACTGGGCTGCAGATCACAGTTTATGGCAACCCTGAGCTGAGAGCCCGCGCCTCGGCTCCGTCTCTGTAAACGGCTTCCCCGCTCCGATCCCTGGGAGCTCTGCTGCACTCAGGCTCCCCCAGTCTTTCTGTGACCTCGAGGGTCCTGAGACCACACTGTCCCGCGAGGGTTCCAACCCCCGCTTAGCCACTGGAGCGATGTCCCTCAGTGGAGCCGGCTTCTAAAAGTTCCGATTTTGTGCTCCGCGGCTCTATCACTTGGCCGGAAGCGGCCGACGGAGGCCCCCTCCCCCGCCGTCTATCCTCCCGAATATCGCCTCGGATTCACTTCTCTGCACGTCCTACCTTCCAGTAAGTGGTCACTTCTCTGTTCAGAGAGTTGTTGCTACTCTGTTCTTCAGTCTCCTGTTGAGTTCGTAGGTGTTTAGAATGGTTTGACCCCTATTCATCTGAATTCCTGAGACCAGACGAAATCCAGGTCTCCTACTCCTCCGCCATCTTGCTCCGCCCCTGGCATTATGTTTATGGCTTGATTCAAAGAATGTACTTGTAGTAGACAATTACGGTATAATGTTACATTTTCAAATTTATACAACTTTGTTACGACTGGAAAAGAAATTCAGGGAAAATAATATTATGAAAACAGCTTTTTTCTTGAAACAACCACAGAGAAAAGGAAAAATACTTTGAAAGTTCTATGACAGTTAAAAGAATGCAAATATGAAACAGCAAAGAACATGTGGGAGATTGCTCATGTGAAACTATGGGCCAACTTTCAATTAGGATTGTCCTGTGTACCCTCTAGATCCATTCTTGCAGCATATATAATGATGTTCGGTGATAATGCTGCCTTGAGAATGAACTGATCTGCCTTCTGCCAGCTAGAATGTAAGTTCTATGAGGGCACCGATGTTTTTACCTTCTTTACCGATTCATTCCAGATACTTAGAATGGTGCTTAGTAGACAGTAGGGGCTTAATACATATTTGCTAAATGAATGAATGTGTTGGACATTTGTTGTTCTGATGACAAGTGGTATGGTCTGTAATTTAGTTAATAGTATTGAATTAAAGTCAACTTCCTGTGTTTGATCACTGTTCTATGGTTATGTAAGATGCTAACATATGGAGAAGATGAGAGAAGAATATTTGGGAACTCTGTACTATTTTTACAACTTTTCTGTAAATTGGAAATTATCTTTTGAAAAAGGTAATGTAGGAAATTGAGAATGGAAGAGGAAGAAGGGAGTAAGCTCATGAAAGGATGAGAACCATTAACTCTGAAACAGAGCAGGAAGCCAAGTATGGGTAAAAGAGCAAGAACTGATATAAAAATGTAAGCAATTTGCCTCTACAGGGATAAACAGAATTTGGCTGCTAATCTAAGTTTTCTTGAAGCCATCAGAAAAATCGTGAGTTGAAATGTCAAATACTGTCCACCATGAAATTTCGATTGCTGTGTTTCGCCTGGGCCATGTTCTCTTAGCACCTGATTGTTGCTGGTGCTAACTACACACAGCCCTGAATTCTAGAGC
The DNA here is from genome assembly GCF_003265705.2 of Callorhinus ursinus. Taxonomy (NCBI): domain Eukaryota; kingdom Metazoa; phylum Chordata; class Mammalia; order Carnivora; family Otariidae; genus Callorhinus; species Callorhinus ursinus. The sequence goes on from NW_027397070.1 coordinate 50,480,358, forward strand.
TACACTCCTTGCTAAAAGTTGAATTCACAAGTGTTGAGATAGAAGAACCTAACTGGATAATTTCTCGTATAACCAGAATGCTCAAGAGGACGTTAAAAGAAGGGAGAGCTTTGGAGGAAAAAAGTGGGCAGCCCTGAGAATCATTTTATGACGGGAATAAATACTTAGAAGATAATCTGTCCTTGTTCTTCATAAGTGGTAGAGTCCAGTGTGTGCATGACTAAGTTATCTACTTAAAACTTTCAAACTCAGAATCCCAAAGAAGTTATAGTCCATTTTAAGCAATACCAACAAAACCTAATATAGTCCACTTCTGAGTAATCATTTAATTATGGTATTTTATCATTTTATTTTTAAAAAAATATGCTGAGTACATAAAAGTGACTAAAATATCAACAGACTCTTTCTTCCTACGCATAACCATTAATCTTAAATGTTCCAAGAGAAGATGCTTAAAAAGTAACCCTTTGCAGAACTAGCACTTCTTTGGGAAGCTTGTAGGCCTTTCTTTTTCCTTTTGTTTTATCTTACTTGTCACCTTGCAGTTACGAGTACCTCAGCCTGTAGGAGTGGACTGGAGGGAGAAGGAGAGAAGGATACATGTTTCAGTCAGTTGTACATCAGTCTTGAAGCCCAGTTGGCAGCAATATATAGACAATGGATCTTTCAAACAAATAGACTGTTGTCTGTTCCTTCCTTCTGTAATTTTTGGCAGAGTTGTGTTATGTGTCTGGATCTTGAAACGTTGAATGAATAAACTAGGATATGGTATTAATGTGAAGAACTGGCATCTTTGTTGGCTTATTCAAGAGACTGTGTGTCCATAGAAAAGTGAAATAAGTATTTTTGGAAGTGGTGTCTGCATGTGTCTGGGTTTTTTGAGCTTTAACCAATGTAAATGTAGTACCTTAGAAAAAGTCAGGCTAGTCTCTGGACTCTGTAAAGTTTACTTTCTGGATAAAGATAGCCTACTGGCCACAAGTGAATGAAATATGAGCAGTTGCTTATAGCATTCCGTGTCTGTTAGCATCTGGACCAAATATAGGCAAAAGTACACAGTAATAGAGTTAAAAGTAAATTTCTTGAGCTGAAATATCATGGGATTTAACACCTTACTAGGTGAACCCCTCTTTGTAGTAGAATGGCAGTGATGAAAAAGATGAGGCAAAAGTTGAACTGAGATGCAAATTTCCCACCTGGAGAGGCTAGGCATAGTTCCAAAAGATTTACATAGTACATCAAAAGCTAATGATGTATTGTATGGTGACTAACGTAACATAATAAAATTAAATTAAAAAAAAAAAGATTTACATAGTACAACCAAGTGATAAAATAGGTTGTTCCCAGTAGACCAGGGTTTCTCAACCTCGGTAATATTGACACTTCGGGTCTGGTAATTCTTTGCTGTGAGGGGCTGTCTTGTGCATTGTAGGATGTTCAGTGACATCCTTGACCTGTGCCCATGAGATGCCAGTAGCACCTCCATCCATTTGTGAAAATAAAAAATGTCACCAGACATCGCCTAATGTCCTGGGGGAAAAGGGGGGGTGTGGGCTAAAATCATCCTGGGTTGAGAATTAGTAGGTTAAGACATAGCCCATGTTGACTAGAAGGGAGTTCTATGTTTGTAGTAAAAATATCTACTCTCTGTATCAAATCCATATCAGTATGATGGGGCAGCCTGATGTGGAGAGTCTCATTGTTCACTGGAACTCTTGAACGTCCCAGCCATGTGAGCAAAGACTAAGGAAACAGTGACCAGTTGCCCAGCACAACAACATTCCTCCACCAGTTATCCCCTCTGGCCATTGTATATTCTGCCTCTAACTCTTCACTGTCTTCTTTCCCCTGACCATGGAATTGATCATCTCCTTTATTCCAGAGTGAATCAAAATGTCTCTTGACAATGCAAAGGTTTTAAAGTTACTATATTTTCTCTCTTCACATCACGACTAACTTCTTAGAAAAGTAGTCTTCAGTGCCTGCCTCCACCTCCTCACTGCCCACTTCCTGGAACACATCCCAATTTGTCTTTTTTCCATATCACTACTAAAAGTAGTCCCCTAAATGCTACAATCCAATATCCCAATTAATGGAACTTTTCCTAAATTCATCTTTTTTACTTCCATGCAACTTTTGATGCTCTTGAACAATGGCTCTTGAACTTTATTGTGCGTTGGAATTACTGGAGGGCTTGTTCAAACAGATTTCTAGGCTCTACGTCCAGAGTTTCTGATTTGGTAGGTCTTGGTGGGGCTCAAGATTTGCACTTCTCATGGGTTCCTAGGTCATGCTCATGCTGTTGGTCTAGGGATCACAATCCAAAGCCATGCTTTGATTATTCTCTTCTTGGGTGCTTCAGTTTGGCTTTCATGAGATCCTAGTTTCCTGTTATTTATGCCCATTGACATTTTTGGTAACATTTTCTATTCCCTCTGTTCCTTAGTGTTTCTCAACCAGGGTGATTTTGCCCTCCAGAGGATATTTGGCAATGTCTGGCGATATTTTTGATTATCACAAATAAATGGGGGTGGGGGTACAGAAATATGAGGGGACCCAGCTGCTACTGGTACCTAGTGGATAGATGCTGCTAAACATCCTACAATGCACAGGACAACTCACCTAAAATGACAACAGAATTATCCTTCTCAAAATATGAATAGTGCCAAGATTGAGAAGCACTCCTCTAAATGCAGGCATGATCCAAAGAAAATGGTTCTCTTCTCTCCTCTCCTCTCCTCTCCTCTTCTCTCCTCTTCTCTTCTCTTCTCTCCTCTCCTCTCCTCTTCTCTTCTCTTCTCTTCTCTTCTCTTCTCTTCTCTTCTCTTCTCTTCTCTTCTCTTCTCTTCTCTTCTCCTCTCCTCTCCTCTCCTCTCCTCTCCTCTCCTCTCTCCTCTCCTCTCCTCTCCTCTCCTCTCCTCTCCTCTTCTCTCCTCTTCTCTTCTCTTCTCTTCTCTCTCACTTTTGTCAATCTCAGACATTCTCAGAGCTTCACCTCAAACCTCTTGGAAGTGGCTCCCAAAGGTCTATTTTTAAATTTGGCATTACTCTTGAGTCCTAACCTAGATTTCCACCTGCCTAGTCAGTATCAACTGGATGAGCCATCAGTACCTTAATTTTAATTTAATTAAACAAGACTGATCCTTACAGTGAGAAACTTGTTTCCATTAGTGGCAATCATCATTTGACACTTCACTATGGGGTTAATACTTCCCTAATCCCTCTCCCTTCTCTTTAAACCAGTCAGTACATTATCAATGTGTCTCTACCCCTTTAGGCATTTATAACTTGTACAAATCCTAAAAAAATTATTTTCTCAAGAAGAAAAGTATAAAATCAAATGTATGGTTCAGAAATACCACTCTGAAAGCAGTGCAAGGAATTCACTGATATTTAACAAAATCAAAAGAGAAACTCACTATCCCATATGTGATTACCCAGTGTTTTGATTGGCCAGGGAGAAATAGGTCCTATTATTCCTAAGAAAAGTGAAGTTTTCTATCTGTCTAGAACTCAGTCCAATATTATTTGGAGAACAATCTGATGTGTTATGCTTCAGACAAAGAAATCATATGAAGATATTATCTTCTCACAATTATGAGTCTTTTGCTTTACAGAAAACCACCATATATTGTTTTCTTTGATAGAATTTCATGTATATTTTCCTTGTTACTAATAATAATCATATTGCTAATAGTAGCTGCCATTTTTTGAGTACTTTTTAAGGACCAGAACAAGTACTTTGCATGCAATCTTATATATATGTCTATATGGTAGATTCTGTTATTATTCCAGTTATGCACCTATAGAAACTAAAAGTTAAAGAGGATAAGGAGTATACTCAAGGTCACCTAAGTTATAACTGGTTGAATTGTTATTTGAAGACAGGTTATCCAACAACCAAACTGATGCTTCTTCCAGTAGCACAAAATTGAGTTGATGTGGGACGTGGTTCTCAGAACCTGGTGTTTGTGAATAACCCATCTTCTGCCAAATTGGACACGGAGTTGGAAAAAGAAGGGCCATCCAGCTCAGCCCTTGTGCCTCTAGGGAATGGTGGGGGTAGTCCTCCATAAGTGAGAGAAGCCCTACAGCTGACTAATGGAAGGAGAGCTTTTCTTTGTGGGAGTTTATTACAGAGACACCTATAGACCTCTTACTCTCTCCTGCATAGCCTTTCTCTTTTGTAGCTTCCATTTCTGGGCTGAAGTGGATGCACAATTGCTACAGCATTGTGTTCTGCCAGGCTGACCCCATTACACACATCATAGTCATAAAGCTCTGGCTTAGTTACTGTTTGCATGTTCAGGATTCCTATGAGATAGGGAAGTGTAGGCTTGGCCACAGTTTCAGAAGGAATGGCTACTTCATTTTAAAAACTAGGAAACATGCGTTCTTTCTCGAGTGAATTTTGTTTTGATTACTAATGCTGATAGATAATCTCTATTTATTTCCCTCTTAGTGTCATTTCCCTGGTGTGTGAAGGGTCTCTAAAGGAATGTTAGGTTAGAGACATCAGGAAATTGTGACAATTCACAAGCAATAGTCACAGAAGTTTGGGGAAACTTCATTTTCACTCCAACATCCCTTTGTCTTCATAATACTTTATGAAGATAGAGCAAAAGAAGTGACAGGTTGGAAATATAATGGTTACTAGGAAGATAAGTGTTGTGGACAGTAGTGATTCTCATACTTTGCTGTCCTCAGTCTACCTTCCTTTCTTCTCCATGTCTTTCCAAAGACTTCTGCAAACCTCCATCCCACCAGACCTCATAATAATCCCTACTAGCGAATAGGAACAAATTGCTTTTTTTTTTTTACTTTAAATTTTTTGTTGTTATGTTATCACCATACCTTACATCATTAGTTTTTGTTGTAGTGTTCCATGATTCATTGTTTGTGCATGACACCCAGTGCTCCGTGCAGAACGTGCCCTCCTCAATATCCATCACCAGGTTAACCCATCCCCCCACCCCCCTCCCCTCTAGAACCCTCAGTTTGTTTTTCAGAGTCCATTGTCTCTCATGGTTCATCTCCCCCTCCGATTTACTCCCCTTCATTCTTCCCCTTCTGCTATCTTCTTTTATTTTTTTTTTCTTAACTTAATCTCAGGAAACTAAGAGTTGCTGGAGTGGTGGGGGGGTGGGAGGGATGGGGTGACTGGGTGATAGACATTGGGGAGGGTATGTGCTTTGGTGAGTGCTGTGAATTGTGCAAGACTGTTGAATACAGATCTGTACTTCGGAAACAAATAATGCAATATATGTTAAGGAACAGATTGCTTTTGATGATAATTTTTATGTCTTTACTGGAAGATTCTGATATCCATTCCGTCAAAAAATATTGTGTGTTTATTGTGTTCTAGGTATTTTTCTAAGCCCTGGTGATATATTAGGGAACAAGACAAATGGGATCCCTGCCCTAGAGTTTACATTCTGGTACCATATGTCAGAAAGTAGCTATGTGTGTTCGTAAAAGGTTGCTGTTTCATATGTGTGTATGTATACACACACACACACACACACACACACACACACACCCATATATCATACCTCACATAGCATTTATAGGTTTCTCATATGTTCTCGATGCTACATCTCTCACCATTATTTCACACATTTCATAAATTTTCAGTACATAAATACATTTTTGTCTGTGACAATCTACATGGAGGGAAGGACTTAGATGGCAACAAGATAACCATAAAAGGATACATACAGAATATCTTTCTTTTTAACGTAATGCAAAAACCGAGTGATGTTGGCCATCAGAATATATTTATATTTCACTACAAAGCTGGTAAAAAGAGCTATGGGCACATGGACGTGTCTGGATTCTGGATACTTCAGAAGAAATGATCATTAGCTGTCCCTAAAGGATTTTATTACATTTCCTGAAATGGCAGACATTTTTGAGATGTGTCCCCCAAAAGTGTGTGTAGCAGGAAATTTGTAAGAGCATTTTTAACACTACACACAGGTGCGAAGGGTGGAGGTAGCTGGTGGGTGGGAGTGGGGAAAGGCTAGTGGCAAAGAAAGAAAAAGTGTTTCAGGCCTTGGGCAGCACGTCTGTTTCTTCCAGCATTTGTCAGATTCCAGTTATTAACCTGTCAGCATTAGACAGATTGAAGGAGATACTTCTTCTCAAGGTGAGCCCTTAAGAAAAGGAAAAAAGAGAAAAAAAATCATTGTTGGGGTTGACAGAGAAATGATTCCACCAGGGTCTGGGCTAAGCCTGGCAAGGAAATGATACAAAAGCGTGGGTGTGTGTTTGGAGGGCAGGAGATTCTAAGTGGTGGAGCAGGGATGTGGACGAAGTCTCTCTTGAATTTGCTTGAGCAAAGAGGCAAAAACATTTCAAAGATGCAGGGTGTGCATTTCAGTGAGAGAACGTGGGGCTGGCTGCTGCTGAGACCATGGCAGTTCAATAGAGAAGTGTTGAATCCCACCCCAGCAGGGAACACAAGTCATCCTTAGACACCAGCAGGGGAAAAAAATGACCTTTTTCCTAACAAAATCATGCCCTTGTCTTTGAACTTAGTGTCTTTTTTGTTGTTGTTGTTGTTAGAGACATAGATAGTTTTATAGTCTTGTTTTATTCATGAAAGTTCCAGCAAAAAACAAAGTTCATTGAATATTTCTGGCTTTCCATGTTCTGGGCACACCGTAGACTTGTGCTTTCTAAAAACTCCTGTATTGAAATGGGTCATCATTTCTGGCCAATGAGCTCTGAAGGGGAGTAATGTGTGTCCCTTCTGGCCAAGCACTTAAGTGTTGAGACGAGACCCTCTAGAGCTCTCTCTTTCCCTTTCTCCACTCTGCCAGCAATATTCAGATAGTGGCCATTCCATTAGTCTGGCCTCTGGAGTTGGGACCATGACCACATGCATCGAAGACCCCTACTCCACCCACAGTAGACAAAAATAGACAATAATGGTTTTAAGCCATTGAGATTTTAGGCTTGTTTTTACAACAGTATATTCTGGTCTGTGTTAATGGACACATTTGGTTGGCTATAAAATACAAGGCATTTTATTTTCCTTAATGAATAGAGGCAAAGATTTTATATAATATAATAAACCCCTTCTCACAACCCAAACTACCACCCAGTGGTACTCACATTCTCACCCATGGGGTGCAGTTTCCTTAAAGACATTTTATTTATTTCAGTCTTGGAAGACTTAAGGCCGCTTTTAAAAAGTGCAATACTAATAGGGGTATGACAAAATGGAGACACTGTGTTAATGGATGGCTTAGTATCTGAGAGTTTTTTGTGCATGAACAGAAGAAATCGTTACTATCTGCACTTTGTTTAATGTTCTACTTACTTGAATCATATATTTAAATCATATAAATCAGAAAGACAGACTTTAAAAACTAAATTTTCTTTATAAGATCATTAATTCCTCTTAAATTGTCAACTTCGATTCTGTATTTTGTATGGTTGACTTTTTAGAACATCTCAAATACCTTAAAATATACACCCTTATATTTAAATTTCTACTCTTAAATCTCAATAGATCATGAATTTGACTTATTTTATCATTATTCCTATACTCTTTTTTATATTTTCTAGGATTATATATTAATACCCAGCTCATGTATTAAATAGTAATTTCTTCTCAAGGTGAATCAAATCTGAACTACTGATCAGCAGACTGAGATTATTTTTTTAATCATTAAATTAGTTTGTTATTTCAAGACATAACTGCCTTCAAAAAAGTATATATTTTTTTCAGTTGCTGTCTCCAAAAATTATGTATTTTTATTTATTTATTTTTAATGATTATTTATTTTAGAGAAGGAGCACACACGTAAGTAGGGAAGAGGGGCAGAGGGAGAGAGAGGATCTCAAGCAGACTCCCCACTGGGCATGGAGCCTGATGTGGGGCAGGATCTCATGACCCAGAGATCACGACCTGAGCCGAAATCAAGAGTTGGACACTCACCCAGCCACCCCATGTGCTATGGTGAGTGCTGTGAATTGTGTAAGACTGTTGAATCACAGACCTCTACCTCTGAAACAAATAATACATTATGTGTTTAAAAAAAAAAAAGAAGAAGAAGAAGATAGTAGGAAGGGAAAAATGAAGGGGGGATATCAGAGGGGGAAACAAACCATGAAAGACTGTGGACTCTGAGAAACAAACTGAGGGTTCTAGAGGGGAGGGGGTGGGGGGATGGGTTAGCCTGGTGATGGGTATTAAAGAGGGCACGTTCTGCATGGAGCACTGGGTGTTATATGCAAACAATGAATCATGGAACACTACATCAAAAACTAATGATGTAATGTATGGTGATTAACATAACATAATAAAATTTAAAAATAAATAAATAAATGAAAGAGTTGGACACTTAACTGACTGAGCCACCCAGGCATCCCCCAAAAATATATTTTTAAAGGTCACTTTAAAGGTCACTTTAGAGGTGACATTATCTGAACCATGTTCATTATTAAATATTGCCCTTTATTTAGCATTATTAAAAACATAAATTCTTATAAACAGCTTACTAGAGTTGAGGACCATCTGGAGGTCTCATCTCCCAAGAGATGAGGGTGAATCTGAGTAGTTATTTCTCCTTAGCAGGTTAGATTAATGTGTCATCCTAGAATGAATGCACTGGTGATTCCTTTTCTACTGGCTTATTAGGTGTGAAGCCCAGAGCTGACCAGCCTTGTCTGCTCTTGGTAAGCCTCCCTGTTTTGTTTTGTTGTTTTTCCCTAAGAGTGTTTGATGTAGTTACTGTATATTATATTATATTCAGCATTCTCTATGTATTCAATAGTACCATGACCACTACAATACTTTATGAACAGGCACCTAAGTAAAAGCTAGAGGAAAACATATGTGCACATATATTTTAACACTTCCCTACTTATTAAAATCAATAACAATTAAATATACTTTATTGTCTTCATACTTTTTTTATATTACAACTACCCATAATAGAATTTATATTAATCTTTTTTTTGAACATCATTATAAACTTTCATATATTTAGCTTGTTTTAATCAGCAACGAAAATAATGAGTAATTTTGTTGTTATCAATCTTATTTAGTCTTCAAATTACCACCACTGGCCAGGGATCTTCTTTAAGTGGGTTCTTTGTCCTTTCAACACTTGCTTTGATATTTTTGTGCACATACTTGTGTTCTGGCAACAGTAGAAGTTCTGGACTCATGGAGATTATTTCCTACCCCAAGACATGAAATCAACAGAATTGCAGAGACTCTTGCACACACGAGTGTTGATAGTGGGTGTGAATGCCCCTATTTTTGGTACTTTAAGTAATAAAAGCTGTAAAATATATTTATTTTTAAAGTCATGAGTTCATTCTAATTTTTTTTCATGATAAGGGTATAACTTTAGGTAATTTCTCTTTAACTGGTTGCTGATTTCCACTTAAAATTTTCACCCGGAAGATCAGTACATTATAAATATCAGGGAATGTTCACAAAGAGTAATATAGAAGAATCAGACAATAGAGAAGCAGAATATGAGACTATATTGACTAAGTGCCCCTGAAGAAAAGCATGACAGGATCTACTCTAAAACTGATGTATTCTCCTCACTATGCTTTTAAAATTTTTTATATAATCCAGCTTTTTTGAGCATATTTTTATAATGAGAATGCAAAAATGTTAAAAATTTTTAAATAAGTCAATTTTCATATGGTTTCACTCATATGTGGAACATAAGGAATAGCAGGGAGGACCACAGGGGAAGGGAGGGGAATCGGAGGGAGAGACAAACCGTGAGAGACTGTGGACTCTGAGAAACAAACTGAGGGTTCTAGAGGGGAGGGTGTGGGGGGATGGGTTAGCCCAGTGATGGGTTTTAAAGAGGGCACGTACTGCTTGGAGCACTGGGTGTTATGCACAAACAATGAATCGTGGATCACCACATCAAAAACTAATGATGTATTGTATGGTGACTAACATAACATAATAAAATAAAATTTAAAAAATTTAAATAATGAAAGAAAAAATTTCCAGCAAGAAATAGCTCTACATATTGTTCAAGAAACACACTGAATCGGGGCACCTGGGTAGTGCAGTCGGTTAAACATCTGACTCTTGATTTCTGCTCAGATCATGATCTTGGGATCATGAGGTGGAGCTCCACATGGGGCTCCATGCCCAGCGTGGACCCTGCTTAAGATTTTCTCTCTCTTCCTCTCCCCATCCCCACCTCTAAAATATAAAACAAAACAAAAACAAAAACAAAACACTGAATCTTACATACACAGCATATTCATAAAATCTTTTTCAAAAGTTTCTTACATTTTATAAGTGGGTGATATTTTGCTTTTTGTGTCCATGCTTTACCTTTAGAGTGAGGAGGATTCTAGATAATCTTATTGTATCATATTTCTACTTCATTGCATTGCTCTCTGGGGGGGAAGTTAACAGCAAAAGACTTGTCACTTGAGTTCTATTCATGACCTCTCTACTGTGAGCATTATCGGTAGAATGCAGCAAAGAGGAGATACTATTCCAGGGCAATATGGGCTCATAGATCTTTCAGAACAATGTTAGAAGGAAAGCTTTCTCATGATTGCTATAGAAAGTAATGCTTTTAACTGCTTTAGAGTCATCATTGTAAGAGCATTGGATCCAGAAGTGAGGAGCAGCACTATATTCCAAGTGGCTTTTTGAGACAACTGAGAGTCTGTTCTTAGCCCTCCTTCAGCCGTGTTCATGTGTGTATCATAAATCTTGGGATCTGTAAGCCTATTGATGAGATATACATGAAGACATGAATATACCTCTTTGCTGGCATAAAGGATGGAGGTGTGAATGCTTCCTTATAAATGAAGAATCACATTTGGATTTTAGGAAAAGCTTCTTAACCACAGGCAGACCGTGAGACCTTTCTTCAGCAATGACAGTCTCAACATATTCGCGATCAGCGATTTCTTCTATAATCTCATTTGTGTCCAACTTCAAGTTCACTTTTAACATTTGCACTTTTTGTTTCTTTGTTGGACAGTTCTCTCTTGTGATTATCCAGTTTTATAAAATGTCACATGGGTGTATCCCTGAGAGACAAAGAAGCAACACCCTACATGTTTTGCTCTTCATGCATGAACCGAATAATGATGCTTAGTGAACATTCACCAACAGACTTTGAAAGAACTGATGTGATTGGCGAGGGATCACAAGAGACATCTGTAACTTATGCAATGATTGTGGACTGAAGAACTAGCAGCAAAGTTTACACTATATGCAAATACTCGTAGCTAATTACCATAGTAACTGAAATTTAGAAACTGTTTTTAGGATATTGGATTTATTCACTAAATCATGGTAAGTGAAATTCGTGCATATCAGACCCAGGCAAAATGAGGACCTATGTGTATGAGTGTGGTTAGTACTTTTCACGTTGTAGCTTCAGCACATCATACCACAAACGTAGTGCCTTATAATGCTAGGTTAGTGTGCTCTAAGAGAAGTATCGTTTATTTTTATTTGTCTCTGTTGGCCAGTGTATTCTTTGTGGCTCTTTGTCCTGCAGTGCATTCTGTCTGCTGGGGAGAAGTTTTGACCCCAAAACGCTGACAAATACATGCAAATGACCACGCACAGAAGCAAAAAGAAAATTTTGCTCTGGTTGTTGGCATGAAGATTTTCCAATGGCTTGGGGTGCTGGCAGAGGAAACAGAATAATGAGTAGCAGACAGGGATTGACGGGAGTTCTCTGACATTTTGTGGAGTACCTGTACACATCTCTGTAGACTGAGGGAAGCTTGGCTGAAAGAAACTGGCCAGAGGCATGTTCTGACTTTGGACGACTTGGAGAAAGTGGCCAGTATTAGCAATGTGCAAATACTGAGAGACTTTCCTCCCCTTGGAACTATGCTATAATTGTCCTATATGAGGCCAATTCAGTTCACATTCCCATTTCCAGACATTAAATGGAACATATAAGTAAAAGGATTGAGAGTGACTTTTTGAAGAAGGATTTTAATATTTGTTGGAATTTTTAGAAGATAAATATCTTGTATTAAGATGGTTAGACTCAGTATTAGTATAAGTATATAGAGCGGAAATGGCCTTTTACTTGGAATATGCTGCACTTAGTTTAACTCACAGCTCTGCCAATTATGAGCTGTGTTCCATCTTTCATTTATTCATTCATTTATTTGCTTACAGGTATTTACCAAGTGCCAGGCTTTATGCAGTAAGGGTCAAATCACTTCACCTCTTTAAGTTCCTCGCCTATGAGATTCTTAGACTAAAAACACCCATAGACCTTTTTCAAAAGACTGCTTACAAGTCTAAAAACACATAGTTTTCTCCTGTTTTCCTTTGAAAGCCAGAAGTGAGTATAACATAATTTCATGGAAGTAATGGAAATATAATTTTCAGTGATAAAGTTCACAACTACTGAGAGAGTGAAGTATTTTCCCATTTATCTTCAGCTTCTGCCATCACCCCACCAAGAACAGAAACAATGAGTGCAATAATTTACCTTTATTTAGGATGCCAATTAGAGGGTCGACTCCTCACGGGAAAAAAAAAAAAAAAAAAAACTCTGGTCTACTCCCCTCTTTTCACATAGGGCTCTAACTAAATTAATTTCTATGGTTGTGTGTGTGTGTGTGTGTGTGTGTGTGTGTGCATGTGCGTGCACGTACCTAGGAATGAAGAGCCCACACTCTTTTTCCATTATTCACCTTAGTGTTTACTGTCAAGATGAGTTTTCCAATTTTCCATTGTTTCACCTAAATTGCATCTCTCATGTAGAGTTGAGAGCTGGTCTGGCTGCCAGGAAATAGCTATATAATAAAACAGCCATATAATAGTGCTATAATTCACCCAGTTAGTCATTCCTTTTCTCAACAACAGGACCTAAAATGCATCAGTATCTGTGGGTTTCAATTAAATTCAGAAGACAATTATTGAGTGACTACTGCATGCAAGCTGCTAGACCACGACCATTGAGTTAGGTAAGATAGCGTCACCTCTTGAAGTCTAGAGAGAGACAGATGTGTAAATATACAATTGATGATGTTTGCTGTAATTTCTAATAGAATGTCCTTGGGGCTATGGAAATATCTCAGAGGCTGGGATGTAAGTGAGGAAAGGTGTTTCAGTGGAAATTATGCTTAAAGTGGGTATATGGAGAATGAATAGCAAAACAGGCCAGGTAAGCAAAGTTGTGCTTGGAGAAACGTGGATTCCAGCCAGCAAATTTTTTTTTTCTTCTTTGAAAGATTTGTTTTCCTCATCCTTAGCACCCTCTACTAAGTCCTCTCTTGATTTTTAACTATTTCTAAATTGTGTCCTAAGAATCTAATCACTACGTGACGGGATGACTCTATACCCACCCGATGCCACCCCCATATCACAACACTGTATAAGCAATACATCTTGACTCGTGAAAAAGAGCGTCTGGCTCTGATCAGAAGTCCTGCTTACAGCTCAGATGTAGGTCTGGGGGCTTTTCCATGTTCCTTGAAACTAGTATTGATCACTTCAGCTCTAAACACAATGCCTGAAGGGTCCTGCTGGTTGCTTTAGGTGGGGAACAAAAAGTAAAACCAAGGTAAATGAAATGAAGAGGTAAATGTAGAATAAAAGAAGCCAGGAGTCTTTGGTGCCTGCTGTTGGGCGTCATCAAATCGAGAAGTTCTCTTAATGCTGGTAAGGTCAGTGAGGGCAGTGAGGGAGGATGGGCCTTCTCCGAGACAATATGTTGCTCTGCATGAGAGTAAGTTGTTTGCTTATAGTTGTCATTATTTACCTGTAATCTCTGGCAGATGGGAACTTGGCTAGGAGCATGCAAAGGTACAGAATGCCCCTGTTGATGATTGCTCACCAGGGATCCACTAGGAGAATTAGCCTTTACCCTCCCAGTATAATTAGAAGTGGGGTGGGGCATGTAGAGTGACCATTCTGTTTATCTCCAAACCAGGACACCTTGGGATCAGAGGACACTATAGATAACCCCGCCTACATAACAGGCACACAGGGAGACACCCTCAAACACGGGCTCTTAAGCACATTTGATCATCTTAACATGCGTTCTTCCTTTTTTCCTTTTTTCTCTTTTTTAACATATGTTCTTTCTGAAGGGAAATTTCCAAGGAAAAATACAAATAATACAATGGAGCATGACCCTGGGGGTAGGCTAAGACTCCAGGGAATTTGTCGCTTTGTCAGCTCATAGGTTTATAAGTTTGGGAAAACTTTAAATTTGAGCAGTGATTCCCTACAAATTGTGTTGAGACACACAAGAGAGTTGTCCTTTTCAAGCATAGTACACTCCTATGGAGATACCAGAATTCATATGCAGTTCCTAGAAAGCCAGCTAGCAATAATGACCTTATGCAAGAAAACATTGCAATCCAGGCTAAAACACATATGTACAAGGACAACGTTATATCTGATTATTTAGTACCTAAATTTTTATTTAAGTACTTAAAGTATTACAAATAAAGCACTACTTGGTTCACTGTCCCCCCCAGCTCCTCCTCTGGATGCATCTTTTCATCTTTAGATCTCAATGCAGTGTGTCCTTCTCAGACAGGACCGACTCCTGTCACGTTCGCTCATTGGAAAGCGCTTAAGTATGTGTGGAACAAGTTGGATATGGGCATCTACTTTTCTAATGGTGAATTTTATGCAACGTCTCTACGGATCACACATTTCTAAAACAAAATAAAACACAACGGTACCCTCTGAATTGTATTATGCTGTAGGTCTAAAATATATGCCATGTTTTGAAGACTTAGTATGGAAAATTGAATGTAAAATATCTCATTACAAGTTTAAAAGTTTGATGACATTTTGAAATGATAACGTTGTTAATATACTAGGTTAAATAGTATATGTTATTAAATTTATTTTTCCTATTCTTATTTTGTTAATGCAACTACTAGAAAATTTAAAATTCTATATTTTCTTTGCCTTATGTTCCTGTCAGATAGTACTAGTTTAGACTATCCCCTTAGGCCAGATGATTTAAGTTGACATTGGTTAATAGTAATAAAAACAAAGCAAGAAGCCACCAGTTGCTAATAGTCACAGGTTGACCTACCCAGGGGTCAACCCTGAGATGGTTTAGTGTGCCACGTGGTTTTTTTGGAGATCCCTGGGGGTCACCCGCTGTAAAAGAGAGGGGAGGGAAGTGGAATTGCACAGAGGGAGAAGTTGAGCTCCAGTGCAGGCCCAACAATAGGCTCATCCAACCCCACAGGGAGCTCTGGAGCTAAAATGGCCTTCCAGACTGTCCTGAGTGGGCCCAAGATGGCCAGGCCTTTATGCCCCTGCATCTGTAAGTCATCAGAAGCAGGTCCCCCTGGAGAAGGAGTGATGGTGGCTGAGGCGGCTCCCTGTAGCTGAGGTTAACCCTGAAGGGGCAACGAGTCCAACGTCGCGGGGAGAATTGAGCGGCACATCAGAGTGTCCACTATAATAACATTTTCCATTACAAAACTTCACATAAAAAAATCTTAGTTATTGGCCTTTTTTTTGTTGTTGTTCCCCTTTCTTTTCTTAAAGCAGATGCGTTGGCTAACGCCAATTTATACCTGAAGCTAAGTCTGTCTTCTTAGGCCATAGATTGCTTTGTGTGTTTCTCATTGATCCTCCTCTCTTCCTCTTGACTCATCTCCGGCTTAGCTCCTGCGAAGGAGCTTACCTGCCTGGCCCCGCTGGACATTTGTGTTTGGTTTATAAGCCCAGACTCAACTGACTTGAGCCCAATCATGACTGGTGACATTTACTGCCCTCTGTTGGTGGCATATAACATTGGTCAGACTTTCTTCTTTTTTTTTTTTTAAAGATTTTATTTATTTGACAAGAAGAGCACAGGCAGAGGGAGAGAGAGGGAGAAGCAGGCTCCCTGCTAAGCAAGGAGCCCGATGCAGGACTCGATCCTAGGACCCTGGGATCATGACCCAGGCCGAAGGCAGCCACTTAACCGACTGAGCCACCCAGGCATCCCTGTCAGACTTTATTCTTGTCCATGGAAGTTTATAAGAAAAGGAACTTTTGTGTTTGTCTAATATTAATTGCTACTTGTTAGCTATCTCCTTGAAGACAGTGTGTGTGTGTATGTGTACTGTATATATGTATAATCTCCTTAAAGCCTTGTTCAAAGAGAGGCTTGATGAATACATTATTTACTGAAAGAATAAATGTGTGATAACCAGCAATGTACTTACTCTGTACCTACATCCTCGGTGAAAACTTGTGTACCACCATATCTGTGACATTTCCGCCTCACCATTTAGCAGTAAAGAAATGAGAAGTGGAAGGCTCCATTAACCCTTTGTTGGGATCTTGGGTATAGCATTCAATGTTGTGTTGCGTGTTTTTGACATTAAAAAAAGATTGGAAAGAGAATATCTGAATGGAATGAAGCGCACATCCTGTCAGTATGTAGAAAAGGTCAGCTATGTATTTGTTGTGGAGAGAAAATATGGAAAAGGTCAAAAAGATGAAGACTTTCTTCCCCTATAGTCTTCCTGCCTGTTTTCCCAGTTCTTTACACTGCTATGTAATTCTATGGAATATGATTCTCAATTAGGAAACTTTAAAGAAGACCAAAAAAAAAAAAATGGGAAGAGACTGTCTTCTAAATATATTTTTAGTTCTTCAGGCGGCAGTTTAATTTCAGTTAAAAGGAAGAACAAAGACTTGCCAATGTTTTGGAACAAGGCTAGCTGGGTACTTCAGCGGGTCTCTTTTTAGAATTAGACCATCAGGGCAGTTGCAAGTGTTACATAATGCTGTCCTCCTCATTCCCGGGGAAATTGCAGCGGCTGTGAGGCTCTAGAGAAGCAGCAGTGACTTGGATTCTGTATTTGCATCCAGAAAATTCCAGGTCCTTGATCAATTCCCCCCCCCCCATTTTTGAATCATCCTTTTGAGGGAGATGTAAGAGAATCATCTCATCATCTCCATTGTAGAGGTAATGAATCTGAGTTGCAGTGAAGTTAGTTGTCTTGCTTCAAGTGATCCATTAGCAGGGATGAGAACAAAATCTTGCTTCCTCTCTTTTTGAGACTTGTTCTGTATGCTAGCTTCTCTTTGGCTGCTAATAAAATATCACATATCTAGTGTGTAATTGAGAAGTTTGAAAGTTCATTTATTTCCCTAGCATTTATTGAATCCCTGCATTGCACTACTGATCATGGTTAGAATTGATATGAAAATGTTTTCTTCAGGATGCCTAGAGGATATTTTTGGCTACTTAGGCTCAAACACCACTGATAATTTTCACTCCATCCTGGATATGTGTGAGTAATTGAGACAAAGTAGAAAGGAATGTGGGAGGTACATGATATGTAATGAGACTCATCTTCAGAAAAATGTTTCAGCACTGACAGAGTTTAGAACAAATTTGCCCTTTATCGTGGTTAGCCAAAGATTTATTGATTTGTGTGTGGTGTGATGTATATGTAGTCTGTGAAAACATATATAACCTGCAAAAAAGAGATCTGAATTTTCCTGTAATCTTCAGTACTTTTTTACTTCGGCAAAGTCATAAAACTGCTCCTTCCCATAGTTCTCTCTCTCTCTCTCTCTTTCTTCCCCCCACCCCCCACTTCAGTCCCCCTCTCTCTTCCTCTCTCCATATATCATGGATATATACACATATATCATGATATATGTGATACATACACATATATCATGAGGCAAATCATTACTCAGATATATACTATTGATCTCCCCAGGGAGATTTGGAAGCTAAAGTCTTAGGCATTAAGAAAGCACGATGTAAATGAAAAGTGGTATTATTATCCCTGTCCTCTAGGCACTTGCCAAAACAATGTCCTAAGGGAACTTTGAGGCCGACTTTGATGGGAATGTCCAGATCGCTGAAGTACAGGAGTAACATAGAGGATTAAGAAGGTTTTTCTGACAGTCCACAGGCTCTCCAACCCCCCATAAAAAAGGAAGTTTTTTTAGTATCAAGAAGACAGTTGATGACTCTGCACCTGAATCATTAAACCAAATAAGCAGTTGTTAAATTCAAGGAGCACTGATCTAAATACACATCAGACTTCGATTGTAGGGGTGCCCTACATAAATTATTTAATTCCTGTGAGGTAGGTATTTTTTGGATAAGGAAACAGGCATCCAGAGAAGTCGAGTCAGTTCCCCAAGATCACACAGCTCATTGTTGACTGAACCTTGATATGAAACTAGAGCTCTGTTATATTCAAAGTTAGAGCTATTTCCTCTGCTCTACTACCCTGCGTCCTTATAATTACCCAGCACCACTCTCCCTCCCCCTTCTTCTCCCCCTCTCCCTTCTTCTTTACTCTCTTTATCAGTCACTGTCTTATTGTCTTGGTCTTTCTTTTTCTCCAAGGGTACATTCACCAACTCCTGTCTAGAATTGAATCACAGCCACAAAGCAGGATAAAAGTCTCTGTTTCCAAGCCAATAGGCTGGGTTTCCAGAGGCATAAATTTTAGGAATTACTAATATCCCATATAAAATCACCGAAGGATGGTGTCTGTGGTTATTTCAATGGCCTCTGTGATGCTCCCTAAAGGGATAATTTATTCCATAATCCCTAGACACATGAGTTCATGCTCTCTGGAACAGGCTGCACTTTCCCAGAAACCTTCTACCCAGCAGGACCAGGCCATTGATCAAGGTCTGTCAACCCATAGCTAAAGTGTCCTCTACAGATCATGTTGCTTCTAAACTAGAAATAATCTGCAGTGTCTCCTGTCCCCCTCCCTTTTTTTTCCTCTTTAAGGACCAACTTTATAAGCACTCAAAATGAATAAGTGATAGTCTCCGCTCTTCTCCCAGACTCAGCTTCCTGTGGTAATTTGCAAGAAAGAAGGGGAAATCCATTAGAAGAAGCTGAATGGATTAAAAAATAATAGGATTTGGAGAACAGGACTGAGTGAATCACAAGTAAATTCATTATATTCCTAGTTGTTAGAATTGCTGAGTCCAGGCCTGCTCCTTTCCCGGCAGGGCCAAAGTACAGGAGACATTGCAGAGCATTTAGTAAGAGCAGAGAAAATGAGAAAATGAGCTTCATAGACACAGACTTTAGAGTCAATAGTATGTTTCCCAGGGACTGCCCGTGCTTCATGTACAAGATTAGAAAAGGGATTTTTTTTTTCCAGCTTTATTGAAGTATAAGGGACAGATCAAATTATAAGAAATCAAAGTATACAATGTGGTGGTTGGATAAGGGAATTCTTAAGGATATAAAGGCAAAAATGAACACAGTAAAACACAAACCAAAGCAATTAAAATAGCTGTAGAGTTCTGCTTCCCAAGGTTGGTCACGGATACTGTTATGAAATGCCAGGAATCAGGATACGGGAAAACTCTCCAAGATCACAGGAGTGATCCAAGGACCCCAGACAAATTCCGAACACTGGTGCTGGAAAGCTTTGGCAGGGCTGTGTTCTCATCAGGGCTCCCTAATCTGCATTACCATTTGGGGACAGGAAATGCCAGGAATGGATGGAAAATATTCCCCCACTCAAGTAAAAAATAAGTCTCTTTTTCTATCCGTCATGGATTCTGCACGCTGCCTGGTCAGAGAGGAAGGTCTGACTCTGAAGTGTTGAGCATTTGCTACTGTCTCAATAGGTAGATCTTCAGTTAGGTCCTGGCTTCTCTTCATCTGTTATTTCTGGAGTATTTCGGCCTTCATCTGGAGGAAGGTGACAGAAAGCATTCTGTTCCTGCAAAACATTTGCTTGTCATCAGAGTGTATAGTGTCGGAACATCTACTGCCTACATTTGCTCTGCTTCCTGAAAGTTAGCATTTTGGTGTGACTCACTTATAGTGATGCACATCACCCCTACACACACACGCACGCACGCACGCACACAAACTCCCCACTGGAAAACCTGAGACATAACACAAATGTCTAGAATTGTGAACACTCATCCAGAGTACTTCAAATAAGATTAAAATTCAGCCACTTGTGAAGAGTGAGTAATCACAGAAATTTAAGGTTATATAAACTGGTTTTAATAAGATAAGTCCGATTGCTATGGTGCTTTATAGATTCACGTAGTGCTTTCATATTTCTTTTCTCCTGGCCTTCGACAAATACCTTATAGGGTATTTGCTCATGACACATTTCTTAGACAAAGAAAGTCAAGCTCAGTTGTTTTGTCTAGGGTATCATAGCCTATTAAATTCATGTTTTAAATGACTTTTTTTTT
The DNA here is from genome assembly GCF_003265705.2 of Callorhinus ursinus. Lineage (NCBI taxonomy): Eukaryota > Metazoa > Chordata > Mammalia > Carnivora > Otariidae > Callorhinus > Callorhinus ursinus. Next base: position 50,500,528 of record NW_027397070.1, read on the forward strand.
TCCTGCCATCCCTGTGTTGAGATAGATTCTTTCCTCTGATATTGGGGTATAGAACAGGAAAAGGGATACCTAAAGTCTTTCCAAAGATTAAGTCAAAAAGGGCCATGAAAACTTTTCCCTTAGGAGACGTTCACTTTTTTATTTCATTGTCATTGGAGAAGGCCAGTCTATCCCCTTGTCATGTGTTGTGCCAGGAAAGAAACTCCTGGACCACTCTGTAGAAAGCATCTGAGTAGCAATTCTCAGAAGCAAAATGCTTTGCTATGTGGATACCTTGAAAACTTTAGGAAATACTCATAAATGAGTCTTTTGATAATATTCTTTAAATAGAAAATGTTCTCTCAATAAAACTTGAGAATGGGAATAAACTTGGACACAAAAGAAATATACTTTTCTAAGTATCATGTGACTCTTATATTCCAGAAGGTACTAGGCTCATTGGAAATAAGTTGCTGTGAAGTAGTGTGATTCTTGAAGGATTGGGTAGGGCAGAAGTATGAGACTTGGTAGGCTAAATTACAAGACCCTTGCCTGACTGGGTTTTATGGGACCAAGACCCAACCAAAGTCTTACGTTATCAGAGTGCTGGACAGAAAGTGAATGACTGTGTATATTGTTAAAATCACTGGGGAACTTAAGGAGCCCAGAGGTAGTGACTGACATTAGAACTTGTCTGAAATATCAGTACAAAAGTAGTTTTGGATATATGAAAATGGGCTGAAAAATGAAGCAAGATTGGCATTCCAGAAGAGCAATCTAAACTCACTGCCTATTTCTTTCCTTTGCAAAACAGTGTATAAACATTGGTGAGAATGAGCAAAGCCATTGAGCTGCCCCCAAGTCAGAAGAAATTAGACAAAGACATCAAGAGATTGGATTTCCATAGGAGAGAGCAACGGGTCGTGAGGGATGAATTCATGGAATATTTGCAGGCAATATGCCTTTATTCTCAAAGTTCTTTCTAACTTTACAATTTCAGAATTCTTTCTCATTTTCAGGGCCAATAACTTTGCTGGTGCTGCCTGAATTGTGCCTTTGAATGAGAAATGACAGAATTCAAATGAGGACTTTGAAGCCTTTTAAAGTAACTGTCCAATAACCTTTGCTTTGGGGGTCTAGGTTGAGTGGTGGGTGTGGTCACTGATCTACCTGTCTGGGGTTGTCCAGTGACTTCCAAAAATAAAAGACATAGTTGCATTTGTTTTTTTAAGAATGAGCACTGTCTTGTCACAGAACACTTTAGGGGTTCCCTTGTTCAGCAAGACAACAGAGATCTTTGTATCTAGGCCTGCCTGTATGCATCTGTCTGGTCATTTGTCATCATTTATGTATTACATATTAAGGAAAGGAAGAGAGTCATAATAAATAATACCATACATATTGCCCGTTTGGCCTTTGTAGATTTCACTTGTATCAATTACATTAAATTTACAAGTAAAATTTTATTCTCATGTCATGCTGAGTATAAAAAAATGGTTATAGTGTTATCCTTTTTCCATAACTTCACAAATATCAAATTAATGTTTAAAAAAAAAATCTCTGGTTTACTACCAGTGGGTCATTTAAGTCCCTCATTAGCTGTATGCATCTTTATGTCTAGATTATAGCAAATTTCACATTATTTTTGAAAGTTCTTAATCAGTGATTAAATTTCCAAGAATCTCCAGTAATAGGGACCAAATGTCCTGAGAGTTTTTGATAAAATCTGAGCAGCCTTCAAAATCAAAAATAAAAATCAATATTACTGTGATTTCAAGTCATAATATGAATCTAAATTCTCCTTTAAAATTAAATACTTTCCAGATTGCACACTCAGAGGTTTTCTTGGAAACATGGCTATGCAAATGTCATATGCATATAGATATAATTGACAATAGAAACACAGGAAATGATGTGAAAAAACCTTTTGTTCATAGTTGGAAGCTATATTTGTTGTCGTCTTTAAAAAGACAGTAAAATTGTTTGTCATTCAAACCAAATCCATTTGTTCCATTATCTATTAGTTTCTTTCTTTTCACACTGCTTGGATGAGAGACAGGGGAAGCCGACCGGCCATAAAAATGCCATGGGAAAATAATTCTTGTGTGGTCTCTGTCTAACAGAATTGAGAAACTAATGATAGATGCTTGTTTTGCACATAGAGTGCTTGTGTGAACTAGAAAAGCTTTGAGCTAGTTTGACTTTTAACACACTGTCCTTACCTATTATATATTTGAGAAATAGGCATATGGGGTTTGAGAGATTTAAAAAATATGGCCTTTTCGTGCTTTTTGTGAGCAGACAGAGATACATATTATTTGCTTCTGTACCCTGCAAGAGTGTGCTCTAATGATGTGGAAATAGTCGTAACCACCAGGGCGCTCTTAATATTGGATCACTCTCATTACGAGTCCTGGGTGTAATAAGTGGTGAATAATTCTCTTTATCCATAAGGGTGCCACACCTGCGCGTGTGTCTGTGTGTTTGTATGTGTGTGTGTGAGTGAGTACTGACTTAGTACCAGAAAAGCAATGTGAACCCAAGTCACCTAAATAAAGAAAAGTGCCTCACATGAAGGAGCCACACTGATAGAAAATATACAGGAATATGGGGAGAACTGATGTATGGCCCTTTCTCTTCTTTAACTCTGCCTTGGACAGCTAATTTCAGTAAATGAAAGGGTCATTATTACTACCATTCTTAAGAGTGTCCTAAGGTGTCCTCCATGCTTAGCATTTCGACAGCTGTGTTCTTGTATGTCCAGAATGAAAATGCAAACCCACAGACGCAGTAAACACAAACACACACACAAAGATTTATATATTTTATATCATATGTGCATACACACATATATTTATGCTTATATTTTAAAAAAATAAGCACATTAAAATAAGAGAAGCATTGAGCAGGTAGAAGAAAAAAATAAACTTGTATAAAATGTAACGAACTTACCTTTTCAAAATGTAACAGGTGTATTTTTCAACCTCAGTTGAAGCCTTCCATACAGAACAGTCTTTCTCAGTGTGGCGGACTGCGTGGTAAATGATACGGCAGCAGAACCCAGGCCAGTGATGGCATTTTGCAGCCACTGGGTACCCAAGAGGAGTGAAGCTCCCTGTATTGATTGGGAAGTAGATTGCACTGCCTTTTCCCAACAGCCTTTGTTTTTCTGTCTTCCTCTCCTGTCAGTCATTGTCCCCTTATTCCCATCTGGCTACCTTCCTCAATGTCACTAATAAATGAGATTGTTTATGGAACGCGTTTAGCCCGGCATCTGGCTCCTTGGCCGCACTGGGTAAATATAAGCTACTATCGTTATTACACTTTGATCCTTTCCATATCCCCATGTTGGTTTTTAGGGCAGGTGATTTAATCCCCATTTTATGAAAAGAAAGATGAGACTAATGGAGGCGAGGAGGTTACCTGACTGGTCTTGGGCCTCAGGATCAGTGAACAGTATCATAGATACTTGAACTAAGAATAGGGACTTGTAGCCCAGTGCTTGTTCTTCTGTATCACACTCTTAATATGGTGACCTTTTTTTTTCTTTCTGAATACTCTCAAGAAAACAAAGAAGATGCCAGTTCTGTCTTGTATCTTCTCCCTGATTCTATTTTTTTTTAAGATTTTATTTATTTATTAGAGAGAGAGAATGAGAGATAGAGAGCATGAGAGGGAAGAGGGTCAGAGGGAGAAGCAGACTCCCCGCCGAGCCGGGAGCCCGATGTGGGACTCGATCCTGGGACTCCAGGATCATGACCTGAGCCGAAGGCAGTCGCTTAACCAACTGAGCCACCCAGGCGCCCTCTTCTCCCTGATTCTAAACCCATGCCTTGTCCTAACGGCTTTGCGTTTGATTTCATAATTTTAAATGCCTTTTACCTGAAGTGACAGCCAACGTGCCATTCTAAGTAATCTCTATTGGTAACCTCACACTATTGTATATATTCAGAATATTCCATCAAGTCCAATGTTATAAAAGTTCCATAAAAAATCAATAACTCGTGACTTAGTTTTTAGCCAATATCCATTGAGAGTTTCAGCAATTATCTATAACATCATAGGATAAAGTACACATAAAGAACTATGTGAGCATATATGAAGAAGCAAAGAATTTTTTCTCCCCTGGGCTATCAGGGAATGCCCCATCGGAATTAGGTAATAAATGATGGCAATATATTTGTCCAGTGGAGAACGGCAGACAGAAGCAACAGGTAGGGTCCATTCAGACTAAGAGAGGCCATTTGAGCAATGATATTAAGGAACAAGAAACAATGAATGGTCCAAAATGGGTTAAACTAGGTTGGTGGCCAAAGTGACTGTTATCCAGCTGGGAAGTAAGTGCCTTGCATGGAAGCTAGAGAGTCTGAAGCTGATCTGGTAGCATCCTGAGCTGCAGTGGATGTTTTCAGGAAGAATAATGCCATGACCAGGCTTGTGATTTAGAAAGAGAACACCGGCAGCTACATGATGAAAATAGCAGCCAGGGCTGAGTCTTCAGCCAAACTATTGCAGTTTCAGGAGAGAAGTGTTGAGGACTGAGACTGAGAACGTGGCCCTGGAGGTGAGGAAGGGGGGGACGCAGGTCACAAAAAATGTGGATACACTCAACTGGGTTTAATGCCTGATGAAATATACAGAATAAGTGACATGGAAGAAACAGAAAACTAGCTTAGATAGGTAAGTAGGTAAGTGTCACCATAACCAAGATAAAGAAGTATTATCAGGCTCTTTTTTTTTTTCCCCCAATACAGATTTGATTTAGTTCTAAGAATACCATCTCTTCATTTGTCATCTTTGTTGTAGTAATATTTCTGGCATTTATAAAAGTAGTTACAATGATCCCATCACTGTATGTTAGCAGTTTATCTTACTAGATTGTGAGCTCCTTGAGGGCAAAGCAGTCAAGTTTATGTCATTCATCTTTTAAGTACCCAGCATCTTGGTGCCTGACACAGAGTAGAACTCAATGCACGGCTGATGAATTGGATTAAATTTAAATGTACTTTTGGCAATAGGGAAAAATGCTTAGAGGGTTTTCTTGTCTCTGTTCCAGTTCTTTGGTTAATCTCAGCCTTTTCATTTTGGCTCCTCTGAGCTTTTTCCAGTGCTGCAAATGCTTCTAGTTTACCAGAAAGAAAAAAAGGAGAGCGAGTGAGCAGGAGGAGGGGGCATTGCAGCATCTAGATTGAACTTCGTAGGTTTGCCTCTCATAATTTTCACCTTTGATGGGGAACTGTCCCAGATTTCATCCACCAGGCTCAGGTTCTGACGTGGTACCTTCTTAAATCAAGCTTGAAGGGAAATTGATTGAAAAGAAAACACCATTATGGGAAAACAATTCATTCTCTTCCCCTTGACAGAAGGTAGACTTTTGTCTATATTGAAGAATAAATATTAGCTGGCTGATTGCTTTAAGATCTAGAGGCCTAGAGAAGTCATGATGCCTTTGTCTCATTTTTGCAGGGAGATTTCCTTTAATTTTAGAGACATTGGATGCAAAAGTTTTTAATTACATTTCAAAGAATCATTTTTTTTTCTCCCTATGTGGTTATTTGTATTCATTAAATGTAGGTGTAGGAAAACTCATGCAGATGTTCCTGTATGTAGTTGTGAGTTTTTATTGAAGTGTATATTCCTCCAGATAGGGAGTAAGCAGGTATTTTTAAATTTTCCTACTAAGGCGTTAAGTATCACTTTGTGTGTGTGTGTGTGTGTGTGTGTGTGTGTTTTCTGTGTTGAAATTAGTTTGAACTCCCAAAAGTGAATTGAAGGGAAAAAGAAATGTAGAATAATGGCTACTTGATGCTTCTTGTGGTGGAAACCATTTCGTGATCATTTAGAAGACGCCCGTAAGATGCCTACGTTGTGAGATACTCCTTCTTTCCGCTGACAAGGTTGGATTCATATTCTCTTGCAGAAATTTCAAGCTAGCATCTCCTGGGGCAAAATCTAGCCCTGAAACTGTGTTTGACTAACATTTAAATGACATTAGGTTGGGCATGCCCTGTCTAGCTCAACACAGGCCCTATCACCCCTGGTGTATAACGCCTGACCTACTTCACACATTTGCCAACTTCCTAGCTCTCAGAAGATTTGAATCTTGTCTTTCCAAAGGATTTTAAAGCAACTCTGTGCTTTGATGTTAAGGTGGGTTCCCACCTGGTAATGAAATCAGACATGTGGCTCCTGAGAGTGAACAAGTGGGAAGCATTCTCATTTAGGTTAAGGCACTCCTAGACTGTCTCCCCAAGTCACCTTAGAAGTTACTGAAGTCTTATCAAAAATAAGATGCTTGCCAGTATATTCACCATCCCCCATGCCACTCTTAACCATCAGCACTGCTGTCCAGATAGCTCTTGCTCTACAGAAGACTTAAAAGGCATTTGATTGAATCCAAGCCAATAAAGATTCTGTTAAGGTACAAAGCCAATATTAATGAAAAAAAATTGTTTTTGAGCCAATCTTGGAAGCATACCCCTTTCTTGACCTCTTTAATGCTAAAGACTTTGCTTTTCTCCTGAGTTAGGGATATCTTCTCTCCTTGGTTGTCTTCTTTCTTCTTCTTCTCTCCCTTTATCCCCATCCCCCACACCTCTTCTTTTCTTTTGAAAGTCTTATCAAGAGTTAATGGACTCATGATCTAAAAATTAGGTTATTAGAAATTTCTGTCATACAGCCTAGAGAATTGATGTTTGAATTCTCCTTGGCTTGAGTCAATCCTTTATCCTTTTTAGGTAAATGAATTAAGTCTCCTGCAATTTCCTGTGTGGGAGACTCTTTTTAGATGAATCATTTAAATTGAAAGCCCTGTCTGCTCATCAAGGGGCACGATTTTAGAGTTCTCCTGAGTATTTCGTGCACACTTAATACAGTCATTGAGATACATAAAGCAACCATGTGCCTTAATCTATGTGAAGTCTTGATTCATATGTGGTTATTTGGGTAAAGGATGTAACTGCAGTTTTGTATCTTCGGATCTCTTTCCAAAATTTCCCTTGGGCCATTTAAAAAGAACCTCTCTTTGTTCCTTTTTATCTTGAAACTTTTTATTGGAAGACCTCAGGCCTAACTTCAGCATCAGAGACCAAAATTCCTATCCCATTTAATTCGACAGTCCCTAGTCATTGTTGATACTCAGGATAGTGAAACAGGGACGGTGCTGTGTTTCACCCCCAAAGTGACAGAAGGTTATAAATGCTGCAATTCCTACATGGTACTGTGGCATTTTTAATGGGCCATTGTAGGGCCTATAGGAACACATTTACATGCTAAATTGTTTTTATAACCAGCCTCAAATGATTCTAGAAAAAGTCAGGCATGTCTTCCTCACAAGGAAAATCTAGCATCTTTACCATTTGCAGTTGCCCTATGGTACTTGTTAAATCTGTTCATACTTCTCTTATTTTGTAAAGGGCAACTCTCAATTAATTCCTTGGTGTTCCTTGCAATAAGAAGAAATTACAAGGGGGCTCCTTTGGTATTAGACAGGATCACCTATGCACTTGCATATTCATTGCATTGTAATTAAGCATTAATGAGTATCATTCTGTTTTACAGTTCCAAATTTTCTCTTGAAATCATGTGGCAGGAAGGCAAGGGGAAGTCAGCCAAGGTTGATTTATAGCTACGTGGTGTTAGTTATCTCAATAAACTTAGTGTGAGGTCTTTTCCAGAAGTTGCAGATTAAGAAACTGAGGTACGGAACAGTTATTGAACTGTTGAAAGTACACAATTAATTTAACAAATGATAGAGGCATAATTCCAATCTACCTCTTTGCGAACAGCCTGTGATTTTCCATAGCAGGCTGCCCCATTTTCTCACATAAACCTGGCAACCGCCATCCCATGTGGGGCAGAATCACCAGGTACAAGTAATGGGTTGTTCTCACAGGTACATGTCTCATGTTTCTAGAATATTTTGCTCTTTTCACAAGATTTTCATTTATGTTACCTATTCAGATCTGAGCAGCAACTCTTTGCAGTATATTCCCATTTTACAGAGGGATTCTTTTGGATTGAAGAGACTTAGGAATTTATCTGGTCATTTCCGGGAATGACTCCTTCCCTCTGTGTGTGTGTGTATCTGTGTGTATCATTCAGCTAGGCACTGTGAGTGATAGAAAGTAACAACTACAATATTTAACACTTAGTGAATTTTTATTCTGTTAATTATCTTATATGCATTATTTCACTTAATTCTCATAGCCTTGTGATCTAAGTACTCTCCAGTTTTTGCTGATGAAGGAACAGTGACTCAGATCAAGTAACTCATTTGTCTCCATGGTAATAAGTGGTAGATTCAAGATTCCGACTCAGGCAGCCAAACTCCAGAGCCCATGCTCTTAACCATTATAGAAAATTACAGAATTATCAAGTACGGCTCTGCCTTGTGGCACTAGAGTCTAGATGGCCAGACAACACCAACATAGGAGAAAAGATTGACATAGTTCTTGAAGAATGATCTGGACTTTGATATGCATAGGGGTGAAGGAGAGTGTGTCTTAGCCATAGAGAAAAAAAATGACAAATTCAGAGACATGGGAATGGCATAGGCATTCCATTTTATTTTATTTTCTTTCTCCCTAGAGTTATATCTGATATGATAATACTGACAAAGAGAGAGCTTTACTTTCTTGGAGCGTGCAGTTGGTAGGAATGGACTGTGGGGATGGTGACAACCATGGGATCCGAAAGGCTTTGGAGGACAAGCTTTGAAGACCTCAGAGAAGAGAGTGTACATTGTAAACCCTGGACAGACGGCATAACCCTCAGCCCAGGTAAACTGAGACCACTGTCTAATCCCGGAAGGGGAAATTCAGAACAGCAAAGCAGGAACTATCTCTTTGGACAAAGCCTCAAGAAAGAAAAGCCTGTCTGAACCCAGCTTGCCTATCTGGATGCCAGGAAGGAGAGCAGAAGAAGGACATTAGTTGAGGAAGGAGGAGAGGTACTTCTAGCCCTTAGGAACTCTGGGGGAGGTTTCTTCCCAACACACTTAAGTAAACACCAGTGAGCACCTGCAGCCACCCAGAGGAGGGGAGCAGACAAGTGAGCAATTAACCTTTGGTGAGGGGTGTGAAACTCTAATTGAGAGCAGAGTCTCTTCCATTATGTGGGAGGGGGAACTGCAGAAAAGTGTATGGGTGGGTGAGGGAGTGGAAACGAGGCAAGGAAGGACCAGCGTGTTAGCAAGCCAGATTTCAAGTCCATCCAAATGGGTGTAAGAGGGTGGGCTCAGCGAACAGGGGCACTGACTCATTTCCCTGATGGCCAGTAAGTTTCTTCCCCCTTCCCAGTAACCCCGCACTGACTGTGGTACTCAGAAACCAGCAGCTCAGGGGTGGGGGAGCTGCACTTAGATGTTTATACTCCTCTCTGTTGTAATTCCCTTCTTATTTGCTGAGTATCTTTGGTAATTTCTATGTAAATTTGCCCAGAGTAGCAATTTAGCAGCTTTTCTGTTGACAAATGAAGAACATCTTAATAGTCAAGCGACTGCATTCCATCCCTTGCAAGAGAAGAAGCTGCATCTTTCAGGCTGCAGAGATTGACGCTGGGAAGTGGGAAATCTTGGGAAAGCCTCATTTCCACAACACCCAATTTACTGTTGCCCCATTTGAGACAGGAGGAAATCAGTTTCTATGCCTTGTGAACCTGGTTTCTTGTGAAGACTTATTCTTCACAAGAATCTTCCTTCTTTTATCACTTGCTTAATGAATGCCTTTCAAGCAGAATCAAGAGGAAGCTCCTCAAAAGTTGCCCAAAAGTCTTCAGAAGCATAGGCATAAAGTCTTCAGAAGCAGAGGCATATAACAGATGTTTCCCACTGTCCATCTTCAGGAGACAAGAAGCAGTGACATTCCTTTTGAGAGGACCAGGCATGGGTGCAAAGAAGGCACCTTTGCCTTCTGCATGTCACTGTGCTTTATTATAAGGAGTGCAGAAGTTACTGCCTTAAGAGTAAAACATGAGAATCTTAAAATCCTTCTTTTTCAGCTCTCACATCCTGCTCAGAATTTTCCCTGCACCACATTAGCTGATGAAAACCTCACATGTATATTTTATGGTAATGCACTACAGTTTTACAAGTGTTTCTGTAAATATCACTTGGTGTGATTCTCATAAAATTCTTTGTAGATCAGCAGCTCAAGAATTGGCAGGACATGATATAAGGGGAGAAGCTGGGGCTCAGAGAGGTCAGGGGCCTTCTGAAGTCCCGAAGCTCAAGTCCAGTCCGCACCCACCTACAGTCTGGTATCACCATTCCGTAGCTATTTGTTGGTGTCACTATCTTAGGTAGGGAAAAAAAAGGGGGGGGGGATCTTTTAAAAAGTTTTAGTGCCATGGCTAGAGGAAAGGGAAGAAAAAGTAGGTCTGAGACAGCACTAGCTTAGAATTTTGATTTATTTAGAGAAGAGAACGGCCTAGGGCATGGATGATCGGTTATTTCTGGAATCCCTCTTCCAGAAAAAGTCGGGTGCCCTACGATGATATTATTGTCATTGTTAGGAGATGCAGACGAGCAGGCCAAGCAGGGACCGTTCTAAATCTTGCCCTTGCATGTGTTTGAAATGACTGTGGTATCCACATCACAAACCATGGGTTCTGGTGTGTTCGTGGAGATTCCTAATGATCACTCCTTAATTTTCTTCCTGGCGCCTATTGCCTGGTAGTGGAGATCCGTTTCAATATTAGTCAAGGTTGGGTCCAATTCTTAAAATGGAATGAAGAGTGAAAATTGCTTATTTTTTTCTCTGGTGCTTGCCAATAGCCTACTGCACCCAACCCTTTTCCCTACCACCTCTATCAGCAGTATTACAGTGCGGTGCGTTGGGAGGTGCAGAAAGAGAGGTTTGGCAGAAGCACTCAGCACTTCTCTTAAGCCTGTTTTCACAGAGAGTAAGGGTGAGAGAAGATCTGACTGTCACCCCCAATTAATTCCCGGACATGTTCCCACACAGAGTGACATCCAGAGAAAGAGGCAGGAGCTCCTTGGCTCTAGCCAAAGCTAGCACTTTGCACTCCCGCTTTAGTCCAGTTCTCCACCTTCCATGCCTGTCGCTATCTGACCTGGCTACCGCAGAGACACAGCCACCTCCCAGGAGACCCACCACATGAGCTACAAATAAAAGCTGCTCTTTCTCGGCAGATGCCATTCACCCAATTAGAGGAAAAAAGAATTAAAAGAAGTTATAGCCTCATGAAATACAAGCAGCATAAACTGCAAGAAGGCAAACTAAATTTGTTAACACGATTTAAAGTTTTACTCAAAAATCAAAATCTTTTGAAACCCCCAGTCACTTAAATGAAGGCAGACGCCAGGTGGCAGCCACTAGGTGAGCCAGTAAATCAACAGAAGTTCAGGATCCAGCACAGGGACATGGGTGATGAGAGACGCTTCATGCAGATAGAAAAATAAAATGGAACTAGTTTTTGAAGAGTTGCCTACTCCATAAAAAGGAAAATATTCTTCTGAAAGCTCTTTGGTTTAAAAATCTGGTCAGGCTGGGGCATCTGGGTGACTCAGTCAGTTAAGCGTCTGCCTTCAGCTCAGGTCATGATCTCAGCTTCCTGGGATCGAGCCCCGCATTGGGCTCCCTTGCTCAGGAGGAACCTGCTTCTCCCTCTCTCTCTGCTCACCCCCGCCCCCCCCACCCCGCTCATGAACTCTCTCTCTCTCTCTCAAATAAATACATAAAATCCTTAAAAAAATATCATCAGGCTTTGATAAGTCTTTTGCTAGTTAACAGAAATATTTATTTATTACAATATTTTATCAAATAGGCCTAACCTAAGGGCCAGCTCAAATTAGGAGCTCAAACACGCAGAGCCTCATAGAAGCCAGCCTCTGAGAGATGGGAACCTCACCTATGTGTGAGATCCTTCAAGGGTAGATCCAGCCACCACAGATGTGTCAAAAAGCCTTTTGATGGCTGAGAAGACTACCCCAGAGTGCATAGACTCAACCTAGGTTTCTCCATTATGTTGTCAATGAATTTATGACACCTTAAGTTTTCTAACTCACAACTTTTGGAAGCCAATATACTTTATTTTCCTTTTAAAAATATCATTTTATGTATTCATACAATAAAAGTAACATGTTCTCATTATATTTTTTTAAAAATTGGAAATAAAAGTTAAAAAAATAGTAATTACTCCTATCCTCCTAAAACAACTATGCTCATAATTAGGCATATTTCATCCCTTTTTTTTTTCTAGCTACTTTTATTTTCCCATATTATGTATTTGGGTCTATTTTCAACTATGAGCCACTTGCTATTTTGGACAGGGATTTCGGCAAACACTGTGCTCTTCCTTCTTCTTGATAATCATTTGCTGTGCTAAGCACTAGGAGCACAGTGGGAATGCTTTTGAACTTTATTTGTAGTCAACTAGATGAAGACCAGTTAAAACCATCTGAGCTCCCAAGAAACCGATTATCTTGCTGACACACGGCATAACCACTGGCTTGTCACACCTTAACTTCAATATATCTGTCTAAAGCTATTTAAACACAACTGTTTTCAAAACATTCCTCCATCTTCATAAAATGACTTTTGAAATCTAAGCAAGATTTTCTTCCTTTGTTTGGCAAAAGGATTATGACAAATTTAGAAATATGATTATATATGCATTTAAGGAAGGGAGGAGACTTACAAGCAAGTTTCAGAGATAAGCTATTATTATTGTTTGTTGTTATAGTAACTATTATTACTATTACTATTATTGGAAAGAGAGAGAGAGAGAGATAGTTTCCAGACAGTCAGAGCAGAAAATTCCTAACCTTGCATTTATTCTACCCATTGAGCTATTGTGTAAATGCTTAATAATATGTCAGTGAGATCCCTGTCTTGGGAACTTTCAAATGAAGTACCTCAATCACTTTTACTGAAATATTATCATGAGGAAAATCGAAGCTCACTGATTTCTGGGTGGCGAGGGTATACAGCTCAAAGATCTCTAACATTTTTCCTGGGAAGACCTCTTCATCACTTCTCTTCTTAAGGATATTGTAATAAACTACGCATGGCTAATTTATTATAGATTTGCCTCTCCCCCCACCTTCATCTCCTCAGTGCATTTTTTTAGTTTATTTTGTATTTGAAATGCAGAACCCCAAGCCTGGTAGAAACCCTGAAGAGTAAAATGTAGGATCGAATCCCTGTGAAGCTGAAAACCTAGACTTGGAAGAAGCAGCAGCCTCACAGATGAAGTCTGAATGACACTGCTTGCATTGTCTGGGGCTCTCTGAACAGGACTGTGGGCAGGCAGAGTTTGCCATGATGCAAAGAGCATGGGGCTCCCCAATAACCTGCCAAGTCTTTTCCATGTGGATCCTATATCCCTTAGTACTTGCCTGGACCTCTCACCTCACTTGATTATTCTATATTTTCTTATATACCTTTAAACTAGGATGGTTTAGAGATGGTGGCACAGTTGCATACCACACAATTCAACTTGGTTACTTTGGAATGACTCTTCTAGTGGTGTGCAAACACAGCCGTGTAGCCCCAATTCCACTGATAACCAGAATGCGTGAACCGGTTTCCTAAGGGTAAAATATGCCCCACAAACACATACTGTTTGGCAACATTTTTTTTTTTAAACATTTGAAATTGTGAATGTTTTCTGGTGGGTCATGTGGCCTCAGCTTTTGCCTCCGGCCCCATCACTCCGTGTTTTATTATGGCAAGCTTATTCACACATTTATGATACCTGCCAGGCTGCTGTAGGAAGTTTGATTTGTGGCTTGGCCTTTCTGGACCTCATTTAACCTCTTTAGACTGCAGTTTTCTCATCTGTAAAATTGCCATCATACCTGCCCTGCCTACATCATGAGACCTTCTGAGGATCCAAAGAGGTAATGCAGGCAAAAGGACTGTAGAGATTATAAAGCGTGGAATAATAGAATCTACTATCATTAAATTAAGTGTTATGATTATTATCTGGATGGTATTGAAGTGTGATCAAATTCAGCTTAGTAAATGCAAATAAAATGTCTTCACTTCCATTTATAAAACTGAATCTTCATTCTTGGACTGATGGGCAGACCAGCCTAAAACCTGAAGAATGTCAGATTGCTGGACACGTTCCCATTCTGTCTTTGTATTCCCCTGTGGATTTCTTGTGAGTGTACAAAGATCGAGAGGCCACCTTGGAGGTTACCTTCCCTTCAAGAGGTGGTGTCATCCTTTTCATTGTGAAGTTCTGGACTTTTTCTTCCTCATCACAGAAAATTGGTGTTACACGGAGCATCCTTTCTTCACCCTTGACTCTCGCTTCCTCTGTGGTGAGCGTCTACCTGAAACTGGAGAATAGAAGTCTAAAACTGTGTTTTAGAATGGATAGATCCATCACAAGACACTTCAAAACCTAAAAAAAATATATTTAGCTTTTGAAGATTATGAATATTTCCTATATTCTTTGGTAAAATGTTAAGCAAAATGATAGACAAAATATAAACTATGCAAAAACCCATGGAATGGACATGATTTGATACTCATTCCAAGATGAGCCAAAGGGTTGTGCAGTACTTGTTATCCATGTGCCATTTGAATACTGCCACCATCCCCATTTTTGTCATACTCACTTGTCACCTGTGCTAGTATTTACTTAATTGTCTTCTTTAAGCCGATTTATTTTACTCAAGATGAATATATTCATTTTAAAAGCAAAATATATGACTGTAAGGTAGATGGAAAATCAGTAGCACTTCTCATAAATAAAAGATAATGGTCAAAATAAACAATAAGAAAAGATGTTATTATATATTAGCTATATTTTGTAGTCTACCAAAAACCAAGTCCTACTCTTCTATTGAGAAGGAAGGGAGGGAGGGAGGAAGGATGGAAGAAAGGAAGGAAAGAGAGAGAAGAAAGAAAATTGGTAAGTTTGAAAAAACTCTTAAAGATTTGTAAGCACCAAATTTCTCTATGAGGAAGTGAGGATTGAAAGAAAACTTAAAAGTTAATAATTTTGCATATGTGTGATTTAGTATGATTTGGTATTGAGTATTTTCTTCATTATAACTTCACTTAACACATCAGAGTTACAGACATTGGAGTATTCATCTATTCTGATGGAATGTACAGATTTTATCTTTACCCATGGATATTCCCAATAATGTGACCCAAATTTCTGGGAAGCTGTATTTTTTAAGTTTTATAAAAAAATCCCTTCCTTGCTTTATGCCTTCATTAAAGGAATAAGGGACTTTATTTCTTTAAGCCAGAGTCTTCATTATAGATATTAAACAACTACCATGACAAGGAAGTACTAAATAATTACTTATTCAGATACCAGTAGAAGAACTTTACATGGATATTTTAATTCAATCATTACAACAGCTCTAAAAAATAAATGCTATTAAAGAACCCATTTTACAGATGTGAAAAAATAAGGCTTGCATGGAATTTATTAGTTTGCCATGATCACATAGCTAGTTAGATCAGAAAATCTGAATCTGGAGCCTGCAATCTTAACACTTCCTAAAATACTCTTACTGTTAAAAAAAAAAAAAGATTACTAAGTGTGTTAAGAGGTCACATTTCATTATTTTTTGGAAGGTATGTTAGTAGTCTACTGCACTGAAATAAAGATCAACATTCTGAAATTGTATCTATAGAAGATAAAATTTTATAATTTGAATTTAGATTTAGGAAGCAAGGTAAACAATAACAAAAAAGGTACAACAACAACATGAACGTTTACCAACCATTCTGGTTTTTTTTTTTTCAAAAGAAAAAAATAGATATATGCATATATACATATGCATATATATATATATGTATAATAGCTCCTGCCTTCCTACTTCCTCCCTCCCTCCCTTCCTTCCTTCCTTCCATAGTACTTTATTTAAATTGCTTAACATGATGTTATTTTATTAACAAGACTGTGAAGACAAATTTAGGAACAAGATTCTGAGAGAATTCACACAGCCAGGGAGAAGTAAAAATTTCAGAAATCAACAGAATCCAGGTGAAGAAGACTATTTAAAATTGGCAGTGATTACTCCCACTGGTATTTCATTCTATCATTACATCATTCCTATTTTCACTTTCCTTATGCCAGGGTCTCCAACTCACTACTACTAACCTTGGGGGTCAGATAATCCTTCTTTGTAAATGGCTGTCCTATGCCTTGTAGAATGATAGGAGCATTCCTGGGTTTTCCCCCACTAGATGCCAGTAACATCTCCCTAGTTGTGACAATCAAAAATATTACCAGAGGGGCGCCTGAGTGGCTCAGTTGGTTAAGTGTCTGACTCTTAGTTTCACCTTAGGTCATGATCTCAGGGTGGTGAGATCAAGCCCTGTATCAGGCTCCACACTCAGCAGGAAGTCTGCTTGGGATTCTGTCTCACCCTCTTTCCCTGTTTGTGCTCTCTCTCTCTCTCTGTCTCTCTCTGTCTCTCTCTCAAGTACATAAAATCTTTAAAAATATATTATCAGAGGGGCGCTTGGGTGGCTCAGTCAGTTAAGCGTCTGCCTTTGGCCCAGGTCATGATCCCAGGGTACTGGGATTGAGTCCCTCATTGGGCTCCTTGCTCATCGGGGAGCCTGCTTCTCCCTCTGCAATTTAAATTTAAAATCTCCCTCTCCCTCTAAAATTTAAAAAAACCTATATATATATTTATATAATATATATATTATATATATTACCAGACATTGCAAAATTGCAGTAGGAACCATGGCTAAGGATTATCTAAGTTTGTGATACTTTTCTGCTTATTTTGCTATTAATTGATGTCTGTTATGTTGCTGTTTCCTTTAGTAATGGTTCTTCCTCTGCTTAGAGAGAGGACATGCTTAGACCCTTTAGAGCTCAATGAATCTGTCTTGCTTTTTGAGGTGTACAGCAAGGTAGAAAAATGATGACATTATTAGCATATATATCTGAATGTTTTTACTTTGATTTTAGCACTGAATCTGAATGTCTATCAGATTGTCTTCTCAAAGAAGGATATTTTCTGAAGGTGCTGATCAAGCACAGTGATTTCCAGAAGTAGATGGGAGCCTCACCAGCCTAAGTTGGCCTGGGATCACTGTGGAAACCAGAAAAGAAATGGACAACACCAGGATTGCTTTTTTGGCTATTCTAGGTTTCCAGAATTCTAGGGTTTTATTGTTTTGTTTTGTTTTTTACCGGCATAAGCTGGTCTTACACCTCACTTTTGTGTTTACACAATTAAAGAAAGCAGCAAATCCTCATCTTGGCATGTAGTGTAGTGACGTGAGCCAGAAGAGTTCGTACTTGTAGATTTTTCTATATGGATTGTAGTAGTTGTCCTATCACTACTTAGGGAAACACTCCTGAAACCTTTTGGAGCCCCCAGAGATAAGTGTCATTATTTGACAAGTAAGTGACTCAAAATTCACATCAATGACTATTTCAAATTCTTCATAGGAAATTCTTTCCTTTTAGACTGGTAAAAGAACTCAGGGTACTTTGTTGTGAAGGATAATGGAGGAGAGGGAAGTGAGAATACAAAGCAGGACTTAAGAGTAAAAGTCTTGAGAATTACGTTGGGCTTGAAACAGGCATTGTAAAAGAATGGTGTTTATGATGGACCTTAGTAAGCACCACTTTTCACCTATTGCCACTTCAAAATTGGGAAATTGTCTATTTGCATAATGTTTTCTTTTTCTCCTGAAGTGCTGCTGTGCTAGGTTGAGATGGGGATTGCAATTGAGTAAAAATGCATTCCTGGAAGCAGGTCCTCTGTTGTAAATTGTGCTTTTGGTTACATTGAAAGATACCAAGTTTTGTTTCAGTTTCCATCATATCCTTCCATTTTCAGCTCCTTACTCCACTCCTACTGAGATGCATGGTCAGTTTATTCCTCTCCTTTATGCCCAGAGACTTGCCTCTAGATTTACTCTCTCTAGGAAGTTTTTTTTTTTTTTCCTACTTCTCTACAACCAAAGCCAATGTTCCATTCGAGTTGTGTAGGGAAGGCTCTGATAAGGTCCCTGTACCTTTCTAAAGCACAGAAGTTACTGCTAATAGATATGTTGATGCTTTAAGGCACGACTCCTGCATATTTAATAGTGAGATTAATGAACTGGCTAATGTGGGATAACTTTGGGGTAGAAATCCTTCTGAGAGCCCCACAACCTAATCAATGATGAATGAAGCTGAGCTAAGTTTTTACTGCTGCAACTGAAACAAAGAAATATTCATTGGAATATGTTGTTTAATGTTATTATTTACTAAAATTAACTTGTTTCACCTACGTACTTCATAAGCAACCTTCTTTACTACCATTAGTTGTTTCTGTGTCTTATATATGTTGATTCATCATTCGTGAGTGCCCAACTTTGATGGTAGCATCATAATTGAATAGATCTATTTATCTACATTTATGTCTTAGTCTATGTTCTGAAAAGTTATAGCAGGAGTTGAGGACACAGGTTGACTCCAGTGAGGAGTCATCATCCATGGATAATTTTAAATGAGTTAGAGAGTTCAAGACTGGAGAAACTTTCAAATGTCATCTACTGAGAACTTCAAATTAAAATTCCTTAAAAAGAGATGGGTTATACGATATAATGCTACTAGGAATCATAAGTGTTATCAACCCAGACCTCTTTAGAATCTGTTGAGACTCAGTAAAGTGACCTGACTTGGAGGGAACTCCCAGAGCTGGTTAGAAGTTAGGGCAACCTCTTCCTTTCTGGGCTCCAGCATTATCTACAACTTTTCCCTGTCAGTCTTTAACCTCTGCTACCATACCACTCCTTCAAGGATGCTTACAAATAGCCTGATTTCAAACAGTGAAAGTTATTTCAGGGGCTTCTTAAATTTCAACAGTTAAGTTGAAGCTGGAACTTTTAAGCTCAGAAATGTAAAATCAACACATAAAAGGAAAAATTTTAAAAAATTCTCTTTACACAGTTCTTTATCTTAGTTTTGTCTGTGAGTGAAATTATTGCCATAATGATTTTAGCCCTTTCTGACCTGAATCTCCCCTTTCTCAGCTTTTTAAATGAATCCATTCTATGTAGTGCTTCGTATAATTCAGCACATTGTAGGTGCTCCATCAATTGTGTTGCCTTTTTTTTTTTTTCCCCACCTGCATCCTCACACAGTTTTTGGCTGTGCTTACAGGGTACACTAAACTACACACATTCTGTCACTCCAAAATTTGTCACCTAAAGCAAAGCAAAATCCCTCCTCCTCTGCTGAATGGATGGCTGTTCTTTGCACATATTCATGTTGAGTAGGTGCTGTATAACATCACTTGTTCTTTTTTTAATGTGACTCACGACAAAATTACCCCAGCTTTCAATAATCTCAAGGAAAGAGAAGACTAAAAAACCACTTGCCATCTGCAATTTACTGCTTTTAACCTGAAAAATAGGATCTAAAATGATACTCAGATACTTAGGAGGCTTCACGTGTTATAGGCAAAAGCTGACAGATGGCACATGGTGGAAGGCTGGTGCAGCACAAGAAGGGAAAGCAGAGCCAAGTAGACGGTGGTGTAGAAGAGCTTTCTAAAAGGTCATGACAATTCTTTAACCAGAGATACTTAATTACTTCCTATATTCTCCAAATGGCCAGTTTATGGATAAACTCAGTAAAACTTCACAATAGGTCCATAGGGAGAGAACCTATAAATAATGATGCAAGAGGTCTTCTCTTTTGTCTCTTGGTAAGGGGACTATCCTAACCTTTAATTTTAAGCCATATAACTTGCAGTGCTTACCACAGCCCTCTTATTCCTTCTTTTTGTATAATGCATATAATTGGATATCTATATCTGGATTAACTGTCCCCTTTTAAATAGCACCACAATTTATCTTGGGGATGGGGGGAGCAAAGAAGGCTAATTGGAGCATTTCTTAAAGCTTTATTTTCCTTGAGACATATTCCTATTCAGCTGTGGCATGAAACATAATTGACTTTTAGGAAGTATTTGTAAAGTTGATACTGGCAAGAGTTTATATATCCTTCTTAATCCCAGACTCTAGAAAATTTTGCATTCTAGAATTTCCGAGAGTTTGCCTCTGTCGACTTTATGCTGAAGGTAAGAGACGTTTGACATCTGGTTGCTTCAGTCAGTATTTTCCAACACAGATCACCCGGGCAGAAGTATCCCAACAGGGCATATCTTTGACACATAGTGATTATTTGAATTGATTTTAATGCCGTCCTTTTTAGTATGATTGAAAAGAGAAATATGGCTGGATGCTTTTTGGTAAAGTATGTGTTTTGAAATTTTATCTTTTAAATTCCAAAGATGGGGGTGATACTATTTGCTCACTGCTTAAACCCTCTCTGTTGAACAAAGGTGATTATTTGCTTTGTGTTCCAAAGCTCTCCAAGCATGATTAAAATGGCTGAGCTAAGCTTTAGATCTGTAGTACTTTCTTGCTTTGGGTGACAGGGAGCTGTCCCTCGTTCTGAATTGCTTAAGCTTTAATAAGTATTGAGACAGGGTGCCAAGGAAAGTGGCTGGAATCTACTGGCTTGCATTGACTTTAGTAATCAAGGCACTGGAATAATGGGATCCCACGTAGTTTAGTAAAATAAGAGTAGAGACAGGTGGCAAAGTGTAGCCCAAACTATAGTTCAAAACCCAACAACATCTAAAATGTATGTTCGAATACCTGTGGTTTATCCCAAGGGAGTAATTTTCAAGGGGAGCTTTGAGTAGTCTTTCTAACTGCAGCTTAATTACCTGAGGCAATGGGTTTGCTTATGTTTTTAAGGCAAACAGGTTTGGGCCTCACTGTTCCTTGAATTGCCAAATATAGTAACAGCCAGGTGTTGTGGTACTAAGGCTGTGGCTTCTTTCCTCTCCTCTTCTTTCTTACCTGTCTTCCTCTTCAGTCCTCACATCACCTCCTTGTCCTCCCCCTCCTCTTTTTTCCTCTCTCCACTTCCCACCCATTCTTTCCCTCTCTTTTCTCTTTTCTTCCCTTCCCTTGTCTTCTCTGTCTCTCTCTTACTTATATTCAAATTTGGTAATCCAGGAATGTAAGTCTTTATGGGTTTCCTCTTCCAGAGGACATTCAAACAGAGGTCCTGATCAGTGGTGGAACTTACTGTAAATTTGACATCTTTTACAAAAATAAACTTATCAGGACTTTTGGAGATTGCCATTTGAGCAATTATAGCCTACAGAGGCTTGAGAGATTTTCAACTATTTCCTCAACTACCACCCTCTTCCCTCCCTCATTATTACCATTCTGCATTAAACAGGGAGGAGGCTCCCCTTCAAGCGTAGGTGAGTAGACATTTCCAAGGAGTCCTTTGGGATCATCAAGAAAGTAATTCCTTTTATGATGATGGAAAAATCTGGTGTCTTTTAATGTCAAGTAGATTATTTACCTGCTTTCTCAAGAGAGATGAGCCAAAGTTCATGGGAACCACCATCTAATGAAGTCACTGGCCACCATGTTTTCTCTCTGAGGGGAGTTGCAAATAGCTGACTTCCTGACCTGGCACCCGTATAAAAAATACAATGATGACCCGTCCTGTCTGAATTCCTTCTTGTCCTTGGTATATTCTGTTCATTCCAATTTTAAATGGTCTCTGCCTCATTCCCCCATATTATTTAATTTAGTAAGCAGACGTCCCCTGGTATGAGCTATGTAAATATTATAAGTGAATTACTGTCTGTTTACTTAACTCATTACAGAAAGCCATGATAAGTTTTTAATTACAAAATTAGCTCTGCCAAATCAGTTTCTTTTATTTAATTAACCAAATAAAATGGCACAACGAGGATAAAATCATGCCCCTTTCCCATCCTTTTAAAGAATACTCTTTGCTTAAAAATAATCGTTGTAATATAAAATATTAATAGCAGCAAGAGCAGTACTATTATCCTTGTCTGGTCCTCTGTGGCTCCTTTATACTGGTAAGACATTCTGAGGCTATTCAGCCAGCACTACATAAAATACTCCTCGTGAACCTGCACATTGTTCTCAGCCTGGTCCTAAACAAGTTATTGACCTGACTAGCTCTCTACTTCCTTCAGTTTACTTCTGATTTTTCTGGTTCCTATTCTTATAGAATAGACTTACATAGACTAAAATTTCTATGTAATACCTTGCATCACTCTTTAGATCTGTCAATCATCACTTTTTCTTTTTTAAGCTATACCTCTCAACTGTAATTTATATGTCTGCTTTAACTACATAGTCTTAGGACCCTTAGTATAGAAATACACCTCTGATAAAGCCGAACCAGGCTCAAGGATACTATACCTAGTCTGTAGCCAACAAACTGAGATTATTCTGGACTCTCAAGCAGGACCTGGACAATTCCTAACAATGAAAATGTGACATCTATATCCTTTTATGTTTCCTCTATTTTCATTGTAAAGGTAAATATTTAATTATTTTAGTTTATGTGTCTGGTTAAATCATTTAAATTTTACTTAATTGAATCACTTTTAGAAAAGTTATAGAATATGGCCACTTATGGAATCTTCATAATCTCCATGAAGAGACTTCAGGGATATTTTACCAAAATGTTTCTGAAATGCTACGCCCATGGTCAAACCTAGACAGGAGTATTTGAGAAAAGAGGTTATCCCTTGGGGCGCCTGGGTGGCTCAGATGGTTAAGCATCTGCCTTCAGCTCAGGTCATGATCCCAGGGTCCTGGGATCGAGCCCCACATCTGGCTCCCTGCTCGGTGGGGAGCCTGCTTCTCCCTCTCCCTCTGCCTCTCTCCCTGCTCATGCTCTCTCTCTCTCTCTCTGTATCTCTGTGTCTCAAATGAATAAATAAAATCTTTTAAAAAAATTTAAAAAAAGAGGTTATCCCTTATGGAAATGAGAAAGAATAGCTATATGAGAAATTCTTCTCATTTTCTCCCTTTATCCATGCTTATTTCCCATAAATGAGATTATTTATGTTATGTGTTTGATTAACTTTATTTCAGAATCTCAAGCTAAAAGAAATTAATGAGTCATTGATCAGAAAAATTCGTAGTAATACTGACTCTTCCAAGACTGATGCAACATTTGGCCAATACTGTCCTTACTGAAATTTTTATGGTTTCTTTCTCTGGATAAGGCCAAATGCGTATGAAAAAAAAAAAAGACTTAAAATATTTTTGCCTATGGCTAGGAAATCAAGAGGAAAAAAATCAAAACCCCATGTATTATTTATTTTGTAGCACATAATTTGGGAACTATAAATCTAGGAGACCAGACATTTTCCCCTACTGTTGTATTAAAACAAAATTCTCTTAAAGTGCTTACAAATGCACTGCCATTAATACATAAATTCTTTCTTTGAATGTTCCTCATTTTTGACCAAACTCTTGGTGCTTGAGTTGAAAATGGTTATTGTGTAGGAAGAAGTGGTTTGTGAAGAATAGCATATTTCACTGGATCCCTGAGTTAGGAACTCAGCATGTGCTTGCCAGCCTCTCTTCAGATGACCACAGACTGTTGGCTTTTGCTACTGCCTGAAGTGGCATGATAATTAATTCAGAAGTTTGCTCCTTTTTCATGCTTTAGGTCAGTATAAGACAATTAAGTCTATAGAGGAATGAGAAAGAATTTTTGATCTATTTTGAGTCTGAAGATGTCATAACTGTGCATCACAAAGTTGTGACATGATGCACTCACCTCAGAAAATTGTCTTCACGAAATTACAATTGTATTTGTCTCAAAGAAAGATTCGACTCTCATGTACTTTTGTATGTTCTCATGAAAGCAAGAATCGAACTTCCCGGTCTAGTTTCACAGAATTTATACACACAGACACAAACTTTATCTCCCTCTCTCCCTCTGTCTCTCCCCCTGTCTCTTTCTCTCCCTCCCTTCCTCCTCTAACCTTTGGGGACTGTTTTGCAAATAGCCTGTCATGATTCACAACACTGCATGAGAAATTTCTCCTTGAGATATTTGGCTTTTCCCAGTGAAGTCATCAGCCTGCACATGGCTGATGTGTGTGCATGTGTGGGGAGGTGTCTCCATTCCCTGGAACTATAATGTCAGGTTTCATATTGTTTGAGATCAGCATCTCTTCAGAATCAACCATGTACCACTTTCTCTCCAAATCACCTTCCCTGCTGACCATCACTGATTATATAATCCTGCATCTTCTATTATCCTGACTGCTGATCTGTGCCTGATGGCTGTGCCAGGTCTCACATCGCCACAAGCTTTTGATTGCTGCACTCTAAGCTGCTTAATAAGACAATTAAAAATGATTTACAAATGGCCGTCGCAATGCAACTGGGGATCAGGGAGAGAATGTTCTACGTGCTGCAATATTAAAAACGCATGCCCTTCTACAGTTTCTTTTGTAGCTATCTTTAATTCCAATACAGGTTTACTTCCTTCTTGCTTTTTTTGGTCACGTGTGATTTTGCAGTAGTTCCTCCTAAGTCATGTATATCTGGAAAGAATTCAAGGGAGGCGTTACTGATACTGGGTTGTTCTGAAAGCCTCTTCCTTGTAGTTGGGAAGAAAATAAATTGCTTAGAAATGTGGAACAGTTAAGAGGTAGTACAGATGGTCTTTCATCAAGCTGACTCATTCTCAGTTTGAGGGTCAAATCTAATTTAATCACTGACACATCCATCTTGATCCATTTCTTCTTTTCTTCTTCACTCTTATTGCTGCACTGATTACAATGGGCAAATTTCCCAAAGAGTTTATTGTGAGTCACACAAAAGTTCATCTATAAAAAATGGAAATTTTTCAGAAATAATGGCCCTGGTATTTTGAATATGGTAGCTGAGAAAGTAAGGTAGAATCTCATCTTGTGAGTGTTGAAAAAATGCTCTTTTTTTTTTTTAATTAGTTGAGTTGTTTGTTTGTTTTAGTCCAGAGGAGTGAAAATTGTTATTGACCTTTTGACACGTGTGCTCTTTCTCTAAACTACATTTTCAGGAATACACATCTCTTCTCTACCAGTGGCATTGGTACTTGGGTTCCTTGACTTTGACGTTCTATCCTTGGCAAGCATACTCCGAAATACCAGCATTCATGCAGATGATACTTTTAAAGCATCAAGTGTCCTCCACGTCCTCCGCGACAATGGCCTCCCTCCAGGCACTCTCTAGTTCTCACCTCATCACTTCCCTTCACTTTGGTCTGTCTTTACTCTGCCTCTCAAAGCTGCATCCTACTCACTGCGACTGTTCTCCTTGGAACTCTGCATTCCATCTCAGTCCTTCAACTCTTATCATTCTGCCTTGGTCACAACTAATGCACCACCTTCATCGATTGAGAAAGTCATGCAGGATTTTATGTGGGGTCTCAATGCACTTCAACACTTCTTTCATGAGTGTTTTTATAGACTTAATAGCTTATTATCCAACTTCCATAGTAATTTGTGTAAGGATTTTCCATTTCCTTTGGTGTCCATGTGCCTAACCAATCCCCATCACTTAACAGCCTCTTCTTTTACTGAAATTATCAAAACATTTTGATCTGTTTTTTTTTTTTCACCTTTCCTTATCTCAGAATTGATTATCTTAACACTTTGTCACTTCGTCTCACTTGGGTCTGGAAAAAGTGTGGCCCAGAACCTTTTCAAATTAGCTTGTATTTGTGACCTTCAGACCTCCTCTCATATCCTGGAATTTTGTTCCTGAAATTCTATTCTGAATGCTCATTGCTCACTAAATGGGTTCCCGTTGTTTGCAAGCATACTTTAAAGTGGTGGAGATTGAAAATAATTTATCAGGGCTTTATCTAACTATTGTGGATTTTATGGGAAGCTCCAGTCCCAAAAAGAAACCTAAGGTCCAGGTAAGGAAACAGTGATAGAGAGGCTACACTGAGTGTCCCAAAATATAGTCATTGTTGGCCCACCAAGTGGTAAGACTGAGATTTAAGAATACACCCCTCTTTGGTTAGAATTAGCTTGATAACCAGTACAGACTAGTCCTAAATGTATGTAAGTCATGTGGTGACTCTAGCTGGGGTAGGCATAAGCTGATATGTCATATCTATTATGCAAGATTGCAAGCTCTCTGAGAACAGTTGTCTTCTTTACTTTGCACAGCACTTTTATACTACATATTCATTAGATATTTTTTTGGATGCACTGGGTTAAATTAAATTTACTACAAGCTTAATATTAATTCTTCAATCAAACCATCCTTATTGACCATCTAGCATATGAAAGTCATTGGACTAGAACACAAAGGGATGCAAAGAAGTGTAAGACCTTTACTCTGCATTCTAGGAGCCTGCAGTATGGCTGGGGAGAAGAGATACCCAGTAAAGAGTTATCAGTGTTGGGGCACCTGGGCGGCTCAGTCAGTTAAGTATCCGACTCTTGATTTCAGCTCAGGTCACGATCTCAGGGTCAAGCCCCATGTTGGGCTCTACGCTCGTCGGGGAGTCTGCTTGAGATTCTCTCTCTCTCTCCCTCTTCCCCTACCCCCTGCACTCTCTCTCTCTCAAATAAATAAATCTTAAAAAAAAAAAAAGAGTTGTCAGTGTGACTTAAACGGATTTTTTAACATCTCCAAGAAGTGGGTTTTTTTGAATGCAAAATGCGGGATTCAAGTTGGTCCTCTAGTTTTCTTATAATTCCAGAATTCCAAGTAAAGTAACCATTCATTTTGGCATATTTATGTCAAATGGGTGCTATCCTAATGTGTCATGCAGGTATGCAGAAAGGAAAGAGATATCTGGGAATTGGGGTAGATAGGTATTCATGGAGGTATTGAAATTTGAGCTGTGCTTTAAAGGGGTAGAAACATCATTCTCCATCACTGAAAGCATGGGCAAGGGAACAAAGGGAATTCACCGCCTGGACATTTTTTGTGGGGGAGGGGCTCAGCAGGAAGCCCTGCCTTTATCCTACTCTAGACTCTTCCTGTGTCTGTGCATTTGTTTCTCCATTTTTAGAATCTCACTGTTTCAGTTATTCCAGATACCTCAAAGGAGTTTATGTTCTGTGGGATACAGTCCCTACAGGAGTTTGAGGTAGTCACAACTTCAAGAGATAGTTATGCTTTCCTGATGCCTCAGTGGACACATGTTGAGTTTGGGACACTAAACAGTGGCTCCCGGGGTCTCTAGTCTGGTCCTGTCACAAAGCAAGGACTGTCAAATCTCAAAACAATACTTTTCAAGAGGAGGGTTATTTCTCCTTCAAAGTCTGTTTCTGAGGAGGAGGGGGATGCAAATAGCCCTTTCAGGAAAAGTTTAAACACACAGGCTCCTCACTTAGGGCCCAATTATTAGGAAAAACCCACTCTACAAGGTTCCACTCTGCCCTTGAAATTAGGCTTCAAAAAACAGGCACTGACTCTCCCCAGGCACAGAAGCAGGATCTGTGTTTTAATTCTGACCTTAATTAAACCTTTCCACAAGCTCTTTATTTTGCTCTCCATTGAAGAAAGGGTGGGTAGAGGGAAGGACATGATTTACTCTTCTTCCTTCTTCCTTGAGAGGAGTATACCCCAAATTCCCTTCCTCTTATAACAAGGGGGAATAGAGCAAAGTCAGAGGAAGTTATTAGAGAGTAGTTGTATAAAGTAGTTGGAATGAGAAATCATTTTAGTTTCCTTTTCTACCTCTCACCATAGTCTCATTCCATTTTCTTGCACTTAACAAACCCGAAGTCCCCGAAAGTTCCATGTCTAAACATGGGCAACAATCACTTCTGTAACTAAGTATCATGCATAATGATGTCATGTAGACAACATCTACACTCCCCCCCCCCCCCCCCCCCCCGAAAAAACAGGGGGGGGGGGGGGGTGGGTGCCAGATGATAACTCATCTTAACAGTTAAAGGAAGACAAAGCTTTTAAATGCACACCTGTGCAGATGTGTCAGACTTTTTTTTACTCTTCTACCTTCCTTCCTTTGGCTTTTGAAAATATATGAAAACAGAATTATAGCCAGGAGAGAGAACCTTGCATCTGAATTTTGAGTTTCTGTTCTTTTTTTTTTTTTTTTTTGCCTTATTTATTTTTATTTATTCATCAAGAAAATAATTCCTAATTGGGGTAAAATCTAACAGGCTCTGCTGTGGGCAATTGTAATTTTTAAGAGTAAAAGGAAGGTATGGAGCACCTGGGTGGCTCAGTCAGTTAACCATCTGCCTTCGGCTCAGGTCAGACCCGGGGATCGAGCCCCACGTCAGGCTCCCTGCTCAGTGGGGAGTCTCCTTCTCCCTCTGCCTCTCCCCCTGGCTTGTGCTCTCTCTCTCTCGTGCTCTCACTCACTCTCTCTCTCAAATAAATTAATTAATTAAATATTTTTAAAAAATGAGTAAAAGGAAGGTAAATGTATTATCTAAGTACATCTAAAACTAGGAAGAAATGTTTAACTTAATATTGCAACAGTCCTAAAAATGAGAGGACACATTCTAAATATGGCATGGTAAACATAGGGAAGACCTCTCTTTTCAATGGGAGCATATTTAAAAATATCTTCATACCTTTAACATTTGAGTTAATTATTCTTAATGCCTCTACATAAGAAGCACGTGTTAAATGAAGAAATATTTGGGGGAAATTGCCATAGAGCAGCAATTACATGCTAAGGAAAGGCAACAGCTCTAGAGGCATGCAGCCCTATGTTTGAATCCTGGCTGTGATATTGCCCAGACCCTGACTTTGAGCTGCAGTTGCCTGTTGCCTGTATCTGTAGAGTGAAGAGAAAAACAATAGCCCTCAAGATATTAGTAAAAAAGAGATGAATTTTTCCCCTCATATTTATTCTGTTCAGTTTATCTTTTCTTCACTGTATTGCATTTACTTTTATCAACGTTGAATATCTCCACAAGAAAGAGAGAAAAGACAGAAGGAAAGAAAAAAAGAAGTAGGGAAGGGAGACAAAGAGGAAAGAAAGAAAGAAAGAAAGAAAGAAAGGTATCTGTTACTCTTGAGCGACAACTAGGTACAGATAATTCACAATGGAGAAGAAAAGGCTTAAATACCTAGGGATAGTTAACAAGACAGAAGGACCCATATTTATTTTTTAAACCATAAAAATAAATAAACAATATGGACAAATGACAGAGGGGCTAAGGCCTTGGATGGAGCACTTTCATACGCGATGACTCTCCACTGCAATTCTAAGTAAAATCTCTAGCTGGTGACTTTTTTCCATGGCTCACAGTAATCTTAAAGTTTGTATGAAAGAATTAATGTCTGAGATGAGTCAAAAGAAATATAAGAAAGAAGATTTTGAGGAAGGACTCTACTTTATAATTGCAATATAAATCCATCATAATAAAAAATAATGCATGTCCTCGCATAGAAATGGGCCAACAGATGAAAGGAAGAGAAGAAATAGTCCCCAGCGTAAATGGGAATTTAATTGTTATCACAATTTAGTGGAGAGATGGAAAGTATTTATTTGACAAATGATAGGACAACCTGCCATCCTTATGGAAGAAGATAATGTTGGGTATCTATTTTACTTTATAAACAAAACAAGTTCCAAATGAATTAAAGACTTAAAAAAAAAGTACCAAAAATATTGGAAGATAATTTGGACTATATATGCAACCTAGTGATTGGTTGAAACATTTCTAACCAAAAGAGGAATCCTGGATGCTATAATATAAAAAGGAAATAGTCAACATATTCATTTTTAAGGAAAAAAATATAGTAAAAGATACCATTGGCATTTCAATATGTAAATGGTATGTTGGGGAATATTATCATTAAATATATTCATTAGGATTGCCAGCAGTTGTAAGTGAAGGTATGTACATTTTTGTCACGTAACACGAAGTTAGAGGGTAAGCAAACCAGAGCTCAGGCAGCAACCCCTTTCGGTACTCCCAGATATCCTTCTTGATTACGACCTTACATCTTCACATTTATCACTTCATGTTCACTAAAAGGCTATTCCACCTTCAGTGTCAGGTCCAAATTACTGGAAGGAAAGTAGGAAGAGTGAAAGCATAAAGTACTCACCAGTTAATTTTGCATCTTTTAACAGAAGTTACCTGAAAGTCTCATCCTCTGATGTTCTTTTATATTCCTTTGCCATAACTGTGCCTATCCCAGCTGAAAAGGAGGTTGGTTAATGCAGTTTGTTTTTGTTGTTTTTGTTTCTTTGACCTGGGCATATTTTAACCTTAGCATTAGAGCTCTTTTTTTTTTTTTTGTCTTTAAGATTTTAGTTATTTATTTGAGAGAGTGGTGGGGACAGAGGGAGAGAATCTCAAGCAGACTCCACACTGAGCCCAGAGCCCAGAGCCTGACACGGGGCTTCGTCTCATGACCCTGAGATCATGACCTGAGCCTAAATCAAGAGTCAGGCGCTTAACTGACTGAGTCACGCAGGCACCCCAGCATGAGTTCTTTTATGGGGAGAAGGGTGATATTAATTCTGGATAGGTGGCTGGCAGTGCCTCTAACAAACAAATGAAGATGGATTATTCATAGAATTTTTGCAAATTGAAAACTAAAGAAAGCAGCCCAATAGAGGAATGCATGATTGATATGAAAAAACAGTTCACAGAAGAAAACATTCTGGTATACCTTAAACCTATGAAAAATTCTTAGTGATCAAATAATTGCAAATTTAAGTAACAATGAGATACCGCTTTATATTCAACTTATGGGCACAAATTTAAGTGTGCTGGCTCTTACTGCTGTTTAAGATACAGAAAAAATTTTGACTTTTTTATAGATTTTTTAAAAATAAAGATCAACTTTTGCATGGCAATGTCTGTTGAAATTAAAATACGTATACTCTTTCCTCAGGATCCTAATATGAGAATCTACTTCATAGAAATAAAAATCACAGTATCCAAGTATGTATTCTCAAGGATTTCATTGCAACTTTTTTTTAAAGTAGTTAAAAAAAGAGAGGAAATGCTAAGTAAATGTTCACAAATAGGGAAATGGAACTGTTGAGTAAATTATAATAAATCCCTGTCAGGGGCTGTTAAGCAGTCATTTAGGAGGGTGAACTTAATCTGTCTTGATCTAAGCCATATGATTTAGAGTAATTTCCACAATGCATTGTTAAGTGAGGAAACAAGATAATAATAGAAAAAGGTAAGAATGATACAAGTTGTTAATCTGGTTTGCCAAGATTAGGAGGGAGGAGGGGAAGCAGTAGGGAAATACACAATGAGGAAGGAGAGAAGAAACAGATTTGAGATACATGTGTAACGAAAATAACTTAGAATTCAGCTTTTTGAAAAAGAGCTGGGGTGAAGAAGAGTAGCCACAGCACGCAAACTGGGCACAAGGCCAGTGTGGGATAAAAAACAGAAGATCAGGAATTCACTTGGAGCTGTTCTTGATTAGATATCATCACCAATTCTTTTAAGAGGATAATTTATAAACTAGTAAAGAATCCACTGTATGTCTTTTATATTCTGTTGAATATAAATATGAATAGTAAGCTCTGTAGAGTTCTCCTTGAAGAAGTGGTAAATGTGTATATTTTCTCACTTGAAAAAAAAAAAAAACACCTATCTCTAACAGAGGGATAGTGAGAGGACTGTGTGATATTGCATCACTCTGATGCATGACTTGCATACTTGAAAAGTGTAGGCTACTTCAGAGTAGGAGTGAGCACGGCTTATAATTGAGTCCCAGAATTTTCCCAGCCATCTGATTCCCAAGCCCAGAGTTTTGGCTTCTGGGCTGTGTTGTTGGCAGTGAGGAAGTGGGATGGCGTGTTTAAATCACAGCACTTCTCTGTTTCCTGGCTAAGTTACAAAACAATATTGTAGTCGTGAAACTGAATGTCATCAGCACACATTTGTGGCATGCACAGAGCATGCACAACACTGTAGTAGCACTCTAGGCAAGCATAACATTTAAAAGAGGTGTTGTTGCTGCCTTTAAGAAGTTTACTAACTAGAGAAAGACAAAAATAAAAACAACCAAACAGAAAGTAGCCCAGTGGACTTCC
Organism: Callorhinus ursinus; assembly: GCF_003265705.2. NCBI lineage: Eukaryota > Metazoa > Chordata > Mammalia > Carnivora > Otariidae > Callorhinus > Callorhinus ursinus. The sequence continues at coordinate 50,532,340 of NW_027397070.1, forward strand.
CATCAAGACAATTACATGATTTGATTCTGAGCTTAGCTCAGGGCTTTGCACATTTTAAGCACTCAGTAATATCAGTTGAATGAATGAATAAACATATTAACAGAAACTGCACTGGTAGAGCAGTTCTTAATTGATACTTTTGCCTTCTGCCTCACTTCACTAGAATCTGTCATCCATCCATCCAACCAAATGCAAATCTGATAATATGACTCCCTTAATCCGCCCCCTCCCCCCGTGTTTCCAGATAGCTTTAGGAATCAGAAAGAGGCACTGAATCTGAACCTGGAAGTGTGTTTTCCTGAGCCTACATGATGCTTTAAATAAACTGAATTAGAATGCCTTCATATGAGACATACTCCCTAGGTTTCCTACAGGAACCCACTCGCCCATGGTGTTGGGTTAGCAGTCCCTCAACTATACCCTGATCCAAACTCCTTAGCATGATGTACCAGACCCTTTCCACTCTGCCCCTCGCTTGTTATTTCAGTCTTGAGTACCACTATTTTGCCAGGTGCCACCAGCACTCCAGCCATGCTGGGTTATTTGGTTTCCTGAATAGGCTGTTCTCCTCCAGTCTTCTGAAACTCATGCTCATGCCGCTTCTTTGTACTGAATTGCTTATTCTGCCCCGTAAACCTAGTGAACTCCATTCTAGCCGTTCATATTCAGTTAAACACCACTGCATTTATGATGCCTTATTTTTAACATGTCTAAAAAAAAAGGTAAGTATTTCCTTCTTAATAAAGAAGGATCCATCGATCAATTGTGGCACTTTTCGTATTGATATAGTAACTTGTTCACTTATCTGACTTGACTGAGAAAGATGGCGTACTCTCTTTGTATCCCATTGGTTCATCATTGGCTTTCTCACAGGATCCCTGTATTGGTGTTTGTTGACGACTGATGGGTACATTGTTAGATGGGCAGATGGATGGATGGCCTGGGAGATAAATGAATGAATGAATCACTAAGTGAAATAGGGAATATTATAGATCTGACAAAAGGAGGGTTAGTATTCATATAGCTCTAGAGAAAAAATATTTTTTATTAAGACTTTTGTAGGCTAAGATGAAGGTAAGGATGGGTTCTCTATTATTTTATCTTTGGAAATTGTGAGTTAAAATTTGTAAACAGGGTGGATATTTTGGACAGAAAGTGCTACATAACTACAGTGCATTTATTTATTATCCTCTAAAATAGTCCCTTTCTTTGGCATGTTTAAAACCTGAAGTCTGGTTGGCATTATCAATATTCATGAGCTGTTGGGGAAGAGAGCATAAAGTGTGAATCACACTTCAAACAGACCCACCAGCTCACTCCTGACTTCGAGTTTTTCAGAAGTGTGAAATGAAAATGGTTTTAAAATTAGAAAATGTGCCATCAGAACTTTTATCAACCCTCAGAGAAAATAAATAATCTCTTTAAATGTGGGGAATGCTGGGGATATTTATTTATTTAGTTAGTTTCATAGTTAAGATGCTTTGATAAGTTTTTGTGTCATAAAATGCACAAATTAATTTTAATGAATATGGGTGGGGGGGCGATATCTTCTAAAACAGCCTAAGTACCCAATGCCACAATCTAAGGTTTCTGAGGGATCATTTAAACCTAATCTATGAGGAAATTGTTTCACTGGGGAAAAGAAGCTCTCACAGGTGTTTTTTCCTTCTGTTACATTTACATTTGAAAGATGATCTTGTAGCATTTGAGGAGTGGGAGAATTCTGGGAAAAGATACTTGGATCTTAAATTACTAAATTGTAACAATAAAAATGAGAAGAAAATAGTATAGTTAGTTGTTTGCTTTCAAGTTTGTGGTAAATGGGCTTTGTATCATTGTTGTTCTTGATTCTTTAAGCATTTCAAGATTGCATTGAGTGTGAACAGAGAGGAAGATCATAATAAAAGATAAGATAAAGGATGACAGGGATCTTCTTTATTGTGTATCAGTAATAAGTTTAAAGAATAGCCCATCATTTCCAGAAACTATGTAAGAAAAAAAAAATGGTGGTTGGGTTGTGCTGTGTGGAATGTGTCATACAAAGCCAGTAATTGAGAATAAGGACAAAGAGAGAGGCACTGTATACAAGTGGTTCTGAGCTCGGTATATCAGCATCTCAGGGTGGGCTTGGTACAGCCTGCATTGCAGGGCCCCATAGCCAGAGACCTTGATGCAGGGACGTCGTCAGGGTTGGAGAGTTTGCATTTCTAACAAGTTCCCAGGTGAAATGGATGCCGCTGGCCCAGGACCACATTTTGGGAAATACTGTTCTGTTACAATACTTTAGATAAGATTAAAGAAAAAAAAATCGCTGTGATGACCAGCTATGGTTAAATGCTGGGCTCATTTAGTAAACCTTAAGCGTCTTTAGTGAGTTGTTCTTTCTTCTTTTCATTGAATGATATTTTTAATTTTTTTAAGATTTTATTTATTTGAGAGAAAGAGCAAGAGAGACAGGGAGCATGAGTTGTGGGGAGGGGGGAAGGGCAGAAAGAGAGGGAGAAGCAGACTCTCCGCTGAGCAGAGACCCCCCCCCCCACACACACACACTCCAGCTAGATACCAGGATCCTGGGATCATGACCCAAGTAGAAGGCAGACGCTTAACCAACTGAGCCACCCAGGTGCCCCTTGAATGATATTTTTAAATACCATTGTATTAGCTTTCTATTGGGAAGGTTGAAATTCTGTATTCACCATTACTGTTATTATTAATTGCCATACATTTTCTGAGATACCATGGGACAGAATTTTTTTTTTTTTTTTTTTTTTTAGAGAGAGTGCCTTGCATGGGTTGGCGAGGGACACCGAGAATCTTAAGCAGGCCTCACACCCACCTCTGAGCCATGGCGGGGCTCCATCCCATGACCCTGAGATCATGACCTGAGCTGAAATTAGGAATGGGATGCTTAACTCACTGAGCCACCCAGATGTCCCAGGACAGATGTTTTAAAGGAATAGAAAACAACATTTTTTTAAAAGATTTTATTTATTTATTTGACAGAGAGAGAGAGAGAGAGAGAGAGAGCACAAGCAGGGGGAGTGACAGGCAGAGGCAGAGGGAGAAGCAGGCTCCCCGCAGAGCAGGAGGAGCCCGATGTGGGACTAGATCCCAGGACCCTGGGATCATGACCTGAGCTGAAGGCAGTCGCTTAACCAACTGAGCCACCCAGGTACCCAAAAAAATAACATTAACTTTCATAAAATTGTCTAGCACCTTGATTGTGTTGTAGGTTTTGTCACTAATTTGTTACTATTATTTGAAACACACCCATGATTTTTCCCCGTCTATCAGATTAGGAGTAAATCTAAATAGATGAAACCTGATTTAAATAGATGCTGTCAGATTCTGTCCTTTGGGATATAGTAAAAATACCAGAAAAGCCCTAAGACAGCACAGTCTCTCTCTCATTCAAGTTCATGTCCTTTATCAGTATCTCTCCAAAACATACATGCTTTGGGGCACCTGGCTGGCTCAGTCTGTAGAGCATGCAACTTTTGGTCTCGGGTTGTGAGTTCAAACCTCACACTGGGTGTAGAGATTTCTTAAAAATAAAATCTTAAAATGCATGTTTTGACCACACCACACACTGGATACCAAGAGATGAAATGACTTCATTCTGTTCTGTGACTGTCATTAAGTCAGCAGCGTTCTGCCACGTCACTGATCTCTGTCCGGGCCCAAACTGCGTCAGAGATTTCTTACCACTCAGCATTTTCCCTTCATGAAGGAACCTTCCAACACCCGTCTTCCAGCTCTTTGGGCTTACTCTCTATAGAAAGGAAGGTTTTCTCATAGCAGCTACTTTCAAAATAAAGACAGTGGTAAGAGTTACCAGGTCAAGAGCTCTACCTATGGGTTTTCTTTTACTTCTTTCTCATTTCTCAGGCTTCAATACCTAAAGGATGCATTTTTCAATGACTTCAGTAAGTTTTACTCTGGCATACCTGATGCTGTTCATCCTTTACTTATCTTAAAAGTAAAGCTCCTAGATGAGACATATACAAAAGGCAAGGGGAAAAAAAAAATCCTCCCTTGTCTTTCTTGGGAGTAGGATGTAATACTTGACCAAGATTATAGAGTTAGTACAACGATTTCACTGCTTTTCTTGTTCTCAGATATATAGGTTTGAGTTATATTGACACCTTATTTGGAAAAAGATTATTATATTTGTATAAGAAATATCTGCTGAAATTAGTGGTAGGCCTTGGTTCTGAAAGTCTGGTGCCAGAACCAACAGTATTAGTGAATTCTCAGGCCCCATCTCAGGCCTACTGACTCAGAGACTCTGAGGGAGGAGCCTAGTGATTTGCATTTTAACAAGCCCTCCAGGTGGTTCTCTTGTACAGCTCCTTTGAGAACCATCAGCTTAAGGATTTGGAAAGAAGGGCAAGACTGGGTGGAAAACATGGGAGTCTGGTCCTCTTTATGTTTGCTATTCATGCATCCCCGACTGAAATTGGTGTCTGCATGGGATTCTTTTATTTGGTGGCTGCAAATTGCTGGCAGCTTAGCAGTGGCGAAGAGGAGACCCAGAGAGCATTGTGCACACATACTCTATTTGCTGAACCCCCTAAGTCCGGGAGACTTTATTCTAACTCCCGCATGGTAATGTCCCTCAGGAAGAGAGCCAGTGGTTCTCCCAAGCCCCCAGCCATAACTGCCACCACATTCCATTGTGTTTCCAGTTCAATCAGTGCCCCTGGCCAGTTGAGGCTTTTCCTCCCTAATAGTGTGATGTATTTAGTCCAGATAATGCAATACAAGTTTGTTTCCCTTCCGTTCTAGCAGAACTTACAGGTGGCGACAATAGCCTGAGTCTGTCTCAGACCACAGTTATAAAAATAATAATAAATTACCTCTCTTTCTCGAGGTTTTCTTTCAGGCTCAAAATGCAGTTTGCCGCTTATGGGGTATTGATTGTGTATTATCAGTTTAGCTCACACACTGACAATTACATGTAGCGCCAAGGTAGCCGTGACAAGGCATTCCAGTTGCCATAGCAATGAAAGGAGGCCTATTGCTGCTACCCACAGCCTGCTCTATAGCGATAATCCGTGCTGCTCATTCCATTTTAATTGAAATTTGAAATCGTAATCTCTAGGAAGAAATAAATGGACTCTCTCCCCATCCCCCTCTCCCCCGACCACACAAAAAATAAGTACAAATAGGGAATGTTTGAGTATTTTCTTAAAGGTAAATGTGAAGGTTTTTGAGAGTATGTTTTCCAACATTGTTATGAGTACCAGAAACAGTTGAAGAGTGACATATTGCCGAATAAAAATTGAATTGGCTCTTAACGTTTTTGCATTCTTAATTAGCTTCCATTTAAAGTTTTTTTTTTTTTTTTCCCCAAGTTTCTCATCTTAACAGACCATCCCTCGTGGTATATCTTACTTAACAATCTTTAATGGACTAAGTTGTTGAGTTTAGTTTATATCTAAAAACTCACAGCAAATGTCGTATTTTAAAATTGGCATCATAGGGAACTCTGGAAAATTTTATGTAATTGAAAAAATTGACAATAGCGATAAATACTTAGCCACATAGGGCCCCAATTCTTCTGCTGTGCCTCAGATCTAATAATATTTTGTGGTAGCGCAGTTACGTACTACACTCATGCATAATCTGTAATGCTCCATTTAGCAGAGAGAACGAGGCAGGGAGAAGTGTGTAAGGATGAAATGACTTCTATGTCAGCAGACATTCCAAAATGAGATAGAAATCTAAAATGGAAAAAAAAAAAAACAGCTATCTAAGTGAAGGAGACCAAGATAGTAACTTAAAATATAATTACAGTCATGAAGTCCTAAACTATAAAAGAAAAAGTATAAACTTGGTCTAAAATTATCAGTGGAAAACTGGGTCAATCCTAGATTCAACTTTGACATTTTGACCTTTATCTGGCATTTCATTTTCCTAATCTGATATCTTTTCTTTAAAAAAAAAGTGATCCTCTTCTTATTTCATTTCCCCCTAGTTTCTTTTTGAAAATTTAAAATCATAGCTAGATGGCTTCTATATCACCTTTTCCTTACCATCAATAGTTTTATGAATGAAGTCAGGTGATTTCCAGTACAAAGTTTTGTTTTCCTGGATCCTGTGGAGGGTGTAACAGATAATTAGGGTAAAGAAGATACATATAGTGGTGAGCTAAGATTTAACCAAGGGAATAAGAAATATGGGCTCTCCCTTTAAAGAACATACTATGAAATGAAGACTAATTTTTTTATGAAATGCCCCTAGAAAATATGCATTTATTATCATTGGTGGTATATACATTGCTGGGCTATCTTATATGAAAAGCATCTCAATCATTGATTCCAAAATTCAGCTTTTAGTAAGAGTAATGTAACTTGGAAATTTGATGGCTCCTTCAATGAATATGGAGACATTTCTTGGTTGGCTTGGTTATGATGTAAAAGAGAAAATCCATTTTCTGGTACTTTTGATTTTTGCTATTACCCTTATTCCTAATCATGGTCTTCCCTATAAAGTATGATATTTATAAAATGATTGATGCATGTTTTTATTCACTTATTAATAATTATTGAGTATCTACAGTGTGTGAGGGCAAGCATATGCTAAGTGTTAATTAAGACAAAGCTTAAAGAAGATGGACACCATGCCTACCTCCACAAAGCCTATAGTCTAGTAGGCTTGAAGCACATTAGACAAGTAATCATACAACAAATTATTTAAGTTCGATTATGAAAAGAGAAATACTAGATTCAAGAGGACCCCTTAAAATTTACTACAAAGTTCTTTAGTGTTATCAAATAATTTACTCATTGAAATCTACCATGGTTGATTAAATCAACTGTTACACAAGAAGTGACTTTGAAAAACATGTTCACCAAAAATATAAGCATAAAGAAAAATCTGAGCTATATTAAACAAAGAGAAATACTGCTATGTAATCGGACTAGACACTATAAAAAAGTCCACATTTGAATTCTGCCATGGGTTAGATTTGTTAAGCACATATATAGTTCTGAGATATGATTGTTGTTTGCTCTAAACACACTTTTCTTCTTTATAATTCTTTTAAATTCTAATCCTTTTGGATTTTATTAAACTTTAAAATCCGTATATGTAATTCATTGGGCTTAAGTAATTGAAGTTATTAGCAAAGCTCATTAATATATTTAAAACCGTAGCTCCATTCCCCTATACTTCAGTTTTCCCCATGTGTTATAGCAAGATTTATGAGAGAATTTGCCAGTTCAGCCCAACCATATCTTCCCTGTTCCATCCTTGCCTTGATCCTCACATACTTCAGTGGTTCTCTATATCATGTATGGACTTACTTTCCATATGTATGAAAATATGGACTATGTCTTCATTCACATTGTAGGATAGCTGAAAAGAAGGTCCAAATCTTCTGTGAACCCCATAGCAACAGGGAAAATGCCACACATTCCACAGATGCTCAGTACACATTTGCAGGGGGGAATCTGATTATATCATCTTTAAACATTATCTGATTATTTCAATTAGTAAACCGGACATCCAGAAAGGTAAAACTTTTCATAGTTCCCTCAGACTTCTCACTTGGACCAATTCGAGTCTATAATCACAGCTCTGGTGTCAATGTTTCCTTTCTTGCTCTGTGCTCACATAATGACTATGCCTTTCACCATCGAAGATCAAACTACTGCCTGCAACGTTACCCTTTTTCTTATAATTTTTCTTTTCTTGTCTGACAAGCCTTCTCCATTCAACCTCATGAGAGATAAAGGGATGCCAGCTTAGTTTCTAAGCCTCAAAGTTGACTTCCGTCATGTAGCCTGGTACATCTGTCTGTGAAAACTCAGGAACCTTCAAATGGTTTTGAAACCATTACCACCAGTAGGTCTTAGATGGTTGTAACCAAGAAGAAAATTGAGGCTTGAGAATTGGAGAGGCTCTCCATAAGATCAGAGTACTATCAAAGCAGCCAGAACAGTAGAGGTGGTAAGAGATGTGGACTTAGGTTTGCCAGGAGCTCTGACAGCCTAGCCTCCCTGCACAGAAACCCCTCCTTGTTTCAGGCTCCAGATCCTCAAAGACAGACAGAGTCCTTAATTAAGTGTCAAAAAATTGATTAGGAGAGCTCCTGGAATGCAAGCTCATTGATGAAACCATTTTGGCAGGCTGGGTGATATAATTAGCCCAAACAAGATATGAAATCTGTAGTGTTTTGGGATACTGTCCAATACTTTTTAATTTTGTAATAAAAAAGAGACAAGGAAAGGAAGCAGCACAAGAAGATGATTTATGCTTGTCTACTTAAAAAAAGATAGGAGGAAACAAAGGTTCCATGGTAACATTTGCCAAATATGGATGGTAGCTTTAGGTTTCCATTATCCTTTATAGGCGATATAATTCAGGAAACCTGTGTCATTTCTACCTTTATAAAACTTGGCACTGTACCAATACAGTTTTTATTGGAGGTACAAGTATTCCTCAAGCCAACATATTCACAAATTCCCATCACGTCACAGATACTCATTTAAGGAACATTCTCCCACACATGCTAACCTGAGTTCTCTGGAGGACAATAAAAGAGAAGATCTGGATAATGCAGGACCTAAATCTCACTAATGGCCAGAGCCAGGAGCAAAGGGTATAAGAGTGAGTGGCTAGGGATAACCGTGAAAGGAAAATGTACTCAGTACTTCACTGATGATGCCCTAACCTGGTGTTTTTGTCTGTTTGTTTGTTTTGTTTTTCTTTCAGAGACGGTCCTTCATTAACCATCCTTAATGGATATTGCTCCCTAGGTCCCCCCTCCTCTTCTTATATATATTGTTTGTGTATACGGATAGTTAAGGATGACGAACAAACACTTTGGCTTAACTCTACGTACACTCAAGTTTTCGTGGTATCTGTGGCAATTTAATGGTCCTGTATTTTTGTCAACAATCTTACCGTTTCAGGGTATTTTGCAGGGGTGCAGCCCACACACTCAACTTGTGTTTATGAAGGGTGTCATCATCTTAAGATATGATGAAATTATCATTTGTGCCTTTTAAGCACCATTTTCATCATGGTTCTAACAGGCTCACTTCTCAGGCGGAAATATTAATATGTAGGAAATTTGCTATGGGCTGGCTCACATATGATGTTCACTTATAACCCCACACTCACCAGGGATCTTCCTACCAACTTCTTCATGTGAAATCCTAGATACTTGCAGTTTCTTAAGAATTTAGGGATTATTCATTTGAATAAAGACTGTTCTAAATATATTCATGGCAAACATTCTTATTTTATTTTATTATTATTTTTAGAGATGGAGGGAGGGGCAGGAGGAAAGGGAGAGAGAAAATCTTCAGCAGGCTCCATGCCTAGCACCAAGCCCATCGTCGGGCTCTGTCCCACCACCCTGAGATCATGACCTGAGCCAAAATCAAGAGTTGGACCCTTAACCAACTGAGCCACCCAGGTACCCCCAAACATTCTTACTTTAAAAGATTCGTAGAGAAAGCAGTTCTGCAACCTGTACTTTCTCTGTCATTTTGGTTTTATTCTTGGGGTCTTTCCTATAGTTAATTTATTTTTTTGAATCCTATTTTATATATGATAATATTGTTCCTTCTTTTTAGCATTCTGTTTTCTTGATGGAAAAAAAAAAACCCACATTTTCCTTACTCCCAAGATTTTATAGAACAGTCTCTAGAAGGTTTTTACCTGTATGCTGTTTTGGGATGACCTAGAGCCAGACTACACAGGTTAAAGCCTGGCTTCCACCATTTATTATTTGCCCTTGAGAAGGTATTTAGTCTCTAGGTGCCTCTGTAGAGTGGGATTGTAATAGTATATTCCTCAAGAGTTTCTGGGAGGATAAAAGTGCTCCTAGATGCGAAGTACTTAGAATAATATTTGACTGGCATATTAAGCACTCAGTAAATGTTAGCTATTCTGTTTTATCCCATTCAATTTCATTGGTTTAACATGAAATCAATAGACTTGCCAGTAACCGCTCTATCAGGAAGTGAAAAATGTTATTACCCCCCTTCCAAAAAAAGTATTTCTTGATTAAATACATTTGGTAAACATAGGGTGGCATACAAATCTTAAAATGTTGCTTTACTGTGGGGTTTTGACCTTTTAATATACAAATATACATTGTGCATATGCATTATAGCTAATATGGCATGTTTCTCTATATTATTTTATCAGAGAAGGTTTCCTTTTTACACACCACCTACTAACATCTCCAGTGAATCCAGTTGGGAAAGCAATGGTCCAGGCATGATAAGATCTGTTTCTGAAGACCTCAGAGTTGTTCCTAGATCTTTTCATGCTTTCCACCGTTGTTTTATTGAAATTGTCCTAAAGGCAGATAACAAGAAAGGGAATCTACTCTCTGAACTTCTCTACTTTTTAAAAAGAACCTCCACTTTAATTATTGGTGAGCAGTGAAGACTCTAACTTTGATGGTAGGTGTGTTTTGTGATGTAAGGATTTCTCTGTAATAATTACCTTCCAAGAAGGGAAGGGTCATTCAAACCCAGTCCAGCTCCTAGCCATCTCTGTTAGCATTGCAGATTCCTTTCCTCATGAATCTATAGGGAATCCATGATGTGGATTTTTCTGGATTGGAGCTGGCAAAAGATATAGATCAAACACTTAAGACCATTAACAAGAAGTTAGATCAGGAACACTGTTATAGAAGCATTAATTCAGGGTAAGCGTAAAATGTTTTGCAGCATCGATTCTGGCATTTTCCCCCACTCCTAATAGCTTTGAACATTTGATCTATATGTCTTACGGACCTAAATGAAGGGAAATAAACATCTGGACAGATTACTTCCTGTCGAGTTTCCTTCTCACCATTTTTTCTGCTTTGGTAGTGAACTAAGGCCATGAGCTTTATTCACGTAGAAACATTCCAAAATTGAGGATGCCAGCAGAGCACTAGGGTGGTACTTGCAGTTTTCAAGCATGTAAATAATTTCTTTTTGAACAGTTACACACCAGTGTACCATGAGCAGAACTGGAACACCTCTTAACAGCAGGTAGGTAAATTTCTGGAACCACTTAGCAGTTTTCGTAGGTGGCAGGACACTGTATTGTTATTTTTATTATTGTTAAGGACTAACTTTTATTTTTAGGAACTGGGCTAAGTGGTTCAACTTCATTATCTCATTTAATCTTCATAATATACCAGTGAAGTAGAAAGTATTAATATCTTCATTTTATAGAAGAGACATCTGGAATGGAAACAGATTAAATGACCCTTTCCTTTGGGTTCTGAGTAAATGTCATACTGCCCCCTAGAATAATTCAGTGCCCACCAGAAGGATTTACCCTACTGACAGATAATTCTGTTTTCAATAATCATTTATTCTAAGGGATATGTAAACATAGGGAAAAATAGCATGTTTTTCTCCAGGATCACAGTAGATTTTTATGGGTAATCTGTTATTATGGCAAGATCCTTCTGAGATTTTCAACATTGAACCTTTACTGAATGGTATTGAAGATCATCTCAGCTGGGTTAGCAGATGGTTGCTGCTTGAGGGCCTGGGTCATGCCCTGTGTATGCACCACTCCCCATATCTCTTTGTATGGTGCTTTGCATAAGCAGGGACTCGGGAAGTATTTGTTGAGCATCTGGATGAATACCAAATTTTGAAATCCAGCAGGTTTTATCTTGGTGAAACATTGTTACATTTTTTTTTGCCTTTGATAGACATAAGGTTTTTACCATAAGAAGTCAGCTAGAATTTCTGCCGTGTTACGTGGAGGTAATTACACATGTTTTCCTGGCTCCTTCCTTCAACACTAAGAAGAAAATACCCTAGTTCGTCTCTTCCTACCATCTTCTTTTTTTTTTTTTAACATATAATGTATCATTTGTTTCAGAGGTACAGGTCTGCGATTCAACAGTTTCACACAATTCACAGTGCTCACCATAGCACATACCCTCCCCAATGTTTCTGTCACCCAGCCACCCCATCCCTCCCAACCCCCACCACTCCAGCAACCCTCAGTTTGTTTCCTGAGATTAAGAATTCCTCATATCATTGAGATCATATGATACATGTCTTTCTCTGATTGACTTATTTCACTCAGCATAATACCCTCCAGTTCCATCCGTGTCGTTGCAAATGGCAAGATTTCATTCCTTTTGATGGCTGCATAGTAGACGAACCAGGAGAGACTCTGGACTTTGAGAAACAAACTGAGGGTTTTAGAGGGGAGGGGGATGGGCAAAGGGGTTAGCCTGGTGATGGGTATTAAAAGAGGGCACGTACTGAATGGAGCGCTGGGTGTTATACGCAACCAATGAATCATGGAACACTACATCAAAAACTAATGATGTAATGTATGGTGATTAACATAACAAAATAAAAAAATGTAAAAAAGAAAGAAAATACCCTATAACATGTTTTGAGTCACTATTACAAGACATTGGATAAAGTGAAAAAATAGCATGAATTTATTAAATCCAGTACTTTGGGTAACAAATTCACGGTGAATCTTTATTATAAAATTGGTGGTGGTTGAGGTGGTGGTGAATCTCTTTCCAAACACTACGGCCAAGCATTAAGAAGTATTTCTAAGTCCCCTATTTCAGACACCTGAAAATATGTGAATGAAGATAGGGTTTTTTGAAGCAAATTTATATTGCCGCTAGACCTTTGGTGTATACAGCCCATGCTTCTTTTCCTCAGACTGTACAAAGATGAAATCCCTAATAGGTATCTTTCTAGGGAATAACCTTCATGAAATATCGATGGACATATGGTCAGTGGGTCTCCATTAAAAGGCGATTTCTTCCCCAGAATAAAGCCATCAAGGCAATTGAGTCAAATAACTTCAGAGTTCCTGGGGGACGCACCAGCCACCTTTAAATCTACCACAGTTTTGAGTAGCTACTGTTGGTCATTATGTTCCAACTGGCTTAGGTTATTTAGAAGAACTAAATAAATATTTAGTTCTTCTCCTTTGGTCTTTGTTGAGCAGTCATGTGATTTTTCTTGGGTGGCACAGTGGAAGGAAGGAAGGGAGAGGAAGGAAGGAAGAAATAAAAGGAAGAGACTAATTAGCAGTTTTAAGAACCTGAATAAGGGAAGCTTTCCAAAGCAGGGCTGAAGTCATCTGGAGAGGCATGTGGTTTTTGCTTTTGTAGTAAAGACTTTTTCTCTGGAGTTCCTTCCTAACAAGATATATACCATGTAGGCCTATGAATATAACTTTCTGCAGTGACACAGAATGGTGAAAACTGTAAATCAATCCATGGCGAGTGTAATCCCACATTATGTCATGCATAAAAAAAGTCATATAATTGTATACATATATAACCTATTTCACAGTAACAATAAAAACATATTTGTCAATTCATCAAAAAGGAGACAGGTTTGTTGTGTCTATCCAAATGTATTATACTGTGATTTTTCTCTTCCTTGAGAAAGATTTCCCTGAAGACGATACTTATAGCAGGGGCAGGGATTTACGTTACACTTGAATATATATGTTCTGACTAGGAAGCACATTACATTTTGGAGTTGGGCTGTATTTGGGTATTCCTTCAAAGATCCTCTAAAGGGAAATAATGTTTCATCTACTCATTTGCTCAGATTTCCCTATAATTTTCAGTGATGGCTCTTGCCAGCAGTCCATATGGACCAGATACTGCATCAAAAGAGAAAGGAAGTACTCTTACCATGGATATATTTTCAGATTAAGTTGAAAAAGTCCATAATCCTTATTGAAAATGTTCTTTATTGTCATAATACTATTCCTAACAGGAAAGTTTCATCTTTTTTCCCATTTAACTGACATATTTCCTCTTCTTTTTTTTTTTCTCTCTCTTTTATATTCATTACCCAGTGCTCATGGTGCAGATTGAGTATTCAGTATCTCTTATTGAAAAAGTGAAGTCAAGTTTAACTTATACATACTTGTAAAAAAAAAACAACACCTTTTTTCTTTATTTTGAAGGCCTTAGGTTTTGTAAAATTGGGATTAATAATTTGTCATTCTTTAATGGGCACTTAGTTGTTATTTTGTGGAACACAGGATTCATTAGAGTCATTGTTGGTATTTGAATATCTTCGTGGCCCTATTGTACTGTGAAGCTAAATAACTAGACTCTAAGAATGTTTGATTTCTCTCAGTTCTCCAAGGCTACAGATCTGAAGAGGTCAGAGCCATTCTATAGTTCCAATCCAGAGAATCCCTGAAAATACAAATTATTCTAGAGGTCCTTTGAAATTCTGAATATGTTGGTGGAGATACATGGAAGGGGAAAGGGAAATTTGATCTGCTTTATTCAAAACCTCTTCCTTTTCATCTTAACCTTCTACTGAGTGACTTAGGAATTATTGAAAATGACACACAGGCATTATGAAGGAATTATGCCATAGCAGGAGTCTTCAGGGTCTTCAGGGTTTTCCCTTATGAAAGTTGCACCTAACTAAAGCATAATGACAGCAAACACCAACATGGGTCAAACTTGCACATGCATGATGCCCCATAGATCTGCCTATCTCCAGTGAGGCAGGGTTACTTTTTTGCCTTGGGCATAGGGAAAAAAAAAAAATAAGCCAAAAGGGGTCAGCAGAGACAAAATATTCTCCTATGAGCTGAGTGAGGGCCTGAGTGTCAGGGTCAGCTGAAATGGTGTTCCAAGGATAGTGCTGTGCCTATTACAGAAGACACATAAACTATGGAGAGGTTATCACTCTTGTGTTTCAGAAGAGAGACTGACATGAGAACACAGGCCAGTCACCGAATCAAATAAATTATGAAAGTAGGCAGAGCAAGCTGAAATACAAAGGCATGGCCAAGAACCTGATCAGGGGCAAATCAGAAATTCATGATAGGTAAAGACAACGGGTACAACCAGTTTGGTCCAAAGGCTGCTTTGTAGGGAGGCAGTCTTTTAATGGTGGTGGTTCAAGGTGTCCTGAAGGCTCCTGCCTGATCTTAAAGGATCCATAAACCAGTATGCCTGTGGATCTCTCCAGGTTCTGACTTCCAGAATCACCATGTATCCACTTACATTGCAGTCTTGGCATAATTTGTCCTCTGACAGAAAGAAAATATAAAATAACCCAAAGTTGCAGCATCATGGCAGAGATGGGCAAATATAAGAACTCTTCAGTTAGCAGCCCTAAGAACAGGCAGTATTTATTGACAGTGTTCTATTTGCAGGGCATTTGACAAAAGATTTTGAAACCTTATAGCAACCCACTCTTGTAACACCCTATTGATACTCAAAGAAGTCAAGTTTGTGTAAAACTACATAGCAGGTAATTGGTAGAATATGGATTTGACTGCTAATTTGTCCCAACTTAGGCCTCTGAACTTTCTCCTGTGTTATATATAAATAATGCTACATATAAATATTCCACTGGAAGTGAGTAAGCCTGTCTTAACATTTGACCAAAAAAATCAACTCTCAGAACAGTCTCAAATAGGAGTATTCAGGTAGCTCTAGAACCAAAAGAGATCCCAGAAAGAACAGTGCTCCCTAGATTCTGGTCATTTTTTACCTTATAGATATAATGAGTAGGAACTTGGGCGCTAGAGACAGAAAGCACTGGATTGGGATCTTGTTTCTTCTATTTACTAGCTATACAACTTGGCCACATTACTGAGCCTTTCTAGGTCTGTGATTCTTATTCTATCGAATGTGATAATCCAAGGATAATAATGGTGCCCCTTTTAGGCAGCGTTTTCAAGGTTAAAACACTTATGCTTGACACACAGTAAACATTCAGGACATCCTCATAGTCATCTTCACCATTATTGTTTCAACAAAGAATCAAGCAGGACGTGTTGGCCGTGTGTAGCCTTGAAGCAGAACATTTGATATGGTCAAATGTACCCAACTAGAAGTATTAATAAGCATCTTTTCAAGTACACATATACAATGTTTACCAAACCAGTGTTATTCAACATCTAATCCAGCATATGAAAGCACACTGAACGATAAACAAGTGATTTTTGCCTCCTTGGTTCTCAGAACCACCACTTAAATGCTCCTGAAGGTCCTTTCCAGCTCTGAGATTGGTGACTAACATTATTAAGCACCTACTATGTGCAGAGTTTATCACTGGGAAGAACAGGTTGACACACTCATAGAAGCAGTAATGTAGAAAGACCTACATCACTGCTGGTGTAGAATTAGCCAAAATGATAAAGCTACTCTTTGTTTTTGTCATAGAAGGGTTTTGAAGAGACTAAAAAGATATACTTGAAAAGAGTTGAACTTCTGGGAAGAATGGTGATAATAGAAATATGCTATAGCCTCTAAATAAGAATAGTTTGTTTAAAGCAACATAAATTAAAGAGAGCACAAAAGGGAAAAGAGAGATGGATTTCACCCTCTGGATTTGACTTTGATTTTAAATTGCACAGGCAAGAGATTGGTCAGAGAGATTTATTTCAACCTTTACTAGTGTATTAGCAGCGTCACAGAGAAAGGGATGTGGTGAAAAGAAAGAGGAAGAGAAATATGAACAAGCAAGAGAGTGTCTTGGAATTTAATTTATTTAAATTTAGATTATATTGCTATTGCCTTAATGTTTGAATAAATCATAGTTCCAAGTACTTTGAGTCCATGTTGCCGTCTATTTTTAATTTTGTCCATTTTTAGCAATGATTTTTAAAAACATAAGCTCTGAAAATTTGTATTTAACCATTGAGAAGACCCTTCTTTAAATGAAATTGAGGTTCCAAGTGGCCAAGGTAATTAGTAGGTGGGGGAAAAATCTGTTTAGATACTCATTTTAATCACAGTCATGTGGAAACATCTTGTGGAGATCAGTATAGAAAAGAAAAAAGAAAGATGGAGAGAGGATGCATTGGAGGAGAGCCCTGAATGAGTAAAAAGTTTTCTAATGTGTTTTCCTTGGATAAGAATATCTTAGAAATGGGCGCCTGGGTGGCTCAGATGGTTAAGTGTCTGCCTTCGGCTCAGGTCATGATCCCAGGGTCCTGGGGTCGAGTCCCGCATCGGGCTCCCTGCTCCTTGGGAGCCTGCTTCTCCCTCTGCCTCTCTCTCTGTGTCTCTCATGAATAAATAAATAAAATCTTAAAAAAAAAAAGAATATCTTAGAATTACTACCAAAAAATGGATCCTACTGTTTATCTGGGAGTAACAGTGCCTCATAGCATGGTTGTTATCTGGGACTGGATTTTTTAGAATGCAGATGTGATTAACGCAGTCCAAATAAGGCAATCTCATTAATGTGTTAATAGGAATAACTATTTACAAATTTAAAATTAGAAGTGTTTTAAAATTTCTTTAAACAGTTGGACAATGACTCAATTTATAGTTTAGGTGATTAGTGCAATTTTAAGAGGATATGTTTATATCAACAGTATTTCCATTGGAGAAACAGGAACTTTTTAGAAGAGGTTTCTAGGCTCCTTGTAAAACCGTAATTTCCTTTTGACTCAGATCCCCCTTTTCCCCAGAATTCCTCTCACCTTTGCCTTGTGCTGTTTCTAGTGATTGCTCAGATTATTGCTACCGATGTCACACATTTACTTCCTTTGTCACGCGAGTGCCAAAACAGTCTTTTTCTTCCCTCAGTTCCCAGAGAGAACGAGGAGCTTCCTAGCCTTGGGCTAAATTGTGAGGCTGACGGTTTGTTTTGGGAACTTCTAAGCCAACACATTTGGTGGTTCACTGAGGCCTCCCAGGAAGCCGATTCTTTAACCTAAAGAAACAATTCTTCTGGGAATTTCTAGCACACCAGAAGGTAGCTGGAGGGCATTTTTGTCTGGGTAGTTTGGAGGCCAGCCAGTGCTGTGGAAGAAAGTCAGGCAAAGATAAAGATATACTTTGGAAGATGCCCATAAAAGAATGCAAGAGTTAGGGAGTCTCATTCCCAAGAAGGGCCAGGCAGTAAGACCCCTAAAGGTCTTGATACCTCTGCGTGTTGGCTGTGATTGCTTTTTGTCATTAGTACATAAACGAGGCACACCGGACACAAATGAAATGTAGGTGCAGAAACCTGGTTTTGGTTTTCAGAGATTGTCTTCCCATCCCTTCGGGTCTCCTGGATGTGCTGGGTGCTC
This sequence comes from Callorhinus ursinus, assembly GCF_003265705.2. Taxonomy (NCBI): domain Eukaryota; kingdom Metazoa; phylum Chordata; class Mammalia; order Carnivora; family Otariidae; genus Callorhinus; species Callorhinus ursinus. The sequence goes on from NW_027397070.1 coordinate 50,550,370, forward strand.
CAGAAAATACAGATCCTGAGCTCTGTTTTTTTAACTTATGGTTTCCAAATTTTCAGATTCTGCCTATGAGACATCTGATATGATTAACTGATTTTTCTAATTTAAGATACAATTATTTTCTGTGTAGGAGGCTATAAAGTCACTTTAATTTTTTTTTATACCTTTCTGCTTTGTTTTTCAAACATTCCTGTCGCTGTCAAGACTGGTAATTAATCAAGACTCAGTCATGGATGGCTCCTTTTCCCTCCTCTCCTTATCGTTCCCTTGGCGGCCTGACTGATGAAGAATGAGGTCTCTCCTCCCATGCCCCTGGCTCCCTGTCCTTGGAGAACTCAAGCCAGGCCCCATGACAAGTAGTTCCCACTGAGGGGAAAGCACTGGGAATGACAAATACGTTTCCTAGACCCTTGGCGGCAAGGGGTGGACTTCCTGATCCTTGTCTCTGGCCACCATCCATCTCTCTATGTCAGGAGGCCTTTGGGAAAGTAGAAAACAAAAAGAAAAGTTTTCATCCTGCACTGCACCCCTTACAGTGACCTAGGTTTCAGCACTACGAGAAACCGAAGTTGCTTTTGCGGTAGTGCTATAAAGTGATGATTCTTGAGTTTATCCCAAGTTTTTCATACACAGGCTTCCTTTCACCTGTCAACCTGTAAGCATACATGAAGGCATACTCATACTCTCTGCTTTTTCTCCAGTTTTGTTTTTTCTAAGTGTTTGCTCTGTAAAAAAAAACTTTACAAATTACCCTTTCATTATACAATTAGTTTATGTCTTTGGACACCGTAGAGCTCACTGTAGGGTCTGTACCCTTATTTAATTGAGATTAGGGAGAAAACTTCCCCATCTATCACAGGCCTGAAACTCTATTAGAGATCATGTCTTTGAATTAAGATGTTGCATCTTCAAGAAGCTACATGAAACAGAAGTGATTCTAGGCAGAAAGGATGACACAGTATGACCTAATGAATCATACATACCCTCCTGCATTTTTAGCAAATCCATTTACTATGGAGGTCATTAGTGGACAGGGTAGCCCCAGGAGTGAGAAACAGAATAGATAATTTGAGATGGGTTAGAAGAGAAAACTTCTGAAAAAGGATCACCACACTGTCTGGGGGCAGGATGAGGGTAGGAGAGTTGAGGAGTGATGGAGAACTACAGTGGGGTGTTAGAGATTTAGGGTGCTTGAATGGAGTAGATGACTTAATGGCTTGGATCATATTGATCTATGTTTTGCACAGGAAATCCCATATTATAGTTAAATAGATTGTTAGCCTTAGTATGTTGTGATTTTCTTTTTCTTTTAGTGTATTAGGTGTTGTTTGCTTGTTTCAACTGATTTATGCAAGCAGGAAATATAAGGAAATATATTATAAGGATCGTGAGAAACTCAAATTAGGTCAGGGATGTTATTAATTCAATTCAATTAGCTAATTCCACAATATGCTCCATAACCAACAACTGCATTATCTCAGCAGCGTAGGACAATAAACATTTAATTTTCATGGAGCTGTGGGTTGGTTGAGGGTCAGCTGCTGAAGGTGGGGGTTGGCAGAGTGACTCTGCTGATCTCAGCTGGGCTCCCTCTTGGTCTTGGGGGTCAGGTGGAGTTCAGTTATGGGGGGGTTGCCCACTTGGGGCAGGTCAGCTTTAACTACACATCTTTTATCCTATTCCTGTGTCCAGCTGACTAACTCAGGCATATTCTTCTTTATCTTTGCAGATTAGTCTTTGCTGCTTCCTCGGCCAAAGAGCTATATGGCAATTCTTATTCTCAGGTTTGTCCCATACCCATTTAAGAAAACAGTCAGACTGTCTTCCTCAAGTCCCTTCTGGGGAAAGAACTTTCTAGTCAGGAGGTCTGGTTGTATCAGGCAAAGTCAACTGCCTAGGCCTGCTGTCACCACATGGAAAATGAAAGAATGGGCAAAAGACAAAAATAGCCATGCACCACAGTAATGACATATTGATTATTTGAATTAGTTAATTTTGTTGTGACTGGAGATAATGAGGGGATTATTCTCAGTTGTTGCTTACACAGAACAAGATTCTTAGTACATTGATCAGTTTAGTTATTTGAACATAATTCTTCACAGGAAGACCTTTGGTTGGTTTGTTCAGAGCTTTTCTCTCTCTCTTTCTTTCTTTCTTTCTTTCTTTCTTTCTTTCTTTCTTTCTTTCTTTCTTTCTTTCTCTATTTTTTTGCTACATCTGCAGTTTCTGGTTTTGTTTTTTTTCCTCATTTCATGATTTAGTGGAAATCTCAAAGAATGCTTAACTGAACTCTGATTCTTTATTCCATTTGTTGTTGCTGCCTCTATAGTCAAAGATCCAAGCCAGGCATCCCATCTGTGACCTTACCACATGCAATGCTCTTTCTGTCTTCAAGTTTCTATCTTCAAAATTGGTTTATCAATACTGATTTTTCTCTATTGTATAGTGTCCAGCCTTTTCTCCAATTGGGGTGGCTCTCTCTACTGCTCCCCCTTTATCAATCCTGTCTCCTTGACTTTTCCTGAAGTTGCCCATTGAAAATGTCCTCTTAACTATTCTGACCACTCAAGCAAGGTGTATCAATTCCTGAAGGCCCCATCGTTAGTCTCGTACCTTCCATGACTCCTTTATGCGGCCACATGAGCTATTCCATTATCAGCTATTTTTCCTTCTCTGAATTTATGTCACTTCTCTTTTAGCCAACTCTAGTGGTTTGCATTTAACCCCATATTGCCTTATATTCTTTTCCCACATTCTCTTTTGCATTCCTTTCCATCACACACTAGATTACTTACTTCATCAGCAAAGTACCAAATCTTACGCCTCTTTCATATTTCCCAAGAACCAGAGACAGTGCCAGTCACATAGGAGGTGCTTAATACAAACCTGTTATCTCATTTTAGAGTCCTTATTAGAGTATCAAAGTGATGGTTTTACTATCAGAAAATCATCTGTCATCATTCTCTGAATTATCACATCTCCTGCTCCACTTTTCGTACTCAGTCTTTATCTCTTTCTTTCTAGAGATTATTTTCCATTATAAGGGCACTGTCTGGGAGAAGGATACTGTTGTACTCTGCCATCCATTTCTCCATGAGTCTGGTAGAAAATGGATGATTCAAATAACTTCTTCCTAATGTGATTTATATGAAAGGGAAGTATATTCTATTTCCCCCTTATGTGCTCTTGTTTTGAATTGCTAATACTCACTTTCACATATATTTAAAAGTTATTTTGACAGTATGTAATAGAGATTTAAAACATTCTGAACTTGGCTGTTTTCCCTTGATCAAATCTCTTTTTTAGTAGAAACACTGTAAATACACCAACAAGTGTCAGAACATACAGTATAGTGAACAGCCAAGGACAATCTGCTACGATATTCTGCATATTAAAGACCAGTTTGTTTATGCCACCAAGAGGAATTCATTTTTAGTATTTCGATTTGACGGATTTAGTGAGAGTGATACAATTTGCTTTACTAAACAACAGTACCACAGCAGAAGGATATCCATTACTCTTGACTTGGTACTAAAAGGAAGAAAGTGTAATGATGGGGAAAGTTAAGTTAGCCAAAGAGGCAGTATTCCTAGAATTAGCAGAAGGAAATTCAGCTATGATACTTGGAAGTTGAACGGCAATAATTCCATTCAAATGGGTCAGTGGAATGGGTCAGGAACTTGCTTCGTGGTAGGAGAAATGAAGCTGCTAGCTCTTTTATGTAGAAGGTTTGGAACTGGGGAGTGGTCTCCAGAGAGTGACTGATGTGAGCTATAATCTTCCTGACTGACTTTCCAGAATGGGGATTGAGCGGAGAGAAGGATCACAAGTAACTCCTGAGTTGTCAGACTTAGAGGGAGCAAATCCACAGGCTTTCTTTCCTCATCTTCATTCTTTTTTTCCATTTCTTCCTTCTCTAACTTTAGCTTTTTCTTTCCCTCTTGCTCTATCCAATTTTCATATGAGGGATTAGACAGGCCCTTAAAGAGCAATGATTGATTAAAAGCTACTAGTCTTCTGAGAAGGACAAAACCAAATGTGTTGGGTGCTGTTTATGATTATCCTGAGGCACAGAAAAAGAAGCAACACTCAGAATCAAAGATGAGCAAAATTAATTAAATGTTCATTAACATGTATTTCTTAAGGGAAGAGTTGTAAAGATGTGTAAGAGTCCATGCTTTCAAATTGTTTGCAATCAGTTGAAAGTTGAAAAAAAAATTATATACCAAAACAGATATATGGAAGAAAAAAAAAACCAACAACAACTGACAGTTTAAAGGAATATGTGTAAAGAGCAAATTAACTGTTACAGATAGACGTGTGGAAGAAGAGATCATCACTGTTGACTGGGAGTGGTCCAAGGAATGTGGGCCTCAAGATGGATTTTGGGCAACACTGTATATAAGATTCAGACAGACAAACCATGGCTAAGACTAAATTTGAGCAAAGGGTCAGAGGCAGTTCTGGATAAGTTTGGGTCAGGTAGAAGGATTTTTAAATGGGAGAAAATTGTGGGATAGTGACTGGGGGTCAGCTTGTGCCGGGGTGGAGAGCTTAAGGCCTATTCAGGATGTGCTTAAGAACCATTGATGGTAACCATAGGAAAGAAAGATGCAATGCAGTAGAACAGGAATTGAGGGTCCAGGTCACTGATCACGGTTGGGAGAGTTGGATAGGGAGGTACCTAGACCAGAGAAGGGATACATTTTGAAGGCTGGCATATTAAAGTGAATGGAGGCATCCATGAAAAAAAAAAAGAGAAGGAGGTAGCTTTGTGAAGGTGATAGTTTTGAGGTTTTAATGACTAAGAAATAGCCAAGTGGGAATACCCGTTTTTCAGTAAGGAGATCCTGACAAGAGTTTGGGAGAGAGTATCAAGCTAAAGTTCTGGATTTGTGTTAGCCACCCTAAAATGATGGTTGAATCCATGAAAATGGATATTTTCCCTGAAAGACATGTGTTCAGAGGGTTGGCATATCCATGATGAGTGTGTAGTGGGAGAGTGAGGAACAGTGTGGGAAGAAAGGGCAGTTAGAAGAACAGTAGAATCCAACTGGTGCTCTGAGCAGTGAGAATCTCAGAACCAAGGGAGGATCTGGAACTCTAAGGTCAGCTGGGTTACCATGAGACCAAGAGGATAAAAATGAGGATCACCTTGGATGAAGAACAGAAGGAGAATCAGAGGTCTTTTGTAGTGATCATTTGCTTGTCTGCAGAGTTACATTCCTTGGGAAGGAATGGGTTAGCTTTTTCTCGTTCATTCTTCATTAATAAATACAGAAAAAAACAGGTGGTAAAACAAATTGGAAACAGCGTACACACAACTAACACTCCAGGAGAAAAAGATTTCACACTGTCTCTTGCTAACCTCTTCTGATACTCAGTGGCACTTGTTACCCCAGAGTTCTTTTAAAATCATTATTCAAAATTCCCATTGCTCTCATTTAAGCTGATTTTTTCTAGCTTTCTTTTGTTTATCCTCAGGGGACATGAAGAACATATGGTAACTATCTTTCAAGTAATAATATTCATATTTTTGTAATAGGTAATACGCAAGACTTTTTTTTTCATTCTAGCTTGCTATTCTTCAGGCCAAATAACACTAACTAGTTTATCTTTTTTTATGGGCATTTCTTCCCAGGATAGTGGCTCAGACTGAGTCAAATTTAGCTCCTAGGATTTGGAGGAAATTTATATCGAAGCCACTGGTTTGTATTGGTGAGCAACACTGGAGTCAAATTTGCCTACTAGGTAGAAATTCAAGAATGAAATGATGATGGCACCTTTTGGGAACAATTCTCTGTACATCTTTTGTATCCTTAGAACACTTATCAAAAGGTACACAGTAAATTTTTCAAAAAATAAAACTTGGGGGTCAAAGGGGAAGAAGTGTAGCTTTTATCTTGGATTCCCAATGACTCTCATATATCAGCTAATTACATGTTTGAATGAAAGCAAAGATAAAAAGATATACACTAAGATGTAAAAATGGGAATATGATTTTTTTTAAGGTTGTTTAAAGTTAAGGCTAGTCTTTTGGGCTGTTTCTTAGAGATATGATATTTTATTTATTTTAATATATTCAGAAACACAAGTATTATAAGCTCTGAGATTGGTAGGAATGGATGTTAATGAATGTTGCTTCTACTTCCTCTCTAGAATCTATATGTCATCACTTTTCATGGCAGTCCCATTAAAAATTATTGAAGGACTGGGGCGTCTGGGTGGCTCAGTCGTTAAGCGTCTGCCTTTGGCTCGGGTCATGGTCCCAGGGTCCTGGGATCGATCCCCACATCGGGCTCCCTGCTCAGCAGGAAGCCTGCTTCTCCCTCTCCCACTCCCCCTGCTTGTGTTCCCTCTCTCGCTGTGCCTCTCTCTGTCAAATAAATAAAATCTTTAAAAAAAATTATTGAAGGACTATGGGTCTCAATTATTAACAAGTATTTGTTGTAAGTCAACCAAGATTTTGTCATTGTGTTCCAGGGAGAAGTTAAATAAACACAAAATCACAGACTATTAAAGTGGATAAAGCTTCTGATTTATCTCAAAGCAGGTATTCTCTTGACACCGTAAGAAGAGTGAATGTTTACATAGGCCTGACCTTGTGCTAGGCACTATTCTTGTACTTTCTGTATAATTGAAAAAGAAAAAAAAAATCTAGTTAATGGTATTTGTTGACTTCTGGGGTGAAAGTACCCTCAGCAAAGCTGCATCTCTGAACACGCAATTTGGGAGCAAGACGGACAATCCCACAGGTCTTGGGAGCCGGTGCAAGCCTGATGCAACATGTTACTGTGTATGCCTATGCTCCATTCCCACTCCCAGCCACAAGGAAGATTTGCAGCATTCATAAATGAGTAAAAAGATACACAGAAAAAAAAAAAATTCTTGGCAAGGCATTCCCGTCGGGTACTGATATTGCCTGAAAAGGAGAGGTGATGGTTTTAGTTGCATTTATAATTGTGAAACTTCTTTTGCTTTTTCTGGTTTGGAGGCTCCAGTTACTCTTCAAAATGGGCTTACTTTTTTCTTTCTTTACCTCTGTCTCGCCCTTCCTCTCTCCCTCCCTCTTCTAACACAATGCTTTATATGGCAACAGTTACTAAGGAAAGTGAAGGATTTTGTGAGAAATTCCAAGGTTCTGTTAGAAAAATGAACACAAAATGCCTATGTTTTATCAATAGATATCATTCGGCTAAGAGCTGGTTATAAAAAGAAACATTTGCCTGCCCCAAAAAACCACCATCAAAATCTTGGCATAAGGGAAATAGACTTGTTTAATATTGGCTGTTTGTTCTTTCCTTGTGAGGAGAAATGTCTGACTATGCTCATTTTCATACTTTAAGTCATCATCAATTACAGAGTTGCAGGCACATTTCTCGTGGGCTGCCTCCAGTGGCTGTCAGCGAAAAGTAAGCAGCTGTTGGGTAGGTATTGAAGAAAAACACCGTGAGTGCTGCCCTCCCGTTTCCTTCTCCTGGCACAGGTGGAAATATTTATGCACAGGGAAAGAAATGAAGGGCATGCGTCCAGGTTCTTTCCTAGCTGCCTCCTTAGAAAGCACTGCTTTTTGGACAGTCCTCAAAGCATGACACAGCTGAGACTTGGTTTAGATACACACACAGTTTCATGTTTATTTGTGGCTGCTTCCTTCTGGCAGTCCTTTGGCAGGTAGAATCAAATTCTTCTCTTTGAACAGCATAGCCAACTGAGATTTCCCTTTGTGTTTAGTAAATATTTGGGCATTGTACACTGTGTCAGCCATGGTTCCTTTTATGCTTCAAAGATGGAAAACTTTTCTTCCTCGATCCCTGATCATTGATTTGGGGAATTGGGAATAGCCAGGTGGAAACTGGACAAGAAGTTAGGATGTATGATTCTCCTTAGTACTAACTTTTCCTTACCCATTTTATCATACTTAAAAATAGAGCACTCTGTGGGTTAGAAACCTAATTTTACAATTACAAACCTAATTTTACAAGGTTCTACTTTTGGGGTGTTTTATTAATCCATTTATCAGTTTTTACTTTTCAGTGCATAGTAATGTTGAGGTATTTTAACATATACCTTAAAGCTATAATTTTTGAGGTAAAGAATCCTATCGTAAAAATACCAGCGAAGGTGAGTAGAGATATACAAGAATACTTCACAAGTAGAACAGATCAAATGGACTTCCTCCTGAATTGCTGTTTGAAAAGTTTGTTAGTCAGTATTGTCATCATAGTTTAGCCCAAAGTTAATGAAAATAAGACTGTATGATTTTGATGTAAGACATTAAAAACCTTATAATTATCATCATCATCCATCTTTATCCACCATTCTCCATCCCCGTTATTATTGTATTTTTGTTGCTTGGATTAATCCAGTCCTAACAGAGCATAATGGTATGGAAATTATTTAATTGCAAGTGCAAACCTTATCAACTCAGAAATCATTTAGTCCTGTCACAGAAATCCAGAAATACCATCTCCTAGAAAGACTTGCTATATATACCTTTAAGGTATTTAAGCTCATAGGCGCAGAGAAATATCTAGGTTGTCTGACAGCTGACTTTTCTCTATTTACTCTTAGTTTTAATTTTGCCTCTGTATCATGGAATCTTGAACTTCAGTGTTCAGAAGAATCACTTAAGATCCGTTGCCAAATATACACATTTGGATATCTCATCATAGCAGATCTCTGGTGGGGTTCTTGGAATCTCTCTGCTTTTTTGTTTTTTGTTTATTGACAAGCATCTCAGATGTTTCTGATACAGGTGGTCTAGAAGAACACATTTTACGGAATATCCCATTCTGCCCTCATAAAAAGAATTCGTCATTCTGCCTCTCCTTTTGCTATATTGCCATCTAATAGAATGTGATTATAAACACATAATCATTACAATTACTGTTCTGTAAATTATTATAGTTACAATTACATTGTTATAGTTACCAAATTACATTGGTCATTAATAATTAATAATAATAATGAATGATAGCAGTAGCGTATATACGGTGCTTACTCTGCCAGATACTCTCCTAAAGGATTTGCATGCATTAATCTTGGAATGGTCTTTTGAGGCAGATAATATCATATCCCCGTGTTCTAGAAGAGAAGCTTCATCTGGAGGAGGCTGCTCATTGAGTCATGGAGATGAAAGAGTGGGTCTAGAACCATGCCGCATGGGTTCTAAGTCTGCCCTTGCCACTTACTGGCTGTATAACAATGTCAAGTGTCCTTCTCTCCCTGACTGTAAATGACAACTGTGGATATGACCAAGGCTGACCTCCCAGGGCAGTGATGAGGATGACATGAGCTACAATGTGCAAGTGTTTAAAGGCTAGCCTGGAAAGCCATCCATGTTCTAGGAGGGTTCACTGTTATCACCCTCTGTCATGACAGCCCTGCCTTTCCTGCCCCCTTTCTGAGTTATTGTCATTAACATCCCAGTGCTGCCTTCTGGGTTGTTAACCATGTTTAGCTGGTAGGAGTGCTTCCTTTTTCTGTTTCTTTTTCTTTTTTTGGGCGGCGGGGTGGGGGGTCATTGGTAAACATTTGGTTTTCAGTTAATTTTAATAAGTGAACATCCAAATATTAGGCATAATTAATAGCTTCATTATCTAATTAGAAAGGCAGAACCCAACGCATGTGACCAGGAGATTAATGTACAAGTGTCAGTGTACATTACTACTATTGATTTCATTTACATATTTTGGATAAAATTAAAAAGAAAACATTGATTCCCTTTCTCTCACAGATTGAATTACAGGCATTAGCTCTCTGTAGCCTTTCCCACTCTGAGTAGGAGTATCCCCCAGCACACTGTCGCTTCACAGCTGCTTCTTGGCCCTCCTGCCTCTGAGGCAGGCTCACAAACCCCTTTGAGTTTGGAAGGTATTTGCAGCTGCCAGTGTCAATGGGACATGGCTTACCAGTCCCTGTCTTGTGTCTATTGCTGTCTATTGGTTCGTTGGACTATGGTTCTCAGTATTTTGTGTGTATTAGCTTCACCTGAGGTTCTTTTATAAATGCAAATTCCTAAGGACTATACTGAGATTCAGTAGGTCTAAAATAGAGCTCAGGAATCTGAGCCCCCTCCCCATGCCTCTCGCCTTGGGTGACCCTTGACCATAGCCAGTCCACAGGCTTCTCTTTGAGAAACACTAACGTAGATTGTAGAGAAAAACAGAGTGTGCATGCATGAAAATTTGGGCAAAAGAGATTGAAGAATAAAAACATTTCAAAAGAAAATGAGACTGCCTCTCTTGAGGACTTAATATGAATAATTGGAGTAAAGATAGGGTTTTTGCAGCAGGGTTCAGAATCTGAGCAGTGACGGGATGGAGTTGAATGAATACTAATAAGGAGACCACTCTGAAGATGAGCTTATGCCAAAAGTGAAATTGCCATACAGGTTTACCCTCTCAACTTTCTTTTACTTGTTTGGCCTGTTCTCCCTGCCCCAGTGGGCCGCTAAAGATCCTGCTTAGAGTGGCCCAGGGTTTCAGGGGATTGTTGCATATGTATAGAGGGAAGGTTTTACAGGTTGCGCTTGGAAGCCTGCGGTTTTGTTGATATATATATAATTTAAAAAGAAGGAACAAAGATGGCAGAAGAGATCTTAAACAAGAAACTGGAATCCCTCCTAGATGATAATTCAACTGAGAGTTGTGTCAAGAATTGAGGTCATTGATAATCAATAATTGAGAAGCAGATCTAGAGGTTTTATAGAGTTTATATTTTAAACTTTATTTAACAGATACTACAAAGCATTGATCTAAGAGATTTTTAAAAATATGAGCACATTTAATCTTATTAACCACTTTGTGAGGTAGGTAATAATATTCCAGTATTTCAGACAAGGAAACTGTGAAGTTCAGTAACTTCCCAGGCAGCAAGGTGAAGGCACCACATGTTGGAGGAAAGTAGAAAAGTAGACTGCATTTTGAGTCCTCCCCAAAGGAAACTATTTTAATTGATTAGAATGAATAATGTTATAAGAATCAGAACCCATAACTCAAACAAAATGTAAACAGTTCTGGCAGCAAAAGTAACTTTCTGGGGGCAGGGGGGATTGCTGGGTAAGGTTACGTAAATCCCATCTAGGACAGTTCCTAGATTTCTGGAAATGGGTATAAGAGGTGGATTAAAGAATCAGAATATATTTATTAGACTCTCTGCCACCCAGATTTTTTTTCTAAATCTGGGCCAACAATATCAGTGCCCTTGAGCTCAACTCAAGATCTTAGATTGAGAACATGGAAATCTTTACCAAGGATCATTTTGAGCTAAGAATATTATTTTTTCATCTCCACATCCCCCCAAAATGTTTATGACTCAATTAATATTCATCTAAAATTTCATCTTCTATGACTGATAGCAATAATAGTTATAATAACTGACGTTCAATGATATTTTACTCTAGGTGGTCACTGACTGTTTCAAGTGTTTTACTCATATTCCGTTATATGAAATAGTGCAGTTTACTTTGATTAATCCAATGTTACTGGACATTATGGTTATTTTCTAGTTTTTGCTATTAGAAACAACATTGCAGGAATCCTATCTGTAGCTAAATGATGTAAAATGTAATCCTATCCTTAGGATAAATTTTCAGAAGTAGAATTGGCAGTGTAAAAGTGAATATTTTTAAGTTTTTAGCACATTTTGCCAGATTTCCTTCCAGGAATATTGCAACAGTTTGTATTTTCACCAACAACATAGGAAGACTTTTATGAAAAATGTTTAAAGGAAATGAATTGCAAATTGACAGCCTGTGGGTTCGTTTTCTCTGCCTAGCAGTCTTTATTGAGAAACAGATGCCCAATTACCTGTTTCCTCAGAAAAAGGAATGAAGGTTATGTTTCAGTCTGTCTAGTACACTGCCGTGCAAGTAGTAAAGAAACTTCTGTAAAAGTCACAGGGGGTAAAGTTTTAAAAATTCTCAAGGAATAAGTAAAACTCCTGGTATCTGAGAGACTTTCACTCCCTGTCACCATTTAGGTCATTGAGGTCTTAGTTCCAATGTCACCTTTACAGAGAATCTTTCCCAGCTACCCTATCTAAAGCAGTCTCACTGGCTGACAGTCACTCTATCTCATTACGCTGTCTTATATTTTTTATAGTGATTACTACTATTTGTGATTTTATTGCCTCTCTCCTCATTATATCCATCACAAGCTTCTAGGAGTCAAGAGACCTTTCCTTTACTAGTCATTTTATCCCTGGGGCCTAAAATAGTGCTTGAAATATGAAAGATGTCCATATCTGCTGTGAATGAATGAATGACTGAATGAATGAATGCTGGTCCTTTTAAATCCCTAAGTTCACTATTTGCTATTCATGCACAGCTTCTAAGTCTGCAGTGCAACACTGTTAAGGGACAAAATATGCACATGGGGCAAAGTGTCCTTTGTGACCCTGTCTAAAGTAGAGAGAGAGCCTGTAGATGAAGATAAGCACGAGAGGACTAATTATTAAAGCATCACTAGCATCAGCCCTTTGGTTACAAATGTGAGTTAATTTCCCCTTGGATTTATCCTATGAGTTGCTGTTTAATGGTCTCAGGCTTTTGTTGTAGATAAGTTTGGCTGTACTTTTCTCTTCGCTTCCTTAAGGGCTATGCCCTTTGGGTAGCTATTTTAATCAATGTTCTCAGTCCCTGTCTCCCATGGATAAAGCTTTTGCAAAACTATTAAAGTTCCTAATGTCAACTTCTCTTAATATCATTTTGTCCAATAAAGGCCGTCCTGAGAGATACGATTTTGAGAGCAAGTATCTTAACAATTTACCATGCACCTTAATATGAGAATATGTTTGTTTCACTTGGACAGGTACAGAATCTTCATGGTTCCCCACGGTATACCCAGTACTTACACAATGACTGGTACCTAGGAAGCATTCCAAAAAATGTTGAATAAGTGAACGAGATAATCAATCTCTGTCCTACCTATCAAGAAACCCAATTGGGATCTATTATGTGTTCTGGGTAATTCCTTCAAGCACTAAGAATCTGTGTGACTGGCTCTCTTTTTGCTTATATCTAAGTTTAACCGCTGAGTGTGGGCAGTAGAAATTGCTTCAGTGGGGATTTAACTGGCTTGAATTTATGAGAATATCATTTGCCAGTTTGGGAAGAATGCCTACTGACTTCCCTGGTTCTCTAAGGAAGCCCAGGTCTCCCCAAAATGACTGGCATATCTCAAGTTTTCAATGTTATGTTGTTTTATATGTCTGGAGTTAAGAAAAGGACCACTGGCATATTCCAACTCTAAGATAATGGTGATAATACTTGCAGTAGAACTTATAACATATTCAGTATGCACCAGATACTGAACTGGATGCTTTGTATTCCTTATGTGATTTAAATCTAATAACACGGGGTAAATCGGAGGGGGAGATGAACCATGAGAGACTATGGACTCTGAGAAACAAACTGAGGGTTCTAGAGGGAAGAGGGATTGGGGGGGATGTGTTAGCCTGGTGGTGGGTATTAAAGAGGGCATGTACTGAATGGAGCACTGGGTGTGATACGCAAACAATGAATCATAGAACACTACATCAAAAACTAATGATGTAATGTATGGTGATTAACATAACATAATAAAATAAATAAATAAATAAATAAATAAATAAATAAATAAATAAATAAATCAATAAATAAATCTAATAACATGGTGAGGAGCACCTGGGTGGCTCAGTCAGTTGAGCATCTGATTCTTGATTTCAGCTCAGATCATGATCTCAGGGCTGTGAGTTGAAGCCCCACATTGAGCTGCCTATCAGGCTCTGTGCTCAGCAGGAATCTGCTTGAGATTCTCTCTCCCACTCTCCTTCTACTCCTCCCCCTGTCCTCTCTCTCTCTCTAATAAATAAATCAATCTTGAAAAATAAATCTAATAACACACTGAAACAATTATTTTTATTCCATGCTGCCAATGACGAAACTGGAGATCCCAAAGATTAAGTACTTTGCCCAAAGTTAAATAGCTCTTAATTGGTGGAGTCCAGATTTGAATCCAGTTCCATCTAACTTCAAACCTATCCTTACGAGTATCACACCATGTCACATCTACAACCTTCTTTCATTGAGTCTTAGTCTTTAATTATACCTGAGTTTGAATGGCTATTCCTGGAAAATCCTTCACAATCCTTTCCTTGATCACTTTGAAGCCAATCTGAATCCCAAAACCATAAGATTTTTCTAAACTCCATCAATATAATCCCAAACTAGATAAATAACTTTTAAAGATCTTCAGCTAACATGGCTCTCCCTCTGTTATTACATTAATAATGTAATTTTCCCTGGTATTGCTGTGAGCATTAAAAGAATTAAAACACTGGAGGCTGGATTTGTCGAGAGACAATTTTGTTTTATTTTGTTTTATTGTAGTTGCTATTGTTTCTGGTATTTTTTCTCTTTCCTTCATTCTACTTTTTCTTTTTCCAATCTCGGCTTGAAGGACAACTTTCTGTACATGTTCAGGAATCCGTAGCAAATTCGGGAATCTGTAGCAAAGGAAACAAGCACAATAATTTGTCTGCCACTATTTGGATGTTAATATTGCATCTCAGCAGCCAGGAAAACAGACAGAGCTCCTGTGAATATCATTGTGTTTGGGCTGCCGCTTTGGTTGCCAAAGTGCAGTTTTTACCATTGGCATTTCCGCCACCTGCTATGGGTAATAACCATCTAAAGGACAAATCCCCCTGTCTGTGATTTTTCTTCCAGGGCTTCATTGGAGAAAGACTGTAAAATGATTTATTTCTCTGTACATGTGAAGCTACAATGTATTCTCAGGTGCAGAGTTTTGGCCTCTGATACTTTATGTTCTTAGGTTAATCCATTAACTTGCCTGGGGGAAAACGGACAGGGAAGATGGATGAAGGTGTTACAAAAACCTAGATGAGAAGGATCTCAAAAAATCTCAAACCACTGCCTCTTCCTCCCTGTTCTCATCTGCTTCTAGGAAGTCCTTTATAGGAAATTGGGTCTGTTAATAACGACGCTTTGTACCTGTTGTTATAAACAAGACCAGTTCTTTTTCACTATGTGGGTATAATGGATAGTTTAGTTGTCTTCCCATATAACCCTCAAAAGAGCACACACACACACACACACACACGAATTTGTGCTCAAATAAATGGGGGGAATGCTGGAGAAAAAAAAAAACCTAAGTCTTTTTACTGCAGACCTACTCAGAGACTTAAAAAAATTACACAATTTATGTATCTCTCTAGGAGGGACATATAGTATACAACATTTTTCAACATTATTTGACCTCAGGGTGCCTTTTTATAGGAGCAGCTTAGGGACTAATGTTCTACTGAACATACTTTGGAGAGCACTGGACTCGGTCACTTTCATTACAATTTTGTAATTTGCAAACTTACCTGGTTGCTTGGGTAAATTGACTTTTTAGTTCAAGTGACAATTTTTTATGTATAATTTTTCACATTGCAAGTGTGACTTGCAATAGCGACTACCAGAATTTGTGGTTCTAAAAAGATTCTACAAGAGCATTATCTCAAGTGACTACGTTATCTCAGTGACCACTCTGTTTTCTTCCTTCCACCTCCATTTTCCCTCTGTTCTTACAGCGCCATAAGTATACTTAAAAAGGAGAAAACTAAATAGGTGGTAGAGGGCTACATGCCTCTGTAGGTGGATTGGTATGTTAAGTATACAGTAAGCAAGGAATCTGTGAGTGGGCTTTATTAATTAGATTTCAAGAACTTGTATGTAAATTTAACATAGCCTGCATTTCTCTTTGTGTACATTTTAAAAATGGTTTTGCTTTGCTGTTAACAGAAATGTGTCAGGTTCATGGAATCAACATGAATGAATAGAGTCAAACATAGCCTAGTAAGAATGCAATGTAATTTTTAATATACCACATCATAAATTGCTTTAAAGAATCAATGAAAAGCAAGAAGAAGCACTTGAAAGGAGATTCTAACCGTGGTAGTACATTTCAGAACCCACATGACAGAGGTCAAGAACTTCCCTGAAGACATCAATATTCCTGTCCCAGCTCCTTGGCTTGATGGTCCATTTCAGCACTCTCTCTCTATAAATGTATCCTTACTCAAATAGTATTTGTTAAATTATTAGATAAGTGCAACAACTCTTAGAAATAATAGAGATAGAGAATGGAGTTGTGGGTTTTATGTGTGTGTATATAAAGGGGTCAGAATGGCACAACTTTTAGAAGTAAATGTTAGAAAAACATTTTGTGAAGTTGGAAGACCAAAACAGTAAAAGAATGAAAGAAGATGTTTTCTCTGGTGCTTTTTCTGATGTGACTGTCTTGAGATTGTTCTGGTTATTTATTGCTGTGTAACGAACAATCCCAAATACAGTAGCTTATAAGTAACAATTATTTTATGACTTCCCAGGTTCTGTGGGGCAGGGATTTGGTCAGGGCACTATGGGGATGGTTTATCTCAACTGGGAAGACTTGGAGAGTCAGGAGTGACTCATGCCTGGGACCTGGAATTATCTGGAAGCTTCTTTACTGATATTTGGAGCCTGGACTGGGATGAGTCAAAGGCTAAACTGAGGTCGGACTCTCAATATGGCCTTTCCATATATCTCAGGCCTCTTATTCACAGGATCTGGTTTTCTGAGAGAAAATGTCCTAAGAGCAAGCATCTGGAGAGTTTTTATTAAAAAGAAAAAAAAAAAGTCGAAACTGCATTGCCCATTCTGACCTAGCCTCAGAAGCACACTTGGAGAAGTGTCCCTCCAGCCACATTTCATTGGTTACAAATGAGTCACTCAAGCCAACCCAGATTCAAGGGGAGAGAGAATTAGGCTCTACTTATTGATGAGGGAGAGGTGAAGTCACATTGCAAAAGAGCAAGTTGGACGGGGCATGTTGTTATGGCTGTCTTTGAAAAATACAATTCTCTGCAGACATTATTTGGTCATTTTGGAAAAGAGTGCAGTGATTGTATGTTTATAATATTTGTTTGAGAAGTCAGACACTTCATCATGCTAACATAAGATGGATCACTTTAAAATGCTCTATATTTGAAATGTTGCCTTTCTTCGTCTTTCTAAGAATGCTCTAAGATAATATATGGGAAGTAATTGACATTTTCTTCATTTGTGTAGCTCATTTAACAATAACCATTACTTAATAAATATTATAGGAAAAACATCATAGAATGGAAAGTAAGAAACTAATGGGAACATATAAGCAAGAAGTGAAATTAATGGATAATTAAGAAGTAGATATACTTAGGTCAGGGTAGCATATACAAATGAAATTCTAGTGATCTTTGACCATTGCCATTCAGAAGAATCATCTAAAGGATTAAAGAAACAAAACCCCAAAGAACCTCTGGTGCACACACTCCTCCTCCAGAAACATTGATTCAGTTGGTGTGAGGTGTGAACCCCAGGTATCAAAATTTAAAAGCTCTCTAGGTGATTCTAATGTGCAGCCAGTCTTGAGAACCATTGTTCTAAACTTTCTGAAGAGTGCAAAGAAGAAAAATCTTTAATTGTAATGTTTAGGGGCCTTCATGAATTCTTATCAAAAAATACTCCTCTAAGCAGACACTTCATTGCCTCTTCATCCTTCTACAGACTATTCCGCAGCAGACACTGTGGGATTCATATCCAACATGTGGACAAAGCCCACATGCCAATATGTAAAGCAAAAAGAACTTCTTTCCTTGATGTTATAATTGGACCCTAAAATATCAACCCTATAGTTACCCTATTTTTATTAGGCATGATAAGTTTCCCCCCCTTTTTTTTTTCAACTAGATAGTTGGATATTCTATAACCGGAACCAAAAGCCATTCTCACACATGCATTTTACTGATTGCTTTGTTGGTCTGTTCTGCATATCCACCATGAAGTCAGACAGATCTGGGTTTAAATCCTGGCTCTGCCACTGTCATATATGGAGTGACCTTCAACAATCTTCCTATCTCATTGCATGTCCGTATGCTGAGAGAAAATAGAATACTTGTGTCTCAAAATGGCTATAGGAATTAAAATCACTTATTCGGGGCACCTGGGTGGCTCAGTCATTAAGTGTCTGCCTTCAGCTATGGCCATGATCCCAGGGTCCTGGGATCGAGCCCTATATCGGGCTCCTTGCTTAGTGAGCCTGCTTCCCCCTCTCCATCTGCCTGCAGCTCCCCCTGCTTGTGCTCTCTCTCTCTGTCAAATAAATAAATAAAAAATCTTTAAAAAAAAATAAAATCACTTACTCTTTTGTTCAGCAAACCCTTACTGAGCACACGACTATTCTCAGATCTGCACACAGAATATTTAGTGTCGAGTGAGACAACCATACTTTGTATTCACTTGAGGGAGAGAGGCAATAAGTAAGTTAAAAAGAAGAAGAGAATTTCAGTTTCTGATAGAAGCTGGGATAAAACAGGGTAAAGCAAAAGAGTATGATTGAGAGATCCTTTAGGTTGTGTAAATAGGAAAAGCTCAAGAGCCAAATGGAAAAGGGCAGTTCTGTGAGGACCAGAAAAGCACATCTGGGTCAAGGGAATTATTCATGAAAAAATCTGATGGCAAAAATAGGGTTGATTTGTTTGGGAACCAGAAAAAGGCAGCAAGCCTGGGTGTAAGCAGCAGTGGGGAGAGTGAGCAGAGTGGACTGGACAGTAGGCAGGGGCCTAGACAGGTAAGCCAGGGAAAGGGGTTCACATTCATAGTGAGTCCAATGGTGAGCATTCATAGAATTTTAAGCCAGGGAATAAATTATCTGACTTTATTTATGGAGAGGCAAGAGGGAAGTGGGAAGCGCAGTTAGGAGGCTGTCATAATTGTCCCAGTGAGACACGGTGTTGTTTTGGGTAGTTCTGGTAGAAGTGGAAAAAAAAGAATGTTCAATTTTGCTGTGAACCTAAAACTGTTGTAAAATAGAAACTCTATTTAAAAATCACATAAATGTAAGTAAATATATAACATAAATTTTACATTTGGGTACTCAGTAACTATTGTTATTCTTGTTATCATTAGTATTAGTATCTTTTGGGGAAAGATTTAATAAGAAAAGCAGAGAAGCTTTTCCAGATTGTATTTGTTATCTTTAAAGTCTTTCCCTCTGAAGTGCACTATGATACAAAGAGGGCCTGTTTAGTTCAAGATCTCTGTAAAGGGAGGCTACTTAATTTAGCGGTTTGGGTCTACCAAAAGGTCAATGCAAAGAGCCAAAATGTTTGATGGATGTTTATTTCAATTTCCACATTTGATGGTCAAATAATTATATTTTAATAAAAATCCAATAAAGTTTTATTATTGAATGGTGAGGTTCTATGGTCATGTTTTATTAGGTATCACTTTAACCCAAATTAGTTTCATGATCCTATACAGACAGAATTGTTTTCCCCTCAAAAAGGGGACAAGTATGCACAAGTAGGATAAATACTTGTCTTTCAGAATGTTAAATTTAAGCAGCATTGGTTTGAAGACCACTGCAAATGCTCCCTGTCTTGCCATATCAGGATACTTGTAAGAAGCTATTTTATAGGTCATTGGACCAAGGACTAGTTTATGAATAAGACAATGAGTCTGCATTGAAATGTAGGTGACAGTTCTCAACCTAAATCTCTACCTTTCATTTTTTTAATTGGAAAACAACTTGTCATCTTTATTTCTTAGGTTCACACCTGTAAACTGAGGTTAAGATGTGCTTTCCAGTTTAAAGGATGTTGCCTGCATCATGAAATCATCCTTTAGCATATGGAGGACTTTAAAGAGAGACTTCCTAGGTAGGGATGATATTTTGTCCATCATGTCCCACCCCCCCCCTTTCAATAGACTTTATTTTTTAAAGAACTTTTAGCTTTACAGCAAAATTGAGCAGAAAATACAGATTTTTTCATATACTCCCTGTTCTCACAGACCTAACAACCTCTTCTACTGTCAACACATCCCTCACCAGAGTGGTGCATTTCTTACAATTGATAGATCCAGATTGACAGGTCCTTATCACCAAAAGTCCATGGTTTACATTAGGGTTCTTCATTGTTGGTGTTGTGCATTGTGTGGACTTTGGCAAATATGTAATGACTTGCACGCAGCATTATAGTATTATACAGAAGAGTTTCACTGCCCCCCAAATCCTCAGTGTTTCTCCGCTTTATTCTCCCATCCCTTCCTCTGGCAACCACTGATCTTTTCACTGTCTTCATCATTTTGCCTCTTCCAGAATGTCATATCGTTGGCTATAGTATGCAGCCTTTTCATATTGGCTTCTTTCACTTAGCTATGTACATTTAAATTTCCTCCTGTCTTCTCTAGACTTGATAGCTCATTTCTTTTGAGTGCTGAATAATATTGTGTTGCTTGAGTGTATCCATGTATTCATCCATTCACCTACTGAAGGGCATCTTGCAAGGTTACAGCAAGGTTTTGACAGTTATGAATAAAGCTGCTGTAAACACCCATGTGCAAGTTACTGTGTGGACCTAAGTCTTCAGCTCAAGTGGGTAAGTATCAAGGAGTGCAATTCTTGGGTTGTGTGGTAAGAATTTGTGTAGTTTTGTAAGAAATTGCCAAACTATCTTCCAAAGTGGCTGTACCATTTTTCATTCTCACCAGCAATGGATGTGAACTCTTATTGCTCCACATCCTCACCAGCATTTGATTTCTTTGCCATTGTTCTGGATTTTGGCCATTCTAATAGGTATGTGGTGGTATCTCATTTGCAATTCCCTGATAACATGTAACATTGAACATTTTTCATATGGTTATATTCCATCTGCATATTTGCTTTAGTGAGATGTCTGTTCAGATCCTTTGTCCCTTTTTTCATTGAGTTGTTTGTTTTCTTAATTATTGAGTTTTAAGAGGCCTTTGTATTTTGGGATAGCAGTCCTTTATCAGATAAGCCATTCGCAAAAATTTTCTCTCCATCATCTTTGGCTTGTCTTCTCATTCTTAGGAAAGCTCCATCATAGTTTGAATCGAACAGTTAGACAAAGGAATAACCAAAGCTTAGTAATCTTATTTAAGAGGGCACATTATCTTTTATTTGCCTCTTTTTATCTGAGATAGAAAATGGACCTGTACTGATTTCCTCTTTCACAATAAATCTAGTGAAATAAAATGAAGGGAGTAGGAGGCCTTAGTGAACCCATCAGAAGTTAAGACCAGGAGATTCACATCCCAATTCTCTACCTAAAGAGAAGGAAAGGCAGAAACCAAATAGGTAAAAATTTTACCTCGGCTATACTGTGGAGCTGGGGACATCATTCATTACTCTGCTGAATCTATATTATGGATTTGTTTTTCCTTCCACATGAATGTTTCCATGATCTAGGTTAGATTGTTGAAATAAGGTCTCTGCTGGACATTTCTAAGTTTTTGACCTATTCCTTTTACTATTCCTTTTACTCTTGTTTTTCCTTTAGAAATTTGCCATTGTCTTTCCTTTGGAAAACTTTTTTTTATATATATAATTTAATGGAGATGCAGTGATTTATCTCTATGGGCAATTAAATACTTTTAATAGGAATGCCGTGTTCCTGAATCACATTCCTTATTAAAAACAAACACACAAAGAGAATGGTGTTTACCCAAATGCATGTGAAGTAAGTGCTGACCCAATTGCAATAGGTGAGATTGTGGAGATGAGTAAAGAGCTTCCTGCCCCTTTTGAAAAATAAAATCCATGGTTCAAACATTGTTTAGCGCTTTGCTCTCGTCAGTCACAGGTTATCAGCGTTACGCGTGACGAGAATAAAACAAGACACTCTTTTAGGGCACAAATGGATTTTCCCTCAGAGCCATGCCAAACATACCCATTTGAACTTTTCATATGAATGTCTTTTTTGTTTGTTTCGTTTGTTTTTAAGAACTGTGTTCTTAGTAATAAATTACCTCATGTGATTTGATGTCGCTCAGCTATATTCTGTGTGTGACAGAGCAGGGAGAATGTTCTTACTATATATGGGTACTGAATTTCTATTTTATTTTATTCTGGAGGGGGAAAAAGGAAGAAAAGATTCATGAGTAATAGGGCAACTTAGAGAGGACATGTAGATAGCATGTGGCAGTGATCAGAAATTCTGTAGATCATCACTATGTCCTTTTCAACTCTTAGGAACACTCTTTTTCAAACAGTGGTGGACACAGGGGTGGTGTTTTTTCTATTACGATTGTAAAAAAGAGACCCAGAAATTGGAACTAGAGGTCAGGAAGTCTCATCTTTAGCCTGATGTTGTTCTTAACTAACTGGACGAAACAGAAATAATGAGATTTGCACTGCCTTTGTCAATATAAGGCACAGATGAGATAATCAGTGTGAATTACTTGGGGACATATAAAATCATTTATAAGTTTAATAACGGATTATAATGCAAGAAAATAAACGTGGTTTCGACTCAGTTTCTCACACATGATACTTAACACATTCTTACTATTTGACAGGCAGGGCAGTGTTTTTTTTCTTTAAAGAATTTATTTATTTGACAGAGAGAGACAGCAAGAGAGGGAACACAAGCAAGGGGAGTGGGAGAGGGAGAAGCAGCCTCCCCACCAAGCAGGGAGCCCATTGTGGGGCTCGATCCCAGGACCCCAGGATCATGACCGGAGACAAAGGCAGATGCTTAATGACTGAGCCACCCAGGCGGCCCAGGTAGGGCAATATTGAGTGTTTAAACTGATAGTGGATGGAGGAAATCAGTCACCGGAGCTTAAGGAGATGCCAAAAATCTAGGACCTATTCAAAGTTAGGAGTTATACTGGCTTGAATAGTGCCCCCTCAAAATCTGTTTCTTTTCTAGAACCTCAGAATGTGGTCTTATTTGGAAATGGCATCATTACGGATGTAATTAGTTCGGATGAGGTCGTATTGGAGTAGGGTGAACTCTTACCCTATTATAATTAGTGTCCTTAGAATAAGAGGAAAAGAGACACAGAGACAGACACTCATAGAGAGGAGAACATCGTATGAAGACACAGACACACAGAGAGGGAAGTCGCCCATCTGATGGTGAAGGCAGAGAATGGAGAGGGGCAGGGACAAGCCAAGGAGCTCCCAGATTGCTGGCAACCATTAGAAGCCGGAGAGAGAGCATAGCCCTGCTGACACCTTGATGTCAGAACGCTAGCCTCCACAGCTGTGAGAAATTTTATTTCTGTGGTTTTAAACCACGCAGTTCGTGGCACTTTGTTGTGGCAGTCCTAGTGAACTAATGCAGGAGTCACGGAGGCTGCTGAGCCCACGTGGCCTCTGAGGGATTTCCGCAAAGTCCACCGAAGTAGACCGGCCATAACTAGATCTTGGAAGCCAGGTATGGAGGCAGGGATCCAAGAGCCAGGGAGTCTAATGAGGGATAGTCATCAAAAAAGTTCTTGGCAATCACCTGTTCCAGATGTCAGTGTTGCTGCCAGTTTCTATCTGCTCACTCCCCAAGTCACTTTAATGGACTGAGATGGGTTAGACAGGTTTGGGCTTGAATAAACCCTTAAACATGAAGGAAGTTATAACCAGAAGCCTGAGTATCTTGCTCTACATTGAAAAAGGGAGTAACTGTCCCTGATCACATAGCTTCCTACTTGTTCATAGATAAGCTCTTGTATGTTTAACACAGTTTTATTCCAGGCTTTTCTTCCTACTCTGTCTTTCTCGGTAGAATCCTGAGTTTTGTTCTAGTTTTCTACTGCTGCTGTAGCAAATCACCACAACTTGCTTGGCTGAAAACAACACCAGCCTATTAGATTACATTTCTTTAGGTGAGGAGTCCAGTATGGGTTGCACTGGACTGAAATCAAGGTGTCAACAGACTGCATTCCTTTCTGGAGGTTTTAGGGGCAAATCCAATTCCTGTTCTTTTAGGATGTTGACAGGATTGTTTTTTGTGGTTGTAGGATTGAGATCCCTGTTTTTTCTGCTGCCCATAAAATGAAGACCTTCGCCAGCTCCTAGAAGCTACTACATTCGTTGCCTCCTGGCCCCTTTCCTCCATCTTCAAAGCCAGCAACAATTGGTCAAGTCTTTCTCCCATCAAATCTTTCTGACCCATTCTTTTGCCTTCTTATCCAATTTTTTTTTTAAGATTTATTTATTTATTATTAGAGAGGGAGAAAGTGCGTGCAACTGCGAGGGGAGGAGCAGAGGGAGAGGGAAAGAAAGTCTTAAAGAGATTCTGCCCTGAGCCCAGAGCCTCTCGCGGGGCTCCATCTCACAACCCTGAGATCATGACCTGAGCCGAAACCGAGAGTCAGACACTCAACCAACTGCGCCACCCAGGTGCCCCTACCTTCTTATCCAATTTTAAATACTTGTGTGATTAGATCAAACCTACCTGATGATCCAGGATCATCTCCCTTTCTCTGGGTCAGCTGATCAGCAACCTCGGTTTCATCTGCAACTTTAATTCCTTTCTGCTCTGTCACCTAACATGTTCACAGGTTCTGGAGAGTAGGACATGGACATCTTTGGGGCACCATTGTTTTGCCTACCACAGATTATCTGCTGCTGAGTATCATGACATCCCAATAGGACTGAGTAGAAGGAGGAGCTAAACAGTGAGGGGGAAACAGCTTTATTGAAACATAGCAAATGTTAATTACAAGCATGATATTTTTAAAAGTCTATCTTTTTATCAACTTGCTGACTTGAGAATTAAAAATTAAATCCAAATGGAGAATATTTGACTTTTACACATCAGACATATCTTTGATAGGACTGGCTTCTTATCAAGGAAGAAGTTACTTATACATAGTCCTTGAGGAAATACGTAGAATTGTTGGTGTCCTGTGTTCAGAGCTCCTTTTCGTGCCTTAACTTTGAGCACATTAAGTTTAAGTTCTTCGTTTCTCTTCTGAGAACCTCCAAACTCAATATATCCCAATAAGAGGTAACTTACTTTTTTACCTTAAATTTTTTCTTTTTTTTTTTTTTTAAGATTTTATTTATTTATTTGACAGAGAGAGACAACAGCGAGAGAGGGAACACAAGCAGGGGGAGTGGGAGAGGGAGAAGCAGGCTTCCTGCAGAGCGGGGAGCCTGATGCGGGGCTCCATCTCAGAACCTGGAGATCATGACCTGAGCCTAAGGCAGACGCTTTAACGACTGAGCCACCCAGGTGCCCCACCTTAAATTTTCTTTGCTTAATTCCATCTGATTACCACTAGAATGATTTAAAACCATCAATTTGTTATATCATTTATATATGGTCTTCTAGTTTCCTGCCCCTCTTAACCTAAGAGGTACCTTACAGATAAACAATGACTCCCATTTTGATTTCAAAATCCTTTAGTGACTTTTCCACCAAATGTAGGCACATACTAACTTCCAGTTTTCCAATGCAGGTTTTAGTCATATTTTGGCATCTCTTCTCTTCTCACATCCATACAAAATTAAATAATTCAAAAATATATTTGAAAAACTTATTTGAAGAGAATTTATTCATGTAATTATTACTGAACAGCTGTTATGTACTAGGCATTGTTCTAGGCACTGGAAATACACCAGTAATTCAAAGGCTTGAGGTCCTTTTCGAACTTAATACACATTTATTTTAACGAGTCTTCCCTTGCCTGGAAATCTTAATGGTAACTCTTGCCTACTTAGATTTTCGTCTCCTTGTGTCGGCATCTATGTATCTTTTTTTACCTTTTCTATTATCTGCATTCCATATCCTGAGTCTCGTTTGACCATGGCTCAGCTTTTGAGTAACTCTGCTTGGAAAGGGTCTGATTAAGAAAATGCCACCCAAGGATTAATTGTGATAGCTCTGTATGCATTTGCTCTATGTCAAGGGGTTTCACTTTAACCCAAATGAATAAACTTTCCATTAGTGGAATTAATGGCCACAAAATTCTGGCCACTAAAGACAATCTATGTTTTGTTCGGTTCCTTTCCTGGTGCCCCTCTGGTTTTTGTTTTTGGTGTTTTGTTTTGTTTTGTTTCCTTTTTGGAGTCTGTTCACTTAATATCCCAAATGGTGAGACCAGCCCTGACCTCCAGTGTGACAGTAAAGCACATGCCAATGACATCTTACCCCAAAGTGGCAGAAAAGGCCGTTTTTCAAATAATGATTTAAGTAGGTCAGAGCAAACAGGCTACTCACATTAAAGGAAGAAGAAAATACATATTTCAGGAGGACCTATGGATTTGAATTCCTTTGCCTGCCCTGATGTTTCATTTTGCAGATTAGTTTACCTGTTAGATGAGAGTCTCCTCCAGGGAGCTGCTAGTGGTGATCTCCTAGGCCTTAGATAGCTCTCGAGAGATAGCAAATGCCTTCCCTGAAGTGTTAACAGAGTGGGTATATCCCTTTAGGGGCTCAGTTGTTTAAGTCTCACTGATAAACCTTCCTGCGCTTGAATTCTTGGATGTGGGGAGGGAGAAATTAACAGTTGGAAGACTTTTTTTAGAATATGAAATAATCGGTCGTTTAAAATCTAAAAAAAATAATTTATTAATAATCACTTTGAGGAACTTAAATATAAAAACATTTGCATTAAATTTAGATATGACTAAGCAACAAAATATTTGATGTTTCCGTGTCAGTCAGGTTCTTGATGAAGACAAATGTTTAATGCCTACCAGCTTCACCGGAAATAGCTTCTCACCTCATGTCAGAGGACACTGAATTGTGCCTCTTGAAAGAAGTCTTAGAAGAGGCAGTTGGTAGGAAGAGAGAATTAAAATAAAGAGACATCCAACATAGCTTGAGTCCTTTCTACATATATATGGAGAGATTGGGTATCTTTGTGCCTTGGGCTCATTAGCAAAGTACATTAGCTATAGCTGACTGATTTGCACCTGGTGCCTGCCTGAGGTCTCCAAAGAGAGGAGATTTACCATTAGGTTTTGAGCCTAGGAAGCTTTGAAAGCTCTCCCTATCAAAAAGTAGATAGACAGGGGCACCTGGGTGGCTCAGTCGTCAAGCATCTGCCTTCAGCTCAGGTCATGATCCTAGGGTCCTGTGATCGAGCCCCATGTCTTGCTCCCCCTGCTTGTGTTCCCTCTCTCGCTGTGTCTCTCTCTGTCAAATAAATAAATAAAATCTTAAAAAAAAAAAGTAGATAGACATTTGGAAATGTAAATATACCATATTTCTGGATTACACGTTTGCTAAAGTTCCCCTTTTAATTTGTTTAGAAGGGAACAATCATGACATGCAGATCATACTCTTCATGCACATCACCATTGAAATGAGATCCTGGCGGGAGTGAGAGCCCTCGAAGGGAGCAAGGAGATCATCAATTACTACCCCCTTCTTAGAGATTAGCAAATGGAACCCCGGAGAGGTTAAAAAAGAGATTTAAAATCTCAAATATTTAGCAGCCTGGCTGGGACTAGGAGCCAGGTTTATCTAACTGCCAGCATAGTGTTGTTGTTTTTTTTTTTTCCATTTGCCCCATTGACATGATAGTTGCTCGAATAAACGTTTTAAATATAGAATATCTTTTTTTTTCCCCTAAGAGGTCACCTAAGATAGTATATTCTCTAATCTCCATGAAGCACATTTTGTAATGTGCCTTTAAAATAGTTTATTGAGAATAAAATTTAGCGATTGGTGATGCTTCTCGAGGTTGAAATGTCTATTCTGTTTGGAGGCTCAGTTTGGTCATTTCCCATTTGTTTGTCCTTTCAACCTCACTTTAAATCAAACGGCCAACTCTCACCAGATGCTTTTATCCAATCACCACACTCCTTGAGGTCTCTGATAATTATCAATAAATGGGGTGGTAGATAAATAGCAGTGTCATGAGAGAAGAGAAGTGCTGAAGGCAGGCTAGGGGTGACTCTTTAAGCTTGTCAGTAGGAGGGAGGAAGAAAGACAGATCCATCCTGTTGTCAGGAGCAGAAAGTATGTTGGAGAAAACTAACTCCTGGGAAGGGCATGTGTCAGGAAGATGGATTACCCCAAGAAGTCAGGCCGGCTCTCCCAGTGGGCAGCAGCCTGCTTAGATATCATTCGCTAGCTGTCCGTCTTGTCCTAGCGTGTCTCTGTCTTTTCCCTCCTTTGTGCTGCCAGCGACAAGCCTGTGGAGATCTCTAATGCAGCCACTGGGCCTTCAGAATAGCTCAAGACCTGGGCAGAGAGGGGATCTTGTTTGCAATGAGTGAATATTTAGCATGCACCATCTTCCTATCAGCACTCCCAGGAGCTCTCAGAGAGGTGGACCCTGTTGGGAAAACTCTTTAAATGAGCACCTTATTAGAGAATGATCCTGTTAGGTGAATAAAAGCCTGATTACATACCCAGAGGTGAGCTGTAGTGAGGCTCAGAATAACTAAATGAAGCAATCTGCTGCACTTTGTATCTGGACTTGAGCCTGAGCATTTCAAACTGGCATCTGGAAAAGGAAAAAAGGTTCTGGGGAAAACCGCACAATAGACTAGAAATATTTCATCTTTTTTTTTTTTTTTTTTTTCCTCCCAAAGAGAATTTAAGGCGGATTTCTTGGGTCACAATTCTGAAGAAAGGAGCCTGGTGTAAGAGGGAAGTTTGGTGTGGCCATTTCTGCCTTGCAAAACCAAGCCACAGACACATGCCTGCCTTTATTGGAGGCTGAGCAACCCAGTGAACCCTGCCTGTGTCTTCAAAGCCACAGGGTTATCCGGCCAATGATTCTGGCACAGCATCTCAGCTCCATTGACTAAAGATCGGTGAGGGAGTTTGAAGCAATGGTCATTATGTTCCTCTAGGTGTGAGACATGAATTTGCCTTCCACCCATGTGAATTAGCTACATAAAGCAAGGGCCACAGTTTGAAACTACCTACCTTGGTTATTGCTCTCTGGTTTTGTGTATATTTCAAATCCTCTGCGGGAGCTGCTACAGCCCCAAAGCCCATTCCATTGAAAGTTCACTGGCCTTGGCAATCTGTGAGAGGGAATTTCTTATTTGGTGAATTATTGCCCTAATTAATTTGATTCATGGAGCAAGCATCTTTGTGATTCTCTCCTCCGCTACCCACTTTCTCCCTGAAAGATGCAGGCAAGGCACTTGAAGTCTCGAGAGGACTCTCACCTCTGAACCAGAAGATTGGGCTCTCAGAGCAATGTGACCTCCTGCTGTTGTTCAGTATTTCTGAGCCTCATTTTACTCCTCTGTAAACTGGGGAGAGCAATAATCGCCTGCCTTTTATCCCTTCTTCACCATACAAGAAATATTAAGTGTGCTTTATACACTATCAAGAGCCATTGTATGGTAAGTTACACTTATTCAAGCTGTCTTATTTGTATTTTAAAATATTTCTGGGGCGCCTGGGTGGCTCAGGCATTAAGCGTCTGCCTTCGGCTCAGGTCATGATCCCAGGGTCCTGGGATGGAGCCCCGCATTGGGCTCCCTGCTCCGCAGTGAGCCTGCTTCTCCCTCTCCCCCTCCCCCTGCTTGTGTTCCCTCTCTCGCTGGTCTCTGTCAAATAAATAAATAAAATCTTTAAAAATAAAATAAATAAAATATTCCTGAATATCTTTTGATTCTAATTCCTCAGTCACTCAAGTAGTGCTTATTTCAAAGCAGGGTGTTCCAAACCCAGAGTACACAATTTGATTCCTGGATCATGCCATCAGGCTCTCTTGACTCTCTATGACTTTACTTTCCCCATCGTTATTTCACTGGGAAAAACTGGGAACTAGGTAAAGGTTTACCCTGAGGCTAAGGAGAGCTCTTCAAAATGACCTTAGGGATATGAATCGACCAGCTGTTATTTAGCCCCTTAATACAATTAGTTTCCAAAATGTCAAACATTGAGATAGCGTTGGTTTTTTTCATAGGTTCAGTCAAAGCCAACGTGGGAGCTTTGATCCATGGCAAAAACAGTTCAGCTGATAATTGAGGAGGGAAAAATATGCTCAGTATGCCCTACCTCACCATCCATTAACAGTCAGTTTTGGTATAAAAGTGTCCCACTCTTTCAATAGGATAGTGTTGTGCTCACCTGTCAGCTAGTTGGAGGATGGCAATGCTAATTTGTTTCTCTGGACATGTTTCCCTCTTACTCAGGACCAAGGCTACCATGCAGCGCAGATCCAAGAGGTAAGAGTCAGAGACGTTCAATGATTAAACGGTCAATGTGTTCTGACTTCTCAGTTATTTCCCAAAGAGAAGAATATTTTCTCAATTTAGTCACTTACTTGCAGCAGTTTAGCTTGTTGCGGAAGCAAGCCTTCACTTGAACAGATAAAGCACATTGAAAGCACAAGTCAGTAGGCTTTTGGTGTATGAAATGGCAGTGCTCTAATTGGGGTAACTAAAATTGCCATTCCTTTGGAAAGAAAATGCTGAACCGGTTGTGGTGGGGTGGAGGTTGAGGGGTAGTAGGAAAGGGAAGTTGAGATTTTGGTAGCTGCGTGAAGAAGAAAATGACAGATATTTAGCATTAAAAATATTAATTACCTACTTTCTCATTGGTCTCAGAGAACGTGAACACCTAGGGAAGTAATTGGAAAGGGAAGAACCATTACAAGTATTTTATATTCTGTGAGGTGAAGACTGAGGCTGAAAAAGGTTGAGTAGCTTGGCTCGGGTCAATGGCAGGAGACCTGGCACTAGAGCAGGTGCTCATCTGACTATAGCTCTGAATGGTGAATGGGTCAACTTTGTGTCCTGTAGAATCTGGAATCGCTACCCTTTGTCACTCGGTGTCATACTCTCTGTCCACCCTCACCTCTTTCATCTGATCTTTTAAAAAAAAAATATGTTAAGATCATCATTAAAACACCAAATGTTGGATGAGTGAGTTGATATTTAGGTATCTGCTATCTTGAAATTGTATCGAAGAGAGACTTTATTTTTTAAAAGTTTGAAAATCCACATCAAATGCACAGCCCCACATAGATGTTTTTCTGTCTCCTTTGAATACTGTGGAAAAATACTTCCTATTTCTTGGCTGTTGAACTTCTCAGTATTAACTTAGAGTGCATCTCTTCGATGGTTCTCTTACAGGTTGCTCATTTTCAGTGACACCTGCTTTCTAGTTGGAAAAATTCTTGAAATCATGGGTACCACATCAGAACTTCTTTCAGTTAGGATGACAGACCCAATAAACTGCATGTGTGTGAAGTGCAGATAAAGATAATCAGATCTCACCCTCCAGGGAATAAACTGATTACCTATGATGCTCAGGAAGGAATTTTCCCCATTAGCATCCTACAGATACACAAGCCCAGTGCAGGATCCCACTTTCTGCCATCCTAAAGCTTTCTTCTAGAGTTTCATTGTGTACATAGTGTAAAACTGAACCGATGACATAATATGCTGTGTATAATGGTTGTCATACATGGATAAGTATTTGATATGCCGCAAAGTAAGTACTGTTAACATTTGAAACAGAGTTCTATTTAGATAACTGAGATAGTGGTTCATTAAAGATAAACTGCTTAAAATCTTTTCATGTGTCCTCCAGGGATCTCAAAATACCTTCCCAAAATGAGACCATTAATCCTCATGAATATTCTGTCACATAAATTCTGTTAAATTTCTCTGGGGGGAAAAAAAAACAGGTCAGTCAGTTTTACTAACCAGTAAGTCTGTATAGCACCAAGTTTTTATAGCAGCCTACCAATCTTTATTGCTTTGAAATCTCATTAGGGATTTGACTTTTAAGACCATTAGTCTAGATGCAATTTTTTTTTCATCCCTAACTCACCGCCTACATTCATCCCTCCAACAAACGTGTGGTAAGGGTCAACAAAGTGCAAAGTGCTAGCTATAAAAAGCTAGATAGGACGTAGGGTCCAGGGCAAGAGAGCTGGAAGGTTCCTCTAAATACCCTAATGGGGTCCCTCTTCATCCATTGTCCTCTTCTTACTATGTAGGCATTGACATATATAAACCTAGTCGGATCCAGGGTTTGGTCCTAAGAGCCTACGGTGGATTCCAGTTCAGGTCACATTTAGAGAGACTTGGTTATGTTCTACCTTAGAAAACCCTTGGAATGATTTTTATTTTATTTTTTTTCAAAAGCTAGAGTGATCTAGAGCTGTACTCTAGCGTAACTGCAGAGAGAGAGAGAGACAGAGACAGAGAGAGAGAGAGAGAGAGAGACAAGAGAGAGACAGAGAGACAGAGAGAGACAGAGAGAGAGAGTGGCAGAGAGAGAGAGAGACAGAGACAGAGACAGACAGAGAGACACAGAGAGAGAGACAGAGAGACAGAGAGACAGAGAATCAGAAACTCTTTATAAAAGATGATTAGATTTAAATTTGACAAGATTTTCCAGATAAAGTCTAGTGACAGGTTGCATGTCGATCCTTGAATATTGATAGGGATTAACAGTTAAGAGACCTTTTTTAAACTGGTATCTGTGTTTAGATTTTATTTGTTTGGTGTCATGTTTTTGCTTTTCCTTAATATTCTTTTGAATCAAACCATGACACTATCTAAATTTGTTGCTATTTTACTTAATGAAAGGTCTGACATGAAAGATCTAAATAATTTTGAGAGAAAAGATTTGTAGAATGTGTAAACATTTCTCTAGAGCAATGCTATTTTGGTTACAAAGGCGACTTCCAGGAGTGAATAGGGTTAGGAGAATAGGGCCTTCTCAATTTGATATGCAAAGTTTGTTTGCTATGATGAGATACAAACAAACAAACAAACAAACCTTGTTTACTGGGGCCACACCTTCAGCCCAGCATCGGATACACTAATGGCAATTGATAACACTGGTGGTTTCACTTAAAGAAAAAGATTGTTAGACTGCTCTTTCCTAAAATACATTCCCTTAAAAACCAGTCTTATGGTGTGGTCCTTAGGATTAAAAAGCAGGAAAGGTATTCAGTGATTACAATATACAGATGATCCTCAACTTACAATAGTTGGACTTAACGATTTTTTAAAAAAATTTTTTTAGTATGTTATGTCAGTCACCATACACTACATCATTAGTTTTTGATGTAGTGATCCACCATTCATTGTTTTCGTATAACATCCAGTGCTCCATGCAGTACGTGCCCTTCTTAATACCCATCACCAGGCTAACCCATCCCCCCCCCCCCCTCCCCTCTAAAACCCTCAGTTTGTTTCTCAGAGTCCATAGTCTCTCATGGTTCGTCTCTCCCTCTGAGCTCCCCTGCTTCATTTTTCCCTTCCTTCTCCTAATGTCCTCTGTGCTGTTCCTTATGTTCCACAAATAAGTGAAACCATAAGATAATTGACTTTCTCTGCTTGACTTATTTCACTTAGCATAATCCCCTCCAGTCCCATCCATGTTGATGTAAAAGTTGGGTATTCATCCTTTCTGATGGCTGAGTAATATTCCATTGTATATATGGACCACATCTTCTTTATCCATTCATCTGGTGAAGGGCATCTCAGCTCTTTCCACAGTTTGGCTATTGCTAACATTGCATAACTGGGTATTTACCCCAAAGATTTTTCAACATTACAGTGGTGGGAAAGGGATATGCCTTTAGTAGAAACTGTACTTTGATTTTTGAATTTTGATCTTTTCCAGGACTAGCGGTTGGTGGTATGAAAACTCATGGTGGTGGGCGGTGGCAATTAGCCACAGCTCCCAGTTAGCCATGTGATGACTATGATAAACAACGTGTACACCTACAGTCATTCTGTACCCATGCAACCATTCTGTTTTCCACTTTCAGTACAGTAGTTAATAAACTACATGAGCTATTTAATACTTTATTATAGACCAGGCTTTAGACGTTTAGATGTGCTAGATAAATCTAACCAGCTGTAGGCTATTGTAAGTGTTCTGAGCATGTTTAAGGTAGGCAAGGCTAAGCTGTGATGTTTGGTTGGTTAGGGGTATTAAATGCATTTTCGATTTATGATATTTAAACATACGATAGGTTTATTGAAACATAACCCCATCATAAGTCGAGGAAGATCTGTTTTGGGAAACTTTTGAATTCTGTTCCTGCCCTTAGATATTCATGGTATATGTTAGTGAATTAAAGGTTCTGCCAAGTCTTGTAGTACATACACATTTTTAACTTTGTTTAATTCAAGGTTTCTTGAATTCATTTGACCATTCACTTGCATAACATTCATTGATATAATACTCATATCCAGCTCCTGGGAACACAATTTGGAAAGTACTGTACTTGAAAAAATATCTATAAAAATATATATATAAGCTTTATATAAGCTTACACACACACACACACACACACACACACACACACACGAACTAAGATGAGAGGATCCAGCTAAGTGCTGAAGTGCTTATTTACGTTAGTATGTTACCTTGTACTTTAATTTACGCAGAGTTCCTTTTCATGTGAGTTTTTCAATTGCATTAAAATAGTATTTAAGTGATTTAAAAATTATTCAGTTTTGAAAAGATAATAAATTGTTGTAAAAAATTCAAACTGTACTAATCTCCACTTCTACCCTGTCTTCCATTCCAGTATTTCTTCTCTTCAGAATTCGATTTATGAGAGCTCAAATTATACTCAACTTTTCAGGGCATTTCCTATACAACATGAAAAATAGCATACCTATATTTGTGTAAGAAGGGAAAAAAAAACCCCTACTTCTGAGTAGCCAGTCAAGACCATGTGGACAGTACAGGATAGGAATGAGAGGATAATAATTGGGTAAAAGGGTCGGGAAACCTTCATCTCTCTTTGGCCTGCTGTGACATTTGGGCCAACAAGGACCCTCCCTGATCCATAGTATATAATTAAAATGACTGTTACTTCCCACCTGAGAGTGAATGATGTGGGGTTAAGCAAGAACATTTGCACATTTTCATTTACTCGGCCTCATGAATTATATTATATAGTGAATCCGGG
This sequence comes from Callorhinus ursinus, assembly GCF_003265705.2. NCBI lineage: Eukaryota > Metazoa > Chordata > Mammalia > Carnivora > Otariidae > Callorhinus > Callorhinus ursinus. Next base: position 50,585,057 of record NW_027397070.1, read on the forward strand.
TTGTAGACATATTGAGTGTATAAATACTTAGATTAGTTACATACCAAATACATCAGTCACTAAGTTATTTATTTATACATCTGACAGTTCTCCATCTATTTGTTCATATTTCCATATTGACATATTCTCCCACAAGGATATGAAGCACTTGAGGAGTGCAAGTTGCATGTTTGGGTCTGTGGCCCAGGAAAGAAGGCAAACCTGAAAAAAAGTTGTTAACTCTAAAAGATATCAGTAATTGAAAGCCTCTTATGTTCCAAGGACAAGAACTATGATTATATATATAAAATGAAACAAATGGTAGGTATTAGTAATATATCTTATTTTCCTCCGTAAGATACTGCAGTGCAAGTCATCAGTGGGGCTGGAATATAGCCAGGAATCTGCGTTTTTAAACAGTCACCCCAATAGCTTCTGATGCAGATGGTTTCCAGATGTGGTTTCCAATCACTGAGTGCAAGGCTTACTCATGTTGTGTTTCTAATATTTATGTATAACAGAGAATTAAGTGATTTTTTTTTTCAAGTATCCATCAGAAGCAGCTCCAGAGAAAGCATGTTGTAACTAGCATTTCTCTGTGGTATTTTGGTCCCTATTCAGAATCACTCTAAGATATTTGCTTCAGCAAGCAATACCCTGTATCCGGTCCAGACCCTCTTGGATGCCAAGTCACTACTAGTGTAAGATTGTTCGCAATGCAGCTAACCAAATTAGAGGCAAGTACATTTTGGAAACAGCTACTCATGCTGTATCCAGGCCCTCACCCGCATTTCCTGAAAAATAAAGCTTTTGCAGCTTCGAATATATTAACATGCCTATTGGAAATTCTTTTCTTTCTTCTGATCCCCCCCCCCCCCTTTTCTCCCTCATTGTCCCCCATCTGCCCCCCCTCTTTTCCTCCTCTCCGCTCTTTTTTTCTGATGCTTCTTTTTATATATAAATCTATTCTCAGCATTTCAGGGACTTCCCTAGCTTGATCTATCTATTTCATCAATAATTTTTTTTGATCACCTCTCATATGCCCTGTACAAGAAAAGTGGATAAAAATATATACTAGAATTCACTAAGCAAGATTTACTAAGAGCCATTCTGTGCTAGGCTCACTCTCTGACCCATGACTAAGGGTTTAGACCCTACCCTCAAGGACCTTGTATTTCAGTACCTATATGTAATGACTAGAATAAAAAAAAAAAATTAAAAACAGATCAGTGACATACAAGTCAAATGTCATGGAATTTCAGAGGCAAGGGATTTTTAAATCTAAAGTAATCTGAGAAGGCTTCATGGATGAAATTCTATTTGATCTGTCCTTTGAAGGATATATTCATATAGGTGAAGACACACAAGAAAGGCTTTTGAAGTAATGGGGATAGCATGGCAAGTACACAGAGGGGAAAGTTGTGGGATTAACCCCAGGAATATAAACTAGTTAATTTGGTTCTGTGTGTGCAGTATATAAAAAGGGGTACTAAATAATAACAATGAGGACGTAGTGTGGGGCCTTGAATATTGGCTATGGAAGCTGAGGCTTTTATAGAAGGGAATTAAGTCCATTGGTTATACAGAAGGAAATAAAAGAGGAAGAGGTGAAAGGCAAGGTGATCATTTAGAGGCTTTTAGGAAAATGAAGAGAAGAGATAACAAAGGTGAAACATAGGGCACTAAGAGTAAGAATTTAATTGAACATAATTTAAAAAAAATTAAAAAAATAATGATATCCATCCAGATTGAAAATCCCCATTTTTCTTCTCCACATGCAAAGCACTGAGCACTGGTTCAATGGGGAATGTTTGGGAACGTAGAGGAATACCTGCCTACTGTCCACCACTTCTGCTGAATGTTCAAAATCTTTTAGATGAATAGTTGCAACTCTGTGAGGTGTTTTAACTGTACATCTTCTGGATTCCATTGGTGGAGTTTATTTACTCTACTTTGGACCTAAGCGGGAATAAGGGTTGTTACCCCCAGGTGAGGAATAGTTGCAATTTTGATGAAATTTCTAAAAATTTCTCTCTAGAAAAATCCACCTGCCTCCCTCCAGTCATGCCCCAGGTCCCAAAGAAGTTTCATTCCATGGTACCTTGTAAAATCAGGGTCTTGGAAATTTCTCCCTAATTCACCCTGGAACCCTGGTATTTGTTTCCCATGGGCTCCCTGACAGCCTTCCCCTATGATTCACCAACCAGGCCCCCAGCAGTTGCCAAAAGGCCTTTTTTAATCAGTGTTGCTTTATCTTCTTTAAAATCCCTGATCAAGGCCACAGGCAGCCTTGACAGTCTCTGGACCCTTGGTGGGAAAAAAATAAACTCAGGGCACACCCATGAGCTATCCTGGGCTTTTCCTCTGACAACTTCGTGGCATCTCTGGCTGGCCTTTTCATGTACTTGTCATTGTGTTTCCCCACATCAGTCTCATAAAACATCCTTTCCTCATGCTTGATATATTGATATCATCCTACCACAGATAAAACACAGAGCAGTGTAATATGGGCAGGTGATGGAATTATTTGCAATACCCTGAAATCTCTGCTGATGTTTAAGACTGGCGTGATATTAAACACATTACTTTCCCTGACAGGCATTTTCATTATACCTATGCCGTACAGGTAAAGAATCTGAAAGTGAAATCTTGTTTCTCACAACTGGGTCTATGCAATAAAATTTAAAAAGTGTGTGTGTGTTTGTGTGTGTGTGTGTGTGTCCTTCTCTCTCTATATATTTATCTTACACAATCCACAGCCTCTTGTTTAAACCACATTTGAATTTACTTGGAGAAATGGCACAAATCCCGGAGAACCCATAGTAAAAACAATTGTCTTTTATCAGACCAGTATTTTTGTGGTTGGGGGTGTCACATGGGAAGATTTGGAGGACTGTTCTTACATGGAACAAGACAATGGTCGATAATACCAAAGCCTATTTGGTATTATCTTGTTGTTGAAAGCAACGAGAAGAGCAACAACAAAAGTGACACTTCTTGAGGATTTCTTGTGCCTGAAACTTTAATATGTTTTACATTCATATTTAAAATTAAATCCTCAAAACAACCCTATAAGGTGGATAATTAGTTACCACCTATTTACCAGATGAGAGAAACAAAGCTCATAAAAGACGTATAACTTATCCAAGGTAACACATCCAGTGATTCAAGGCCAGGTCTGTCAGACCACAAAGCTTAGGCTTTTAACTGATCAGAATTCTTTATGCCTATGGGAAGGTAAAGCCCAGGTCCTAGAAGATCAGCTGAAGAAATGTGCAGGGCCTGTCAGCCTGAGCACTGGTTCAATGAAGAATGTTTTGGAACCTCGAGGAATACCTGCCTACTGTCCACCACTTCTGCTGAATGTTCAAAATCTTTTAGATAAATAGTTGCAACTCTGTAAGGTGTTTTAACTGTACATCTTCTGGATTCCATTGGTGGAGTTTATTTACTCTACCTTTGACCTCAGCGGGAATAAGGGTTGTTACCTCCAGGTGAGGAATAGTTGCAATTTTGATGAAAGTTTTAGTGGGATTTCCCTTTAGTTCTGTGTTTTTTCTTTTCCTATCTTCTGATAAGGTCTTCTGCTGAGGTCATTAGGAAGTGTGAAACAAGAAATCTGAGGGCAAAATTCCTTTTAGTTCCATCAGGCAGATCCAGCAGAGACCTGCACCCCTCAAATGCCCTTTTGCAGCATCTGCCTGGAAGGAAGGATTTTCTGAGAAGGAGCTTGTGGTTCATTCATTATATACTTTCTCTCCTGGGACAGTAACAGTGGAGGCTATTTTACAGTGGATTGTGACATCCTTACATCCACATTTGGGAATTATACTGTTAACATATAGCAACTTAAGAACTCTTTCCTCCCATAATTTTACTGAGAAAAAAACCCAGAAGTATCTTATTTGACATAAGTACAACACAATTAATAATTTACTCAGCTGCCCTTTTAATCTAGAAGTTGAGAGGCTAGTCTTTTCTGTGTTTTCAGTGGAGCAAAATGAGACAATATATGTGCACATTTTTTTTATGACACCCCCCTCCCCCGCCCAGTATAATAGGTACTAAATGGAACTAGGGGTTAAATACAGTGGAATACAATGTAAAAATTCAGATCTGTTACCCTTAAGGATTTCGTAATCTACAAGAGGGAGCAAACACGGTGGCATGCTTTATAATATAATTTGCTAAGTGTGGTGATAGAGGCATCCACAAAGTATCGTGAGAATAGAGCAGATGGACAGCTGGTTCAGCTGGCCTGGGAAGGTGGGGGATTCCTATGGGAATATGGCTTACTTAAAAGTAACTAATCTTATTTTTGAGAGTTTGCTGTGTGTTGGACTGAGTGCTAAGTGCTTTACATACATTGTCAAAGTGAATCCTATGCTTAAAACAATCCAGTGGAAAGTATACTATTATTATCACCACTTCATAAACTTTGCAAGAAGCAGAGCAGAGATTTGAACCCATGTTCTGTGGCCTCAGAGCTCAGCTCTTAGCAAAGATACCACACCATCATTGCCCATAGTGTATCACCTAGGAACATTACGAAGCAAAGCTACCTGTTCTTGGATTCAATAATCGCTCTTGTCCTGGGGCAATAAGCGTGGTTCTAGCTTTTGATGAATTTCCTTTCTGTAACTGGAAGTTAATGATTTGGGTAGAAAATAAACCTGCGGATATCAGATTTGATATTGGCAGATGGGTCATGAGATCTAGGCATTTGAGGTTTTTTTAAGTGTATCTGTCTAGTGTTTGACATTATTCACTGCATGCTCCTCCAACATGGCACTGTATTGCACACATACCACATGACCATGGCCTGATCCCTCCCAATCCCAGGCTCCTGGCATCTCAAATGGGCGCATCAGCAAAACACTTTGTCTGCCAATTTGGTGCTTTTCTGAAGACAAGCATTTTCTTTTATGTTCTGGAGGAAAAAAAAAAAAAATCACTTGTTAACCTGCCAGAGCCTTATGGAAATTCTGAGAAGTCAAGTTCAGTCTTATAATGCATGAATGTTATTTATCTTGAATACTGCAAGTTTGGCATATGGGGGGGGCGGTGACAAGGTTAGGTAGATTTATTAGCATCCTGTCAGGAAATTTCCCATGAGCGGTAGAGAGGTTTGCCAGGAAATTCAGTGTAATTGATGGGAGCAAGTTGGACTAATTCTTAGCAGATCTGCACTGGCTCTGTTCACACCTTTCCTTTACAGACAACAAAATGTACTGAGCAGAGAACTCATTAAGAAGACCTTCCTGCAAACACACACTTTGCACCAGGTTCTTTCCCCTTCCTTTCTTTCATATAATTATTTCAGTTACTTGAGAAGATACAAGCGCATGTTGGAAGCATTACTGAATAGGCAATGATTTTTACTCATTTGTATGTATCTTTTATCTCTCCAAGGGAAAGCCTATACTTCAGGGAAAAAGGATTAACAAAAAGCTGGTATCTCTTCTGTGTTTCACTTTGCTTTTACTAAAGGATTAGGGGTTTCAACTGTTGGGTCTAAAAGCCATGAGGGCAGAGCTGTAATAGCGGAAAGTTAGCCTTTGAATTAGGACAGTTGGGTCCCAGTCACAAGCCTCCAACTTGCCGGCTTTCTGGCCCCGAGCCAGTTATTTAAACTTGCTGAGCTTTGATTTCCTCATTTGAAAGGTGAGGTTAATGATACCCATCTCACTGGGTTTCTAATAAATATTAAATGAAAAGAAAAATGTCACAGTTACTTGACCTGAGCATCTTTCAATTTCTAGTTCAAGCACTGGTTCCCCTGAAAAGCCTTCCCTGATGCACCCAAGCAATGACAGTCACCATTACTGAGAAGTTATGATGTTACCACACACCATATAGCAGGCTGTACATGCCGTAAGTCATTGACTCTGCCGAATCCAGAGAAAGAGGGAGACTGTGGAAAAGAGAAAGAGAAGAACAGAGAAAGAGAGAGAGAAAAGAGAATAAACGAGTTCTCATGTAATCTTGGTCAAGATATCCATCCTTTCTAAACTTCATTTTCCTTATCAGGAAAACGGTAAATTTTAAAGCCCAGATTTTAACTATTTTCATGACTAGATGATTTATATTACATGTTTTCCACAGTGCCCAGCACATAGCAAACTCGCAATAAACGGAATCTAATATCCTTGTTTCTTTTTTTAAAAGATTTTATTTATTTGCGAGAGAGAGAGAGAGAGAGAGAGAACGAGTTGGGCGAGGGGCAGAACTAGAGGGAGAAGCAGACTCCCCACTGATCAGGGAACCAATGCGGGGCTGGATCCCAAGACCCCTGTATCCTGACCTGAGCCAGACGCAGACACTTAACCGACTGAGCCACCCAGGAGTCCCTAATATCCTTGTTTTTAATGATGAGCTTCATTTTTGTTGCAAGGATTCCTAGCCCATGTTATGTTCTAGATCCCATTCTCTGACTTCCTGTTGTTCATTTCAATTTCCGTCCCCTTTACTAGTCTGTGAGGAGGTTGGAGTCCCTGGTTTTTCATCTCTGGACGGCATCCATCACAAAGAAACACTCAAGAACTTTTTTGAAGAAAAAGAAAAGGGAGCGAGGGAGGGGCGGAAGGAGTGAGGGATACTGTAACGTGCTTGGTAAAGTGTCAGGAGCTTCATGACCTGGATAAGTAGCACAGGAAAGACCGCAGGGGTCGCGGGTCAACTTAGTTCTAGTCAGACTTTTTTTTTTCATAAAATTGTCATTTCTATTGCAAAGTATAGCTCTGACTCTCAGAGCATTTCACAAAGACCAGAAGAGCAAGAAGAGAAAAGAAAAAGTTCCGACATTGCAGTGCATGGATTTTTATGTGTTTTTCCCATTCCTTTCTTCCTATAGGAGGAATTGATAGTGTAAGGGAGACTTTTCACAAAGTAGCCTGTTCCCATGCCTGGATCAAATAGCTAACATTGGAAAGGGAGTTGAATTACTTCTGATCCTTGTTAAGCTGAAATGATGTGGCCTAAGCACATGTGATTTTGGCCAAGGAAACTCAGATTTCTAATCCAGCCTGATTAGCCTTCTCCCAGTTCCAGAATTTTACACACGTCTTCTCTCATATACAGAGTAATTTCAAGAAATCAAATGAGGGGCGCCTGGGTGGCTCAGTCGTTAAGCGTCTGCCTTCGGCTCAGGTCATGGTCCCAGGGTCCTGGGATCAAGCCCCGCATCGGGCTCCCTGCTCCGCGGAAAGCCTGCTCCTCCCCCTCCCACTCCCCCTGCTTGTGTTCCCTCTCTCACTATGTCTCTCTCTGTCAAATAAATAAAATCTTAAAAAAAAAAAAAAAGAAATCAAATGAAACGCCCTTAGTGAGAGTGTTTGGCATAAATGGTGGTGGTTTCACCTGTGTCCGGAGCTCTGCTGACATGCTGTGTACCTCAGACACCCACCTGTCCTCTCCACCTGGTCAAATGCAGCCATGTTGTTAGCCAGCACAAAGCACGCCCTTCCTTTGTGGTCCTCAAATATGTGAACAAGCCATTCTCGACACACTTTTCTGTGGCCTTTAAAAGTTAGGCATTTTGAAAGGAAATAGAAGTCCCGGGAAGTGAAAGAAACAGGTTAAGTCTGCTCTGCTTTGCAGTTTAGTGGTAGTGTTAGTATAAAGCAGAGCTGGATGGGGCTTACAGGTGAGTTTTGTTTGTTCCAACGAGGTTGAAAAATAATGTTGAGATAACGTTTTGAAAATGGGATATTTCCAATAAAAATGAAAATCATTAACTACTCTTGGCAAATCAGAAGACAGTGCAATACTGGGCCTGCATTTCCATGACACGGAAATTTGCCAGCAATCAGTCCGTGGCAGTGGGTTTAGACATTCTTCAGGTGGCTGCAGCCCCAGCATTTCCTATCACCTCACCAACACCATAGCTGACGGCCAATTCTAATATTAACTACGTATGAAAATGCCTGAACACTAGAATTCTTTTTTTTTAAAGATTTTATTTATTTATTTGACAGAGAGAGACACGGCGAGAGAGGGAACACAAGCAGGGGGAGTGGGAGAGGGAGAAGCAGGCTTCCCGCAGAGCAGGGAGCCCGACGTGGAGCTCGATCCCAGGACCCTGAGATCATGACCCGAGCCGAAGGCAGACGCTCAACGACTGAGCCACCCAGGTGCCCCGAACACTAGAATTCTTAATTGCAACCTTCTTCATACATTCACTTTACCTGCTTGAACTCTGGAGTCATTTGATGGTGTAGCCTATGTGATAAAGGAAAGGGAAAGGGCGTTCCAAATTAGACTTGTTACATATTATGATTTCATGGTAATGTCTCTTTTCCTCCCCTTCCACACTCTCTGCTTACATTCCCCATCCCTCCAGTACCTAAATATCCTTACTCCCAATTAAGGATGAATAATCAGACTTTTAGCTTATGGATCCAGAGAAAAATTCTACTTCTAAGTCCTGCAGCCTTACTTCTTACTTCTGGCATTAAATGTCACTAAATCAAGAAGAGGTTAAGAAAAAAAAATTAGCAAAAGGTCTATTGTCATACTAATAGGCAGCAGTATTAAAACAATCTGTTCATGTCCCCATTTCACAGGCCCACTTTCCCCAAACCCATCAAACCCTTTCATCCACTGGACCTTCCACAGTAGGTCTTTTTCTGCAAAGAAAGACCAGCAAGGTTCCCCAGGTTTCCCGTGGCAGAAAATCATCACCTTATTTTTTTTCTAATTCAAGAATAAATATTTTTCCCTTCTAACTTTTTCAGTTTCATTTTAAAATGGAAATGGCCAAAAGCTAGGTAGCTACCTTATTTTTTTGTCATTTCTCATCAGATCCATTCCCTACTTTTATTTTTCACATTTTGTATATTTTTCTCCAAAATTTTGCTTACATAAATAAGCTTTTTATTTTTAACTTGCATTTATATTGCTCTTCAGCCTTATGTCCATAACTCTTGAAAAATGTGGGAATTTTTCTGTTTTCTGCCTTTATTATTCTACATTGCAATGCTTTAAGTTGTGTGTATGAGTGTGTGTGTGTGTGTGTGTGTGTGTGTATGTTGTCCTTTATGAAGAACACTCTAAATTCACATTTCACGATTTGTCACCCACCCTACTCCCTCATAACGTGTGATGTTTTTAAATGCTTCTGAAGTAGCCAAGCCCTAGAGTGAACTTTCTAAAGTCCACATATGATCAATTTCAGCACCCACTTAACACCCTCCAGGTGATTCTTTGGTCACCTCAGATTGAAATACAAATGCTTTATCACTTACAAGGCTTATCAGGGTCTGTTATCTCTCTTACTTTCCGCTGTTAATCTCTCTCACTTTCCCCATCCAGATACCAGTCATACTGCACAATCCAGAGGGTTTGGGATACCACACTGCAGATTTTGGAACTTTCTGCATATATGCATTGAGCGCTCACTGAAAGATTTTAAGCGAAGGGGTGAAATTATGTGAACTGTGCATTAGGAAGATTTCTCTGGGGGAACTGTGGAGCAGGCCCTGTTCAGAAAAAGAGTTGGCAACTAAGAACTGCATCAGTGTGTTTTTGTATTTGTTCAGACAAAGAGGTATTGAGGGACTGAATCAGGCTCTTGGATTGGAAAAGAGAGGCCACAGCTGAATGATACTGTGGAGACAGCCAATTCTGCAGTTTACATAAGTTTAGATAAGAGGGAAAGGAGCCTACCAAGGAATGATTTTAAAATTTTGAGCCTAAATAAATGGAAAAATGGTGATGTCCTTAACTAAGGTGCAGAGCATACATTAAGTTTGGGGTAAGGTTTGAGGGGAAGTGGAAAGTAGTAAGGAAAATGGTGAATCGGGGTCATCTATAGGAAGAGATCCAGCAAGTGATTATAGCTCAGATTATTGGATGAGATTAGAGATATAGATCTGGGGTCCTCTACTTAAAGATAGTAGCTGAATCTGTGGGATGATTTATTTTTTTAAGATTTTATTTATTTATTTGACAGAGAGACACAGCGAGAGAGGGAACACAAGCAGGGCGAGTGGGAGAGGGAGAAGCAGGCCTCCCTCGGAGCAAGGAGCCCAATGCGGGGCTCAATCCAGGACCCTGGGATCATGACCTGAGCCGAAGGCAGCCGCTTAACCGACTAAGCTACCCAGGCGCCCCCCCGTGGGATGATTCATATGGGTTCATCAAGGGAGAGAATATGGAATAATATCATTAAGGATAGAGGCTTAAGTGGTGGGAACACATTTTTTGAGTGATAGGTAATGGAAGACAAACCAAAGAAAAGTTTGAAACTAAGAAATTGTCAGGTTCATGGCACCATTACCTTTATTTTTTGTTTGTTTGTTTGACAATACTCTCATCTAGAACTTATCACACTGGGTAGCCGGTTCCTTCTACCAAACAAGAACTGTTTCTTTAGTCTGCAGGCACAGAGCCTATTGTATTAACCAAAGGTCTGTCCATTAGCGTAGGTAAATCAGATAGATGCCTGAAGGCTTCTGGATGTCGAGGTGATTGGCGTAACACTAATGCATAATAACCAGAAATTGAATTTATCTTCCAAGATCTTAATAGAAGATCCTTCTCAGGAGGAAACTTTTCTGACTTATCAGGCTTTAGAAATGAAATCTGTTTGCTTTTCATTTGTTTTTCACTCTCTTTCTGTCATTTCCCCCCTTTTTCATTACCAGAGATATTTATATGGAAAACAGCGTTCCCTCCTCTTACTTCTGTGAGATCCTATGGTTGATATCTTATTTCTTCCCATCATGCCAATTATTTAAGCTACAGCAGAATCTCATTTTAGCATATATGGTTTCCCTAAAGATCAGGGTGAAGGACATTAGATGTTAAGAGAGCAGAAGGTGAATAGAAACAGGATATGTGTATGTGTGTCATGGGATGGGGGGTGAAGGTTGGGGGGTAATTCGAAGGTGTACCTCAGATCTAAGAGAGAGTTGACTGGATTTCAGAGGGAATTGGAAAGTAAGATAATGCAAGAATTGCACTGAAAGAAGTGAATGAGACCTCCAAACCAATGACAAACACAATAGAGGAGTGGGGCTGGTAAGGTCAGAAATAAGACTATTCTACCAGCTTGTGGAGCTAGAACACACCTTCCTGCTATGTTCTGCAAAGAGGAACCTCCTCCTTGTCCTACAATATTTGGAGAACTTTTTAACTGTCAAGTGAATGAATGCCCTGCAAGAGTTGTCCAGCCACATGCATTGATTTACATGGAACCCATGGAGTTCAGTCACCTAGAGATCTGTATAAAGACCTGAAGGCCCCCAAGGAGATCAGATGAGGTCCCTGAGGGAGACTTGCCACCAGTGAAGATACAGCCTGACCCATCGGTTAGACTAGGTAGTGTGACTAGGATGTTGAAGAAAAAAAATGTTTCCAGGTCAAGTTTCAAGCTGGTTCTAAACATCCTTAGATCTTCTTTCCCTACATTGTCTTTGGGTTCGGGGGGAAAAGGTGATTTGCAAAGGAAAGAAAGTGTCACTAGGGGCTTTACTGTTCTTCTGTGGGAGAGGCCTCTGAAAGCGCTGCATTCTACAGGTGGAAGATGTTTTACGGCTGGCTCTGAGAGACAAGGGCCCTAGAAGGCAGTAGTCTAGATGTGGTTGCCAGCTCTGGGCGGGGGCGGGGGAGGGGGAGGCACAGAATCAGAGCTTTCAAGTGCATGCACAGCCTCTGGAGCATGGGATTGGAATCTGGTAGCTGTAAGAAGCTCTTCTCCCACTCAGGAATTTCTAAAGAAAGTAAGTGGAGAAGGAAATCCTAGGGCAAGACTGGACGTCTTGCTAATCAAACAGCTAAAAGCATTGCAGCAAATTGCAGAGTTCTTTTAAGTGGGGTATTTGATACCTTTATGGTTTTAGCTCATGGGCTTGCTTATATTTGGCCAGCATGATGGTATCAAAAAAGCAAGAAGAGTATAAAATGAATGGATCCATTTCTCACCGTTTCTATCCCATGGTATAAATTATGTTTTTCTTGGTCACCTCTCTACCTATAAGCAAGGGGGGGTAGGTCTGAGAGCCATATATGTCTCTCAGGACACTAGGGTGCAACCTGAAGATTCTCTCCCAAAAGTGGTGAGAAGAGATCAACAGAATGGCTCATGTTGCTATCACAGCCGCAAGAATGCATGTATGCAGTGATGCCCGAAGAATGTTTTATTTATCCTGGTTGATCCTGAAGACTATGTGGCAGAAACTCACTTTCAGAAGTCTGTGACCTGTTAAAGAAAAAAAATAAAAATAAAAAAGATCAGTTGGTCTCAAACAATGGGGAAAATCATCTCATTTGCCCACTGTTACTTAATGAGATTCCTTGGTAAATTTTCAGAGAGTTTTAGATAGTTTTATTCCTTTAGAAAAGGAATATTTAATCTCCTCACTCTGCTTTGCAAGCTCAAGGAAGGAGAGACATTAAGTGTGTTTCTTTATTTCCTCCCGAGGAAGCTTTGATCATTTATGTTGAAGAGGTACTGAACAGGTGATGAGCACACAAGCAGGCCAGGAGGAAGCTGCTGTACCATTGGATCAAGGACTTCTGTCTCCCAGTCAAAGTTCATTATCATGCTAGCCTCAGACCACTTTAGCTGCAATCATGTGAAAGGAAAAGAAAGAACTCCATGGAGAAAAAAATCATGTTACATTACAGGCTTCAGAAGGGGAACTCAAGTTAAAAACAAAACAAAACAACAAAACACAAAAACCTGCTAGTGCTTTGGGAAGCATAGTTCTTGTTTTGTTTGTTTGTTTAAAGAAATGTCTCTTTGATTCCACCTCTTCTTTCACATTTTTCACCTGCTTTTGCTTGACAATTTTGCCTGTATTCCCAAATCCCCACAAAGGACACTGTTGATATAAGGCCCATTTCATTGAAAGGGAATAGCATCCCTCATTCAAAGATGCAGCTCAGTTATTTCTTTTGTCTAGAAGCTTTCCTGGATTTTCTGATGCTAGTTTAAAATGGAACTTGTCTTTTTTCATTCCCCTAAACTCACTGCACAGAAAGCATCCCAAAGTCACACTATTGGGAAGTGGCGCAGTCCATCTCGTTCAATCATATTTCCAGCTTCTGTAACTGCAAAGGAATTTCCCCCCACATTCAAGTGGTACACATGCCTTCTCCACAGTAAGTCAGATCATCCTAACATAAGGGAATTATCCTAGCTAATTATAGCTAATACATACAGATTGTTTACTATCCCCAGATGTTTCACGGGTAATTGTTAAAAGGCCGAATAGGGTACAGATCAATAGGGTGACTTCCAGAGCTGGAGACATGGGGTTCAAATCCTGCTATTTAATCTCAATGTTATTTTGGCTGAGTTGCTTAACCTTTCCAAGCCACGATTTCTTCCTTTAAAAAAGGGGATAATTGTAGCTATTATAAATTGTTGTCAGGGTTAAATGAGATAATGGAAGGTAGAGCACTTATCATAATATTTGACATGTAGTAAAAAAAAAATGTTAATTATTTTTACTATCATTGCTTATGTCCAAATGCTTACTTAAGTGTAATTTTCAACACCCTATTATATGCAAGGATCATAGACTCTGAAATTGATAGACAGTAGACCTGGTAGTTGAAGACCAATGAGATGATAATTATGATAACTGCCTGGTACATTGTTTTCTTCTCCAGACAATGGATTTTAAGTCTGCTCAAGAAGCTGACTGACAGTGCTGCTTTAGATTGGTATCCCCAGTTTTTGAAGCAGAGGATGATTCAACCAGATTTCCCCAATTTTGAGCATTTGGAATCTAGGATTGAATATTTGCTATGGGGAATCTGAGGCATATAACTAGAGAGTCCATAATAATAATATCATACTCACTCTGGGAAAGGGAAAAGACAAAACTTTATCTCAGCATTGCTTGAGGATGAATACTTTGCTTTCCCAAATTAAATATATCCTTTTTTTCTGTCTCCCCTCTCTCTTACACCCCCCCACACACGCAAACACACACACACACACACACACACACACACACACACACACACACCCTCAGAAGAACAGTTCAGGTACCTAAAGAAAAGTTATGGGGCGCCTGGGTGGCTCAGATGGTTAAGCATCTGCCTTCAGCTCAGGTCATGATCCCAGAGTCCTGGGATCGGGTCCCGCATCGGGCTCCCTGCTCTTTGGGAGCCTGCTTCTCCCTCTGCTTCTCTCTCTCTCTCTCTGTCTCTCATGAATAAATAAATAAAATCTTTAAAAAAAAAAAAAGTTATGAAGAATTATAGAATTTGATCTCATAAAATAATGTGAGCTGTCCAAGGAAAAGAGAAATTCTCAAACTCTTGGAGTTGTCTTTGTTAGCACTATTCCTAATAATAATTACTGTTGTTATTAGTCAACATTGAGTATCACCACTTTCTGTGATAACCCTTATTGAACTGTTAGCAATTACACAGAACTCCCCAAGTCTGCAGCCTCCATGCTAACTCTCCTTTGCCATTTCCTGTAGTAGGGCGCCCCCTAGTACCTCCACACACCTCTGAGTTAAATTTGCTCTGAGATCCCAAAGAATAGCTACTAAGTATCAGGGGCAGTTTTCACCGTTTAGGAACTTAGCTTCTCCAAGAGCTTAAGTGCCCAGCATTAACGTGCTAGTATTTGTTCATCTGACCTCATAGCAGCTGGAATAGGGAAGGACAGTTTTTGGGCAGCCTAATCTGCCAGAGCAAAGCAGGTGGTTTTCTCTCAGGTCACAGTTGAATTTAAAAGTCCCATTAGTTTTGTCAAGTCAACTTAATTCTCTTAACCTGCTAATGATTTTCCTTTGGAATGATTGCAGTGAAGAGTGGGCAGATTTTTATTAGGCAATGTTTAAAGCTTGTGTGTGTGCGTTTGTGAGAGAGAGAGACAGAGAGAGATAAATAGAACAAGCATAGAGACTGACTTTAGGTTTATAAGTTCGCTTCCTAGTTTATCCCTGAAATGAAGAGATTTTGGCTGCTATCTTATTTGTATTTAATTTGGGTGGCCCACCTTGGCATTAGATCAAAGCTTTGGGCCTCTTTTAAAGCATTTGCATGTCTGGGAAGAAGGTGGTAGGCTCATGCAGCAGAACATAGGAGCGTATTGCTTAAACCTCTCTCCGAAGGCAGGGAGGGCGTGGGGGAGGTGTGAGATATTTTAAAAATAAGACATGCTGCTAAATTCCCTGCCAACCTCCGTTCATGCTGAGTGGAGTGTAAGTAACAAGTATCAGATAGTTCCTCCAGATGTCAGCTATTTAAAGAGGCACGTGCTAGAAGTTCTGTGGACTTATCACTGATAGCAGTAAGGTGATGGTGGTGGTAATGAAGGCCTGGTATTGGCAGCAGATATCTGTCATGAAGAAGCTTTTATCAACCACAGATGCATGTTGGAATATATTTGTGCATTTGGGAAGTAAGAAAAATTAGGAGAAGAAATGACCTAATAACTTGGGAAGGCCATCATATACAGCTTAATGCAAGTAACAAATGCAAGTAAGATTTGATTTTTAAATGTATGAAGCAAGAGGAACATCCAGAACCCTTCCTCCCTGTAGAATTATCACATTATCCTTGAGAAATTGACTAAGAAGCCAAGAAATTATACAATGAGATGAATGATTCTTCAAATTCAGTTTTAAACTTTTCTCTGTTATTTAACCTAAAACAGACTGAAAAAATACATCATGACTATTGTCTTTTGTAATGTTTTGAATCTTTGCAGTCAAGGATTTCTTATAAGACCAAGGAAATTGGCCTGTTGAAGATAATAGCGATTGGGATCCAAATGTAGGGTCAGTTCTACTTCTAGTTTTCAGAATTTGTAGCATCAGTTTCTTAATCTTTATCATAGTAAATTCTCGCCCTCCTCCACCAGCTCATTTGGTGTCTTCGTATCACATTCATGCTTAAAACTCTCTGCAGAAGGCCACAAAAATTTTTAAAACAATCTGTTCTTCAGTTTCTACAAATTCAGACTCAGTTCTTTTCCTTAATTCAGATCTCAGTGCTGTTACTTAATAATAAGAGGAGCTCCACAAGCTGTTGTTTTATAATTTCTCTGAGGCTTATTTCTTCAGGTTTTGCGTGGAAATGAAACCAGCAAGCTTTCAGCTCTTGGTCCATTGTTGGTGACACACTTACTTAACTGGTCCTTCCTTTCTGTTTGGAGATGACATTGGGCTCAACTTGTCCTACTGCCTTGTGTGAATCAGACACACAAATTAAAACACTCATCTCGGGGAAAAAACAGGTAGCTAAAAAAAAAGGTATGGATTAAGTGAAGGTAGCATTGCTAGAGAAGGAAATCTGGTCTGTTCTTTCAACCCCACATCTCTCCCTTTGAGGAATACAACAAAATGGTGGTGTTGTTGGTATGTCAAACACAGTGGGATCAGATGTCTTTCAAACAAGCTGACTTTAAGAGACACTGTGGTCGTGGTTTGTGTTTTTGTTTGTTTTTATTATGTTTTTTCCTTGCCTTTCCTTTTCTAGGTTCTTCTGCAGACATCCCAGGTTGACACATTTGCAGAAAGAGATAAGAGGCAACCAAACAGAGAAGAATCACAACCTGTGTAGTCACCGTGTGGTTATTTGTAAAATGGTCCCAGTATCCTACCTTTGGTTAGTCCCTTGATAGGGCAGGAGAGACTGTGAGCTTTTGTCTTTGGTGTTAAATAAGGAACGCTGTGTGTCAGAAGGACTCGACTTCCTTATCTGCTGTTTACAGCCACAGGAGGAGAAATGTTGGTTTTTCTTCTAAGCTCTGCTTCCAAACTTTTTTCTACCTTCTGATCCATATTGTCTCATGCAGAAATACAGAAAACTTCTTTCAAGTGAGGAACTTGTTCTGTTGCAAAAGTTATAGCTTCTCTAGTGTTTTTCTAAGATCTTTCTGTGCAGGGAACATTGTTGTGGCTCTGCTTTAGTTTTTCCTATATATACATATACTAAGTTTTTCTGCTTCAAGTTGCAATCATAATATTGAATGAAAACTGAGTCCAAGATTGGTATTTTGGGATCTTCTAGATGGAGCACTGAAGCTATCTTCATTATATTACAATGGGGAGGTTAGAACTTGGTAAGAATCCAGTCATGTTACTTTTCTGGTTCTTTCTCTCCCACCCTTCTCTTTACCTGTCCATTCTGTGCCATTCAGTCAACTGTACTAGAGGGCAGTTGCTGATGAATGTGAACTATGGAATGAATGACACTACTTACGGATTTCCCTAAAATTTCTTCAAGCCTTGTAAATGTATTTACTCTTTCACATTGTTCTAATATCTGTGATATGCAAAGGTGTATATGTACCTTATTATTCCTCTAAAGAGTTGCCACTCATGTTCGTCATTAATACACATAACACACTGTATATTTAAAGGGGGTTCACATCTCTCCACATTCTGTCTTACAAGGGTCTAGCCAAAATTGAGTAATGTTGTAAGAATGAAACATAAAAGACAGACAAATCTTCGGGTCCTGACACATAGGAAGGATGGCATGCCTTAATAGAGCAGTGAAAATAAAGTGATAAATAAAAAAAAAAATAGAAAACTCTCCTCCATTTCAGGCCCACTGAACTAAGCTAAACCAGAAAACAGAGACCCATGTTAAAGAGTACTTCTGACAAGTCCCTTACCCCCACCCCCACAGCCACCTACAACATAGGTGTATATTGTCTCTGCATGATTTAGTATCTGGTGCTATTCTGCATTTCTCAGTTTGGGGGCTGAATTCCTCAGCATCCTTGCCACATTACAAAAATAGAAAGCTCCATATCATAGTCATACCACCACCGCACTTGCCGCCCACAGCGTAACAGAAGAGCAGGCCGGCCTCAGTTTTCCAAAAGGGTTGTATTCCAAAAGTTACTTGATGAATTCTCAGAGCTCACATTATGTTTTCCCAGAGATACAATGTATTCTATTTCCAGATTTCAAATATCTGCTAACCCGGAACGTTCTCGGTAGTCTAATCTAGAGCTACTATAGTCAAGTCCTGGCCATATAGGAAGTGTTTTCAAAGGGATGATGTGTTTGGAATTCTAGTTTAGGGTGCTAACAACTCATTTCTTACCACTGTAGATTTGATAACAAATCTACCCAGCCATGAACCTTCTGTCTCCAAGGATTCCAGTCAGGGTAGTTCCTGTATTTGGGTCAAGGTGGGAGTGAAGAGGGGATTCAAGGACAAGAAAGGGGCTTCAGCTGGACAAGGTATAGGGAGGTGCTGGATGGAATGTTCTGGAATGGAGTGAAGAGGAGAGTTTGATATATTTGAGGAGAATAATAGAAGCAGTGGGGATGGGGAGATGAAGGGAGAGGGTAGAGGTTGAAGGAGTGGAGCTTTGGTGGTTAATAAACATAAAAGCAGAACATAATTCAATTAAATTCAACACTTTTTTTACTGAGTACCCAATTCTGTATGTACCAGGAAGAGCAAAGTTAAGTGAGATGCTGTCTGCATAGCCAAGACCTTCTATAAGGAGAGAAGACAGGTGTATATATAGAGTAGCATCATGGAGAGAATCTGTTTGGTCTCTGTCTAGAAATTCAGTATCAGCACAGGAAGGAGATATTTGTTCTGACTTACGGATTGGGAAGCATTTCATGGAAGAGGAAACATGGGGCGGTAGGCCTGAGGATTTTAATTGCCTGAAATAGGTAGAGATAAAGGGACAAGTACAGTCAAGAAAGAAGGTGGGTGAGATCCAAGTCCAGAGGGCGGGGTATGTGTGCAGGGGGCGGGGGAGAGACTGAGGACATGCCTAGACGGTAGGGGACTCCAAGCTGTGATTTTACCTTCTGGAGGAGATTTTCTCCTTCAGCACCATATGTTCTCCTCGGCCTCCAACGACCCCAGCCCCATGGGCAAGTTGTAGCCTTAGTGTGGTAGAAGGAGTAAAATAAGACAGGGTAGTGAGGAAAGGGTTGAGGGTTTTGAGAATCTGGCAGGGGGGCAGGGGGACTAGTGGTCAAGGAGTTTTTTTTCTACTTCTTGCCTCTCCTCTCTCCCAAATGCCCATTGTGTGGCTCTCAGATGCCAGTCAGGTGGGAGTGAAGACAGAACCATGGTTTTGGAGCTCAAATTATGTCTCAGAGTATCCCAAGTAGCAGCAGGGAAACACAGGGGAAGATAATTTTTAGAGAAAATGGGGTAGGGCCCAGAATGCTGGTTCACATGTTGCATAAAGTTAGTTGTAAGAAAGATTGGGTCAGTCTGTCTATCATGAGCAAATAATCAGCTCTCATTCTCTTGGGCCCTCCTGACCACAACTTTGATGAAAATGTCAAGTGAAGTGCCCAGTTCTCAAATTTCTCTCCATGCACATAAGGCCCTGCAGTATGAAAACCAGGGAAGAGGGTGCTCTCTGATCACTGAATTTGGAGACATGGCAAAAAATGAGTAGTAGAAGAAGAATCTTTGCAAATATTTGTCAGAGATATAAAGCTTCTGTTAAAAAGTTGAAATGGTCATTTCCATTTTAGGAACTAGGGAAGAGAACAAAAGCAGAGAGGCAGCCACACTGATGACAAGGGCTGCACACATTAAGAGGCCCTTCTAGCAGAGAGAGAGAGAGAGAGAGAGAGAGAGAGAGAGAGAGAGCAAGCTCTGTGTTACACAGGAGGTAAATGGCTATTGACATTCACAGAGGCCTAGGGAAAGTAGATGGTTCCTGGGTCGATATTAGCACAGATAGGTACAAGGTGAGGGAGGAGGCTTGCAGCCCTCAGCCTCCTCTTCTATTGGCTTTTAGAGCCTGTCTATCAGACTGTTGCTGGGATTCAATCTGAAAGACCTCTGCAGCTAGAGGTTAGATTTACACACTTTAAATGTGTGTATGTGTGAGTGTGTACACACACACACACTCTCTCTGGCCTATATGCTTGACCCCAGGCCTAATGATGAATCACAAGGGAAATGGACTTCTAATCACTCACTGTCTCTTGACCATTCCCAGGCAGAAGGACACAAATACTTCAACTTAAGATTCATAACAACTTAAATAAATAAAATCTTTAAGAAAAAGATTCATAACAACTTAAAAGCTCTAATTTCAAGTCTTAACATTTGTAGATGGCATTCTCTTATTAGCCACATGCATGGAAACCTCCATACCGTCAGCTATAGAGTATCACATCTTTACAACATGCTGGGTGAATATGGGCAGAAGTTAAAGATAAATTACCAACCTTACGATATAAATGAACATGCTAAATTTTGAGTACTGCTTTCATATCAGTACACTTTGGGAG
The DNA here is from genome assembly GCF_003265705.2 of Callorhinus ursinus. Lineage (NCBI taxonomy): Eukaryota > Metazoa > Chordata > Mammalia > Carnivora > Otariidae > Callorhinus > Callorhinus ursinus. The sequence continues at coordinate 50,605,249 of NW_027397070.1, forward strand.
GTTGGAAGCTCTCTCTTTGCTCTAGCTGAGTTCAGGTGAAATACTCAACTCTTATGAAATCATGTTTTGATATTTGTGTGTGTGTGTGTGTGTGTGTGTGTGTGTATATATCTTATTCACTAGTAACCACGAATAAGCCAGAACACATTAACAATCAAATTAGGAGGTAGGAAATTTGGATCTTATTTTTATTAGTGTTTTTATGTGTCTTTGAGCACATTCTCTTTCTAGCACTTAGTTTCCTCACCTGTGAAATGAGGGATTTGAAGTAATCAGTGGTTCTTAAACATCCGGGGGTTATGAACTTCTTTTGAAAATATGAAGAAATCTTTGGACCTTCTTTCCAGGAAAAAAAAAAAAAAAAAAAGGAAGAAAGAAAAAGAAAAAGAACATGCACTCCCAGAGGAAATTGAATGCAGTTTCTTCTTTTTTTTTTTTTTTTGAATGCAGTTTCAAGAAGGACTTTTATAGACCATTTTCAGGGCTGTTATATTCATCCATAGAGATTATGCACTAAATAATGATGTAGGGTAGACTTATACAGCTCCAAGGGGCACAATTTACATAAACAAAGGTATAAAAGGCACCCCTTTGGAGGTGTACAAAGAGATGTCCTTCTTTGTAGCAGTTTCTTGAGCTCCAGGTTAAGAACTCTTGAGCCAAATGAGTTCTAAGGTTCTTTATGGATCTAAATAGGCTGGTGGCTTAGCAACAAAACTTTGTTTTCGCATTTAGAACTAGAAGTTCGAGATGCAGGTGCCCGTAGACTAGGTTTCTCCTGAGGCCTCTCTCCTTGACTTGCAGACAGCCATCCTCTATCTTATCCTCACATGGACTTTTGCTCTGTGCTCACACACTCCTGGTGGGTTTTCTTTTCTTCTTATAAAGACACTCCTTAACCAGTCTTATTGGATTAGGGTCCTATCCCTGTAACATCATTTAACTTTAAGTATCTCTTTAAGAGTCCTTTTCCAAATACAGTCGTATTAGGGGTTTGGACTTCAACATAGGAATTTGGGGGTAACATAGTTCAATCCATAAGAAACCCCAGACTGATAAAACACTTGCAGAGAGTAATGATTAACAACTAGATGAATGAGAGAACATCTTTCAAGTTCTCTCCATGTCAGAAAACACACAAATTAGTCTATCAAAAATTAGATAAAAGAGTGGGCAGAGAAAAACATCCTAGAAGAAACGTTTACAATTACGAAGACTAATCCATGCATGACATTGTTGGATTTCAACAACCATCTGAAAAACGTAACAGGATGCCTTTTAAATATAAAATAAATTATAAACGAAAAAAAAAATTAGATTGAAATACATTGTTTTTTAAAAAGGGGATTTATAGGGGCATCTGGGTGGCTCAGTTGTTAAGCGTCTGCCTTCGGCTCAGGTCATGATCCAAGGTCCTGGGATGGAGCCCCACATCAGGCTCCCTGCTCGGCGGGAAGCCTGCTTTTCCCTCCCCCACTCCCCCTGCTTGTGTTCCCTCTCTCCCTGTCATATAAATAAATAAAATCTTTAAAAAAATAAAATAAAATGGGGATTTATAATTGATAATAAAATCTATTTGCAACTGTTCTTTTTAAAGGCAGCACTCTCAAAGAGGTTTATTTAATACAGTACTCCCCCACCCATCTGTAGGGGATATATTCCAAATCCCCCAGTGGATACCTGAAAAACTATGGATAGTACAAACCCTATATATACTATGTTTTTTCCTACACATACCGACATATATATAATTAAGTAACAATAACTAATAATGCAATAGAATAATATACTATTAGTAATAAAAGTTATGTACATGTGGTCTCTCTTATTGTACTATACCCACCCTTCTTCTTGTGATTTTGTGAGATGCCCACATGATGAAATGAAGTGAGGTGAATGACATAGGCATTATGACTTGAAATTAGGCTGCTACTGGCCTTTTGATGATACATCAGAATGAGGATCATTTCTGGACCTTGGTTGATCTTGGGTAACTAAATCTGCAAAAAGCAAAACCGTGGGCGAGGGAGGACTACTGTATTAAAAAAATAAATATTTGATGTTTTAAAAAAGAAAATAAACTTTGTTTGGAATTGGTCATCAAGAGCTCTGGTCAAAAATGTATGTACTGGGGGTGGGAATGAGTTAGGGGAGAAAAAAATTATAATAACTTATAAATATTTTTAGTTTCTGTTTCCCTTTGGGCCAGCATGTAATCATCTTCATATGATGTAAATCAAGCAACCAAAAGTCTCTTCCACATCTGGTAAGTGGAGGTGGGGGCAGTTGGGGGTTACTATTTTTGCTACTCCTGATTTTCCTTTAATCAGTAGTGGGAGAGTGGGGGCTGAAGGGAAAAGGCTAAGAGTTTTGTGTAATTTTTTAAATTTATTATTGCTCCCCCAAGATCACATTTAGTAACCACCATCCTGTGAGTAACTCCCAAAGCAACAACCATTCTACACCCACCCCTAAATCCCCTAGTCCCAGCAGGAGCTAAATAAGAGAGACATTCAAGAAGAGACTTCAAAACTTCAAATTTTGCTACATGTTGTTATTCCTAAAGCTTCACCATAACTCTATAGCTGTTTAATTTATTTAGTAATGAGTCAAGCCCATTCATTAGTGGAATTGCAGAACCTCCAAAGTATTCAGAACTACCCAATAGCACACCGTCCTTTTGTTCTTCTCCCTTTGGATGCACGGACCTTATTCTGTTCATCTTCTGCACACCAACAAAGTATACATTTTAGGAAATTACATCTCTCAAGCATGATGACTCCCTCTGTGATGCTTTACTCCCACACAGACACCCTCCCTTAGATGAAATGGCTCACTCTCTTCCTGAATTGGGCTAAGAGAGATGTTTCTGAAGACTTCTGCTTTTCCATCCCTCTTCTACCACCCTTCCCTTGTGAATTCTTTTCTTGATTCCAAAATTATCCACAGTAAATGCATCTACATTCATTTGCTTGAAATTAACAAATGGGTGGTTGGCCAAGCCAAGAAGGGGTGAGATACAGCGGGGAAAATAAATAGTAGGTACAAGCATGCCAGCAGGTATTATTACTCTAAAGTTGTATAGCTTGTTAGCCTCAGTTTCTATTATGAAAATTTAAATAAATAAAAAAACTGAGAATCTATATGAGATAGTCTATGGTTAAGTGAGTTGCCTAATGTCTGGCAATTAACATTAGAGCCAAGAATTAAAATCCAGATATTTTCATTTCTAAACCACTATGACAATATCTCTCTCAACCACACCACATTAAACCATTGGAAATCACATATAATGGAGTCCCTTCTTTCTTAGTTCAAAAACTGTGTTTAAGGGACAAGATAGACCTTTCTTTTGGTATAACTTTTTAAAAGCTTTCTGATTTTCTCTAACTCCAATTATATATACATGCTTTTTGTCTTCCTTTTTTTCTCTTTCTTTTATGGTTTAAAAATAAACTCTGTACACATCATTGTTACTGATGATATTACTCATATCAAAGTTCTCTTTTGAAATGTTATTTCCAGGATTTTCAAAGAGGATCAAAAGAGAGCATCAGATGCATTTTCCAGGTTGAGCAGTATTTTTTCTTTTTAATTCTAGTTGATTTTGTTAGGTTCTTGAGTTTTGGAGTACAGACTGTCAGTCTCAAGAAATGAACCTCTTTCCCATTCATAAAATAGTTACAACAATGGTGTAAATGTTCTGGGGACTCACTCTACCTACAGAGGGAAGGGAGCAACTTCTGAGATAAAGAACTTGGCTGTTGTTTGCAACAGGAACACAGGCAGTAAACCTATTTATTAATATTTCATAAGACTTCAATAATTTTCTGAATAGCTACAAGTTTTCTGAGTATGGAATATATTGTGGATTCTCTACTAATTTAATGTGGCCTTTCCCATTTTCAGATAGTGAACATAACTATTTTTAATCTCTAAAGTGTAAATTTCCCAGGCATCATGTACTAAGTATCAGTATCTATGCAATGCTTGGAGTATAATTCAGTTCTAATATATATCATTGCAAGTTATTTATGTGAAACCCGAGATTTTTTTTGCTTTAAATCTCGTACAGGAAAGCACAATAGATGTATATATTATCAAACAGCTAATACTCTAAGATAATCATTTGTATGCCATTTGCTTTATTTCATTATAGAGTATACATTTTGACATATGTTGGATAACTTGTGATGTACATTGTTCTAAAAAATGGAAGAAAATTAGAAGAATTTGATCACAGGTCTCTTTCTGAAAGCATCCCTGTAATATTTCATTGTATACATAGATAATGAAGGACATGGAATTAGTTTATTTTCTTTTTTTATTATTGAAGTATAATTGATATACAATGTTATATTACTTTCAGGTGTACAGCATATTGATTCAACAATTCTGTACATTACTTAGTGACCACTATGATAAGTGTAATCACCATCTGTTTCACCATACAATGTTTTTATTATTGACTATATTCCCTGTGCTTTACTTTTCACCTCTCTGACCATAGAATTATTTTTTAAGCACACATATGCATTTACCTCATTCAGCTTATCATTTTTACTTATTTCATTTATCTCATTTCATTGATAAAATGGGAAAACATTTATTCAATCACAAATATTGCTGTGTTGTAGATTTAAAAAAATATTTAGACTGTTATTGCTTTGTGGGCAGAAGATATAGAATGCAATTAATGATTCTTTAGTATTTATTTATTCTGAAACATGACTATTTTTTTTTGCATTGTTTTTTCACATGTCTTGAAAGGATGGGATTCTCTAATTGTTCCTTTTATGTCCATTACTTCTGGTCTGTTAATTATGCTGTTTAAATTAGCTATAGCTTTTTGTTTTCTGCTTACGGTGATCAAAGAAACAAAACCATATACCACCATGAAATATAAATTTATTGGAGTTTTTCGATCATGGATTTGTCATTTTTTTTCAATCTATAAATATGTGCTTTATATATTTTCAGGCCATGTTATTAGGTGCGTACAGATTTAGGACTTTTGTATCTCCCGGGTTAATTGTTTTATTTTGTTTTCAGGATATAATGATGCTTTTGGTGATAGTCTATTTTGTCTGACAATAATATTTACAAATCTGTTACTTCTTGGTTAATATTTGTCAAGTATATTAGTTAGAATATTGATTTGAGGATATGGTAGTTATTGCTTTTCTCTTGTTTCTCAGCCATGTTGCCTTGGACCATCTACCAGTTTAGGCTTTTCTATGTGAAAGAAAGGAACCTTCTGTCTTTTAAACATAGTTATGTGGTTTCAGTTAAAAATAGCCAAATCGGTATTTTAATTAATGCACCAGGCGAATGTTAACCAAAAACAAAAACAAAAACCCAGATATGTCAATGTTCTGTGACATGGCTGAAGTTGACTCATCTCCACATCCACATTCCAGAAAGGGACAAAGAGGAAGTAGAAAGCAAGCAGAAAGCAGGTGTCAGGCTTTTAAGGTATGGCTTGGAAGTTGCACATATCACTTGTAAAGCATTTAGCAACAGAATAGTAAAGTGATTTAGACCATTGATTCAGTAGATAGATGATCTGGGTTCAAATCCTGACTCTAACATTGACGAGCTGTGTGAGTATGGACAAATCAGAATTTATGCTTCCCTCTCCCTAACTGTAAAATAGGGACAATAATTAATACCTAGCTTATAAACATTAAGTAAATGTTGGTTACTATCCTTGTTTTACAGCTACCACAAACAAGCCATTGGTGGTGGTGGTAGTAATAGCAGTGACATAATGCTTACTTAGATGAAGCCATATTACATTAGTTCCTTTTACTCACCATTGCCTTTTGAATACCACTTCTTTTCTCTGGGATCATTTTCTTCATACTGAAGTATATCCTTTAGCTTTATACCAGTGATAATCTATGAGTGGTATGCTTTCTCAAACTTCATTTGTCTGAAGATGTCTTAGGTTTGCCTCCACTCTTAAATTATTTGTCTAAAATAAATCTAGATTGACAGGCATATTTTTTCCAGTTACAAAGCTATTATATTCATTGTTTTGTGAGCTCTACATAAAAGTAATCTGTTGATTTTAAGATTTTTATTTTAGTTGTGGTGTTCTTTGATTTCACTACAACGAACCAAGGTGTGGCTCCTTTTTGTTTGTTTGTTTTCCTTCTTTTCTATTTTCTAAATCTCTTTTGATCTCTGTGCTATATTTTAGAAAGTTTCCTCAGTTCTGTCTTCCAGTTCACTAGTTCTTTCTTCAGCCACATTTATATAATAAAGCCAACTGACTAAAAGGGCTCCTGGGTGGCTCAGTTGGTTAAGTTTTGGACTCTTGGTTTCAGCTCAGGTCATGATCTCAGAGTCATGAGATCAAGCCCCACTTTGGGCTCCAGGCTCAGCAGGGAGTCTGCTTGAAGATTCTCTCCCTCTGCCCCTCCACCCACTCATGCTCATGCTCATCTCTCTCTCGGTTTCTCTAAAATGAAAAATATTTAAAAATAAAATAAATCATTGTGTGGCATTTTGGAAAGATTTTAGGTTTCTTACATCTGCAGTTACCACAATACCTTTTTATCCTCTGTGATTTCTATAATTTATTAATCATTTTAACTATATTTATTTTGGAATTTTTAAAAAATTGTTCTATTATTTTACATTTTTGGGTTCCTTATTCTTTCATTGTTGTGTCAATTAACTCTCTTATAGTGGGTTATCTTCTTACCGGATTATTATTTTTCTTATAATCTTATTTTATGTTGATGTTGCTATAGGAGCCAAGCATGCCTGACTCTAAAGTTACATTCTAGAGGAATTTTCCAGTTTATTCTGACATTGAAATGCTATGTGATATCGTACAAGTCATTCTCTGTCTCTGTATCTCAGTTCTGTAACTTTCTTAGGTGTCTTCTGAATACCTCTCTTTTTCTTGTCCATACCAGCTCCTGAGAAGGAATGGTCATGTCTTAGCCAAGTAGCTCTGCTTTTTGTCCAAGGATTTTCAAGATACATGTCTTTATTTAAGGGGGTTTAGTTTTATTTATGTTCAGTCTGCCAGGATTCCCTGCTGGGTGGTAAAAGGACAATAGGGCAAGGAAGTCAGCATACTCTCTCCATAGCAATGATTTCTTCACCAATGAAAAATGACCTCTTAGATCACAGGAACAGCAGCTATGTAGGTGTTTCTAGTGGAAAACAACAACAACAACAACAAGCTTTGGCATTTAAAATAGAAACATAAAATTGTTAATGTGTCTAGAGACAACTTGTACTGCATGCAAAAATGAAAAATGAAGTTCTAATGAAATAATACTGATTCATTGTACAGAAGTTTAAGATTTCTTACCACTGTGTATGAGGTTTTAATAAACAGGAGTGTGCTATAATTTTTTCAGTGTTCAGGAATTGGATTTGAGCCTTAAAATAAGGCCAGGACATCATATTTAAGTAAATGCTGAAGCAAAGGGCAAAGAGAAATTGAAAAAGGAAATTTAATCAGTGTCAGATATAAATTTGAGGAGAAACTTACAGGTTATGTACTCCATTCTGTCACTTCCTGCAAAACAGCAACTTCAGTGTCCTTAAAAGACATCTGCTGTTTGAACATTTCCTGTGATGGAGAGCCCACTGCCTCATGAGGCTTCCCTTCTTCCAATTTTGTAATGGCTCCAAATGTTGAAAAGTCCTTCCTTATAATGGCATGCTTGCATATTTTGGAGTGTTTTGTTTTGTATACAGAGAAAAATGTTCTCATCCATTGTCATTAAACCCATCTCAATGCTATTCCACACATATCCACAGAACGTCTCAGATTGTCCAGTCTTGTGCTGAGTTGGAGATGAGTATTGTGATATCCTTTTTATGAAGAGAAAATAGGTTTTCAGAGGCTAGGTAACTTGCCCAAGATCACATAGCTAGTAAAGAATGGGTCAGAAACTTGAACACAAGCTGTCTTCCCCACAAATTAAGTTGTCTGAGCCTAGGACCAGGACTCTACTCCCTGCATGATTCCTCTCTTAATCATGTAGGGAACCCAAATATAAACCTAACTGATAATAACAGAATGTGACAAACGTTAACAGAAGATAGGAAAGAACAACTAATACTGCCTGTCCAGATTGGAAATGGTAGATTTTGAAGACCTAGATATCATCAGTGCCGATATATTGTTATCTTAATGTTGCTTTATCTATTTCAAGAGCAGTCTGTTCCTCCTACTATGACATAAACTTACATCACAGTATCCCCCGACCTCAGTGTTAGTTTTGGAAAACGCTAAATTCTCATTATCACTGAGAAATACCCTTATTGCCCATCTTGTAAATATTTTTGGAGTTGTTTAGATAATACTCTGTGCCTTCTGCTCAGGGAGCATGCATCTCATTCCCCTCAAAGAAATTTCTCTCAGTAAGTCTAAGACTACATCGTATCAAGGGGAAAGTGGCCAATTGCTTTAGATCTGTGTACCCCTATCTTAGTAGATGGTACCCTTCATCAAATTGTGAGATAGACACTTGAATGAGATGAATGTGTGAACGATGATGTTCCCAGAATTAACCACAGTCTTATAAATCAGATCCAATGGGTATTTTAGCATCTGAAAAGTAATTGCTTGAAAGAAATTGAACAAAGGAAAACTGGCTATGCTACCATTTAACTTTTTATTTACATGACGTTTATTTGACATCTCTGAGTGTGGCAACCCTGTCATTAGAGAGAAAGAATGTAGCTTCCAACATGTGAGTTTTCCTTCCCCTTCTCTCCCTTTGCTTTCTCCTTTGTTTTCCTTCCCTCACTTTCCATTTCTCTTCCTTTCCTTCCCGTTACTTTAGTTGCCTTTCCTTATCCCATGAAGCAGCTGTTCTGTTTTGTTCTCTTTTTTGAGTTAAAAGTTGACACCTTTCTGAGATTCTCAGGCTTTACCAATGTAAATGACAAACGAAAGGTAAACTTAGGGTTTGCCTCCTCTAGGAAGCCCTCCGTGGATGGTTCCACCTCACATTGATAATCTCCATAATTTATATTCCTGTCTCTCTACCTATTTAAAATCACTGAGGTTCATAATAATAGTGAACCTGAATATTTGCAATGTTCTTTTCAGATATATCTTCTTATTTAACCTACAAAACAATCCTGTGAGGTGGGATTATTCATAATTATACTATGGAGGGAAGATACTCAGTGAGTATAAAATAACTTGCTCAAGGCCACACAGCCAATAAGTAGTAGACAGGATTTGAACTCTAGTCCTTCGACACTCAGTTCACATGTCATCTTGTCTATGAATCCCTCCTGATAGTCCTGATAGTACATCCTCTCCCTACATTGGATTAATTCAATTCTCTATTCATTTATGCATTTATTATAGCATGTATCCCATTGTATTTGGGAGACTGTATATATGAATAGAGTTTATGGTTTATTTTATTTGTTTTTTTATTTTTTTTCCTGCTAAATTATGTACTTATTAAGGCCTTAAATCTTCTGAGTCCCCAGGACTTCACCTGGTGCCATACCCATAGTTAGTGTAAATTTAATGTTCGTGAAGTAGATGAATTGATGCACCAAAGTAATTGTTTCTTTCTATACTGAGTAGAACCTAGTTTAGAGGTACATTCACAATAACTTGAAATAAAACATTTACTGAATAATAATAAGATACCAAATAAATCCAATGAAAATTATTAAAAGATTTAGAGGGGATATCTTTTAGCGGGAAAGCTAAATAATTAGAATTTATTTATTAAAAAGGAAAAAAGTAAGAAAATAAAGAAATATGAAAGAGAAGGAGCCAGAGAGACTTTCTAGATCCCAAAGCAGACTAAGATGGTGTGGGTTCCACCCTCTACTGGAAACTTATTACTTATAAAACAATGCTGGGTCTCAGTTGCTCGTATTATCTGGCTCTGGGACCATGGTGAGCTTTATTGTTTTGGAATTGGCTCGAAGGATATTTGTGAGAAAAGGCATGACTAAGCTGCTCCTCATTCTGTGAAATATGGACAAAGAGAATCCAATGAGTCAGGCAACACATGGGAGGGACTTTCCATTTTACATTTTGGTCCCCTGGGAAGGGGACCTTTTTGTTTATTCATTCCTCTTGAGATTTGCATCAAAAGGAAGAGAAAACTGTCTGCAGAGATAACTTTAAAGGAATCATTTGGAGAAAAATATTTTTTTTTCACATTTACTGATTATTGATTTACGTGCCAGGCACTGTTTATACACACTTTACACATATTAATTTCTGAATCCTCACAGCAAACTTTTCAAATAGTAGTATGATTATTCCTAGTTTACAGATGAAAAAGCTGAAATAAAAAAGAGGCTAAGGATCTTGTCAACATTTTCACAAGCAGCTGAAAAAGCAGAATCAGGATTTGCACCTTGGAAGTCTTGTACACTGGAGTTCCAAATCTAAATCTGTATGCACTCTCAAAGTGCCCTCTAAATCTTTAATTTGGTAATTATCATATAAACATAGAAATGATATTATTAATTCTGTTATTGTATTACAATAATTCATTTTGTTTGAGTCCTTAAAACTGGATAAAGATTGACATGATGCTGAGGATGTGAAATTTAGATCTCTGATATCCAGTGTAAGCTTAGTGAAGACTAACAGGGGTTTAAGTGCCCAAATCCCTACAAGTAACTAATTGAATTCTGTCCTTGAGTATAAGGAAAATTTGCTTCCATGATAAAATAGTTTCACTTGGACTTCAAAGAACGATGGCTAAGGTTTACCAGGAGCATTTCATATTTTTCTTATCCTTACAGAAATGTGTGAAATTCTAATGAAGTAGTTATCTCAGCACTATTGATCAAACTCAAGAAATTTGGAAAATTTCCTAAGGAAATTTTTTAACATCCAAACTCCTGATATCCCCATTTCAGCCGCAGGGAGGACAAGAGAATAAGTATGGTGTCTATAAGAATGCCAAGTTAAAGGAAGAGAAGTCATATATACATTCCCTAAACTAAAATTATGCAAGGAGGCCACTGTCTTTTTTTAAATCAAATACATTTAGAAGTGATGTTTAGGAGACTAATGCTTCTCTTTTATACCCCTAAATGGAAAATATAATCAAAATCTCCCTTTTTTGCAGGATCACTTTCTTAAATGAGCAGAGGGATGAATTCCATGGCTGTAAATAAATCTGACATGTAATAAAGCAAAGTTTGACTGTTAGCCATGTTAGCAGCCACCTGTATTTTTCAGAAATTTCATTTCATTTCACATTATGAGAGTTTAGTCGTTGTTTGTTTTTTGTTTGGTTTTGTTTTATTTTTCCTCCTCCTCAAATTACCTTTCGTGAACCATGAGAACTTAAGGGTTTCTGTCCTTCATATTTAGGAAAAAGGGGCCCTCACGTACGGGCTTAGGGCTCGCGCAGAAACAGACTGCTCTGGATTCTCTGTGTCTCTGCAGTTATAGTAGATGTGCCCATGACAAACAACTTGGCAGGTGTCTCCTGCTGGCAGTGATGTGGAAAGTCAGAGTCTATACAAGTGAGAACGGACACGTGCAGACACAAAACGTATTGTGAGATCAACAGGGCAACTTCACGTTAGGTTCCTGGCACCTGGCACCATGAAATACTATCACAAGGCCTATTTTAAAAGCCAAAAGATTCCCAGACTACTTTATAGCTGAGGTACAGACCCAAAGCAAGACAAAGAAGGTCCGCAGGGTAAGGATTCTCACACCTTGTTTTGGGACCGGTGCGGAGTGCCGGTTTGGAACAGGTAGAGAAAATCTATAATGGCACATTCTAAAGTCTGAAGGAGTAGAGAAGCCCAGCTATTAACCAAGCAAATCCAGCTAGAGGCTTTTTTGTTGTTGTTTGTTTGGTTTGGTTAATATTTTTAAAACTACATTCCACTTAGAAACCTAAGGTTCCCCAAAGTCTGTTTTGGATCTTGTGGGGGTTTGTGCATGGGGAGCTAAGTGTGGTTGTTCCTGTGAAATTATTTATACTTTTCAACTTTAAATCAATGGTGAGCATAATGTTCTTGAATCCATTTCTCTTCTGTATCTTATCGGTGGGCTCATCTTGGGCTGCATGCTGTCACTCAAGGAGTGCACTAGAGAAGACAGTTTAGGAGGATAGAGGAGAGCTTTCATGGTAGTATATAGGTGATGACATCCTTCACCTGGGCTCAAGCTGCAGGCAGTGTTTAGAAGGCACCAGTGGAGTTAAAAATCTGAAAAAAATACATATATTTTATATGTCAGCCTAATGTAAATTTTAACAGGCCTGAGGTGAGCGAGAATTAGAAAGGAAGTCTCAGAGAAATATGTGGACTAGAGTAATAGACAGGAGGGACAGGAAACAAATGAAAAAAAAATCAACAGTGTGTTAAATTGGAGAAGGACATACATTTTATCAGGATAATTGTGGGTTATCTCTTTGGAGTAGTAGAAGAAAAATAAACCAGTCTCAAATTTATCCTCTGATACGTCTTCTCAATATTCAGCTGGGTCCCTAAGTAGAAGCAGCCTTACCAGAATCCCCGGCTACTTCTTTTGACATTTTGCAAAAAGTAAATAAATAAATTATAAGTATGACAAGTAAAATGAATAGTTCCAGCTCTGACAGACCAGCAGCATTTCCAGATTTTGTACAGCATTAAGGATTTATTTTCACTTTGTTGCCTAGCAGAGAATTAATTGAAAGGTCCATCTAAGCTTCCCATGCTTCCTCGGGACGAAGTCAAAAACAGAATCCCCAACACTCAGTGCCAATTTAAAAAAAGAAGAAAAACATTACGTGGATAGGTGGTCAACTCATCAACTCTGGGAATACACATCCCTGGGGATCGATGTCACCGAAACCAGATAAATGGGTCAATGAAACTAATGGTTTTAAGAACATGTGACTATGAGACTGGCAACTGATTCATTGGATTGATTCATTCAGCAGATATTTACTGAGCTCCTACTATGTGCTACCCACTCTTCCACACACTGCGGATATAGAGAGAACAAGACAAAGGCTCAGATTTTAGGGAACTTAAGGAGCTAGAATATGAAAAAAAAATACAGATAAAATTATTTCAGAAAGCGGGTAGTACTGTGAAAGAAATAGAACAAGGTAATGGGATAAAGTGCCTTTCAGGGGTGGTGGTGGCTAAGTTTAGATGAGGGCCAGAGAGGACCTCTGGAGGCGTGACATGAAATGAACCAGTCACACAAAAATCTTGGGAAAAAGTCTTCCTTACAAGAGGCGACTACAAGTGTAAAGGCTTCCCCTTGGAAAAAAACTTGACACAAAGAGCGGCAGGAGGGTCTGGGAGACTGGAGAGTAGTGAGTGAGGGGTCACCTGGCAGAAGGTGTAGCTGGAGAAGTAGGGCAAGGTCACCTAGGTCCACTGAAGGCCATGACACAGTTAGAATAAATCCAAAGGGCAGTGAAAATCCATCTGGGGGACTAAATTAAGGAACAGTTGGATTGAAAGGAAATTATCATCTACTTTACGGAACGAACTTAGGGTAGGAAGGTGTTTTTTTGTTTGTTTTCTTTTCTGACTTTCTACTAATAACATATGGCCCTAACCACATCATACTTCACCTCCTTGGAGTTTTAGCTTATTTTTCTACTGAACAAAGAGTGTGGCCACTCTTTGTTGAATGCTATGCCAGATGTTGTAGATACATTATCTCATTTAAAATTCCTAAGAGCCTCATGAGGGAAGGCATTATCCACATTTTACAGAGGAGGAAACAGATTTAAATTGAGTCTCCATAAACCACCCCTCTTGCTTGCTGTAGTGCTCCTGTGTACATGTTGTTAGTTTAAGGCCACCATCCAAGGGCAAAAGACCTTGAAAGAAGGCCACCTCCTTTGGAGGCTTGTGGATCCCAGATCACCCTTACAGCTGAGAGCCAGACCAGTTGGGATGACTGCACCATTTACCATGAGGCAATGTGGACCTTTAAAAATACTGATTTCAGAACCAGAATGCCAAATCACCATCATCAATGCTAAAATGGACTTGATATTTGACCTTGAAGACAAGTCATCCATAAGTTTCTTAATGTTTATCTGTTAGAAATGCTGATTTCCTCAACATCTCCTCAGGGTGTCCCAAGGATGAATAGGATTGTCTAATCCCTGTTTGTTTGTTTGTTTTTTCTTCAGTGAGTTTAAAATGTTCATTGAGTAAAATAGGTGCTGTAAGCTCTTTTTTAAAAGACAAATGCCATCTAAATATTATATATATATATAGAGAGACATGGCGACATATAGATATACGATATATAGACAGATACATACATTTTAACATATATATGATTATATATCTATGATATATATGATTATATATGATATATAAATATATGATTTAGCCAGCAAGTATCATATAATATATACATGATTTAACCATCAAGTACTATTCCCTCTGCCTCCCCCCAAATGTAATGTGCTTTTTTAACTAAGGTGAATACAAGGGAGGAAATCAAAGCTAGCACGATCCCCCTGCCCCCCTCCCCCAGGTTTAGGAGGACTGTCCTTTGGGTTTATGCCTCCCGCTCTCATCATGCAGAGTGCGGGGGAACAGGGTGGCGGGGGTGGAGGCCGCATCCTCCAGAATGTCACTGTTCTCTGGCAGAGCCCTGGGTCAGCTTCCTCCTGGAGGCACAGATGGCCAGGACAGGCGCGCCAACCCTCTTCCTGTCACTCCCGCTCTCCCCTGCAGGTTCAGCGTGGATGTAAGATCCGCGCCCTCTGGTGCCCAGCGCCCTGGAGGCTCGGAGGCTTCACCCACCAGGGGCAGCGCCTCGGAGGCCAGTCAGGGGCGGGCCAGCCACTCGTCTTCCGCCAGCAGAAGCAGCCCTCGCCGCTTCTCAAGTTATTTGACCAGGACAGCTGGCGCGGGCGCTAACCCCTGGGACCTGAATTTCCAAGAGCGTCCTGTCCACCAGTGGGGTGAAAGCTGCCTTCTCGAAGGGCCTCCAGCCACCAAACCCTTCACGCTCCGGGGTCCCCAGGCCACCTCTTCCGTTCACTGTCAAGAGACAGGACGCGGGTTCCCGCCTCTCCCCCTGCGGGTGGGGGCCTGGGAGACTGGCCGAGCAGTGCTGACCGCCAGGCCAGGGGGAGCGAGCGGGCGGCATCACCGCGTGCAGCCGCTCCAGCGCTCTTGCTGACTCAAGGGGTTTATTTTTATTTCTATCTTGGGCTACTTCAGCTATAGCCATCGCCTGAATTTTTCTTCCCAAATTGTAAAAGGTGCCTTAATCATCCGAATTTGGCTTAATGCGCCTGAGAGAGAAGGGAAAGGGTGATTTAAAAAGAGAGCAAAAAAAGGCGCAGCGTCCCTCTGTAGGTCTGTCGGGCTCACTCATCCGCGCGCACACACACGCTCACTCTTCTGGGAGGGAGCGGAGCGCGGGGAGGGCAGCGGTGTGCGCGGGAGGCTCGCGCGGGTGTAGACGTGCGAGCGTGTACTTGAATGGGGAGGGCCGGGATTCCGGGTCGCTCCGGCCCCTCCTCCCGCCCGAGCCAGCCAGTCCCTCGGCAGAGCGCTCGGGCTGCACTGATTTGCTCTCGGGAGTGCGCTATTTGCATATGACTTGCCCATTTGTGAATTTGGCTCCCCAACTCCTCGCTTCACTTCACCTGTGCCTCCCAGTTCCGCGCACTTTGCAGGCGTCCGCCCGCCTCTCCGCCACTTCTGCCGCCTGCCGGGCACCTCCTCTGGCGTTCTCCCTGCTCGCCCACCCACCTCTCTCCGCCCAGGGCCACGTTCGTTTGGGTGGCTGCTCCGCGCTGGCTTCCCCCTCCTTGCCTCTTTCCCTCCGGTCCTTCTCGTTCTCTTTCTCCGGCTGCTGCGGCTGCTGCTACTGCTTTTCATCCAGTTGGGAAACCCAGGACGCAGGCGGTTGCTCCGTGGCGCTCTTCCAGAACGCGCAGGGTTAACAGCCTCCGCGCCCTTCTACGGAGACTTCGGGAACACGCGAAGAACTCTCCCACCTGCAGCCCCCTTTTGCCTCGCAGTTCTGCAGTGCATCGCATGGAAGTGGAAAAAGAAAAAAAAAATGTTCAGACTGCCTGGATGTTGGGATAAACTAACCTGAACCTTCTTGGGTCTCCTGCTGCCTCTCCCTTCTTCCTTCGTTGCCACCCTTTCTCTGTGTGGCTTTCCGGAGTGTGCAGTTGAGTCGCCTGGAGATCAGGAGGAAGCCGCGCTGGGCCTCCCCTGACATGTGTGGCATTCCAGGGCTCCCTAGGAGGGTCGCTATACCTGGGTGGACTTTGGCTTTCTAAATTTCAGCCCCGGGAAAGAGGAGATTTGCCTTCTTTCTTTGCCTTCTTTCTTTTTTCTTTTTTCTTTTTTTTTTTTTTAACTGATTCATCATCTGTCTTGAAAGCAAGCGCTTATTCCCTCCCTCTTTCCAAAATACGGGCAAGTATTCCTGCTGCTATGATGGGCCCTTGGGCATCATGAACTTCATTATTCCTCACTGGCTGGAATTCAAACTGCCCATCGGTAGTGGTCCAGTGCGTTGACCATGCACCTGAGAATCCACGCGAGACGGAGCCCTCCTCGGGGGCCGGCCTGGACGCTTGGGATCTGGTCCCTCTTCTGGGGATGTATCGTCAGCTCTGTGTGGAGTTCCTCTAATGTAGCTTCTTCCTCCTCCTCTTCCTCGCCGGGGTCTCACTCTCAGCACGAGCACCATTTCCATGGCAGCAAGCATCACTCAGTGCCTATTTCTATCTATCGCTCCCCTGTTTCCCTTCGAGGAGGGCACGGTGGGTCTCTCTGCTCTTTATCCTTTTAATGGGGCATAGCGATTCCTTAACCCACTCGCCTTTCAGGTAATGTCAAGGGTGGGAAGATAATAAAAAATTGAATTTAAAATGATAAAAAGCATCGCATGTGCATGAGAGAAGAAAATGTTCAGTTCCCCCTTAAAGGCTAGTGTTTTCTGCCCCGGCCCCTCAGTTCTCTAATGGTTTCTCCTCTCCTTAGCTTTCTTATTCATAGCTTCACAAACACCACATTTTTCCCTTTGAACCTTCTGCCTCCTTCACTCTCCGCCCCCATGATGGCGAGCAACTTATAAGTCCCAGGTTTTGCACTTTGAGAATATCCATTCACCTTGCTTTCAACCCTTTTTTCAGATCTTGTTTTGGAGCAGGTCATAGGGAAATAGATAGGAGGGGTCCTTAGGTCTTCAGCCTGAAGTTGATGGAACTGCTGTGAAGTAACCTGTGTGGTTAAAGTCAGGGGGCAGAGTAGCTGAGTGTAAGAAGGCAGAAAATGTAATTAATAAAGAGGAGCCAGTATTGTTCATTTGAGCAGCTTTATGTTTGTCCACATGACTGAAAGACCAGTTGTTCAAAAAGCTACACATCTAATATTGCTAACTACTACATAGGAAGTGATTAAATAGATAAGACAGAGTCCATTTAGAATTTTCCCAAGTGTAAATTACAGTAACTTTGATTCCACCATTTATACCAATGTTATTTCAATTAAAGATAGCCCTGGTAGGCTTATTCACACAATACAGGGATGATGTGTTTTGCTCCCAACAACCCTCCTCACATAGCTATTGAAGGAAGAGATCTATGGCTCTTAAAGATCTATTCAGCTCCGAGCAAGCTGCCCTCTGAAAGGGCGATGTCGGCCACCAAGGTGGGAGTCTGCTGTAGTAAACTGTTCCAAAGAAGGGATCTTCAATATTTGTTTACTATGCACTCTACTCTGATGGCGAGGACAGTAGGAATCACAGAGCCCAGCAGCAGGAGCAGCTCTCAAGGGAGCGGCAGGAGTGAACCACACTCCAGGTCCCCTGCCCTAGCTTGTAGTTTGAAGACCTAGATAGAGCATGCAGACCCCATTCAGAACGTCAGTTCCTCCCACTGCCTCCTAGCCCTGGGCTTCTGCTCTGTACTTTCTGTGGTGTTAAGCGGAAGCACATTGAGAAAATGCCAGCACGTACTATGGCTCTTTCGGCTCTCTCTTTAAATTTTATTTGATGGAGTTGTCAAGCAGCTCCTAGCTTGTAAGGTTGGCGGAGAGGGGTGGTGGGAAGGAGTGAATGCTTGATCTTGATCTGGTTGCTGTTTTCTCTGTGACTCCTGCTGGGTTTGGTGTAGGCTTTCTTAAAAAAAAAAAAAAAAAATAGGAGAGGAAAGAACTATAGTCACCCAAAAAGCAAAAGCCATTTCATCGAAATAGAAACTGTTAGCTCCTAAGGGGGAGAGGGACCTAGAGTGGGGGTGGGATTGTAAAGAGTGGGAAAGAAAAAGAGGGGAGTGGGAGATGGAGGAAGCCAGACAGATGATTACTAATAGCCATAATTAAACATGGAAAGGCTCAGCGATAATTAGCTAAATTTCACTAATTAGTGTAAATGATCAGCAGGGAAATGGATATTATGCATTAGTTAGAGGTTATAGGCTGGCAGAGTCTTGATGTTTTCTGTTCAGGATGTAAACAGTTAAAAGCAGCTACTAGTTAAGTGATGGTATTTGCAGAGCCTTACTTCCCAGGGGTTCCTAAATCTGTCAATCTCTCTCTCTGCTCTCTGTCTCTGTTTCTCTCCCTTTCAGCTAAAAGGGCTAAAGGGGTTGAGTCTTGCACAGATTAAACACAGCTCTTTTCTATTGACTTCATTTCTTCAAGGATCAGTTGCTCAGTAACTTCTGAATCTTTTTGACTCATTCCCAGTCTGGTTTCTCATTAACCTGCATCTGATAAGATTCAGTGTGATGGAAAAGGAGAACGGAGTAAATAAATGACTAGAAACCCCAGAAAAGGCCCTCACCCACCAGAGCTGTGGAATGCAGTGAACCCCAGGGTCTGGCATGGCTAAGTTAAGAAAGCTCATGAATTCACCTTTTGAGTATGCTCTTTAAGTCCTGAAGTCCTATCCCATTGATTTGGGGCTTGGAGAGAGAATGCATCTATATTAAGTAGGCTCCTTGCGTATTTAATTAATGTTTTTGAGCTTGAAAACAAGAGAAGCAGCAATCAACAAGATGCCCCAACTTCTGACTCCAATCCCACATCCAAGCTGCAACCTTTTGTGTCCTGAAAAGACCAGAAGACCCCTCGGAGCTTTGCTAATGCACCTCCCATTCTTACTTGGAGTACACTGTTTTCTCCTAGTCCTAACTGCAGGACCACTAGGAGTTAGTCAACTAACACAATTGTTTTAAAAGATCTCTTGGATGGAGGCACAGCACTATGAGACTAATGTTGTTACTAATAGTTCTCTGCAGAGTTAAAAGCAGTAGTCTCTTTTGTCTGGGAAGGAGTAAATGCCCTTCATTCTGGTATAAAACAAAAACTAGAGCCTTGAGTCCAAGAACTTTCTTTGAACTTGGAGATGTTTGTTTGTTTTACGCTGGTTCCCCTTGCTCATTTCCTGAGAAGCCAGAAGTCCTCAGAGTTGTCCTGTTAATCAGTTTTTGTCACTCCTCCGTCCAGACCACCCTGCCCAGGGCAGCCTAGAGAAGGCTGTGCTCCTTTATGAGTGCAGGAGACTAAGACCACAAGTGCCTGAGGCACCGAAAATACTCTCCGGTTAGGATTCTGTCTCAGGACAGAATCAACTCTCTCTCCTTAAGTGGGATCTAGTAAGTTTTCCCCTCCGTTTGTCCCTTCTCTCACTCAGGCTCCCTGCTTTCTGCCATGCTCTCAACCTACTTAGTAGTCAGCTAACATTTATTGAACATTTACTATGTGTCAGGCTGTGTGCTACTTGATGAGGATAGAAATCCACATAAGACATTGTGGTGTTTAGCCAGGGATAATTTCAGAAGTATTTTGATCATCTATAAAAGATAAGTGCTTCTCTAATGTAAAAATACGGGGAATGGAGTGAGGATCCAGCTACCAATTAAATTAATTAATATACAATTTAAATAGTCTTTATAAAATACAGTTTTGCATTCTTCTGTCAGTCAGAATATCCATATAAGTATTTTTCATCCTCAACTTTATTTCCATGCTTAAATATCATGCTTATCAAAGCTCCTAGGTAGTTTAGTGGTACGGGAAGTAGAAATACGAAAATACATTTGTTTACCAACCTTCAGTTTCGTAAAGGAGGTTTGTATATTTTTTCTCCTCCCCCACCTTTAAGAACTCCAGTGAGCATCTGCCTAAAAAATGCTTTCATACTTAGTAGTTTAGAAAACTGACTTTTCTGAGAATCTAGGTTTAGTATGTGCCTTGCATTTTATCCTCCATAAAATAGTAGGCCTTCCTGACTCTTTAGGAATGTAGGGAAACTCATTGAGGACACAAAACTCAATTTTATTTTATTTTATTTTTTTAAAGATTTTATTTATTTATTTGACAGAGAGCACAAGTAGGCAGAGTGGCAGGCAGAGGGAGAGGGAGAAGCAGGCTCTCCACTGAGCAGGGAGCCAGATGTGAGGCTCGATCCCAGGACTCTGGGATCATGACCTGAGCAGAAGGCAGCTGCTTAACCGACTGAGCCACCCAGGCGCCCCACAAAACTCAATTTTAAAAGGGAACACACCACAATGTATTTAGAGGAAAGTCTCCTGCTTAGAAACCAGGGTGTGTGTGTGTGTGTGTGTGTGTGTGTGTGTGTGTGTGTGTGTGTGTAGGGGAGGCAGCCTGAGCCCTATTTGAGTCATCTCAGCAGAAGTGGTGGCCTGATCCTGCTAGTGACGCACGTGCCGGGCATCCTTCTTGTAAGAAATTGTGCTCCTCATTCATTGTCACAAAGACCTACCTCTTAACTTTTTCCAGCCATGAGGCTTGTTTTACTCTGATGTGTTGAGCACTTTCCTCTGCTCAGCCAGCTGCTTCCTAACCGCATTCTCTCTCCCTTCTTTCTTGGGATTCGGTTTGCTTAATAATTCATAGTGTTGGTTGACAGATAAAATTGTAAGATTTATATGTCTTTGGCCTTGGTGATGAATTAATTAAACTGGTTTCTCCTTCTTTCTCTCCTCTAGATTCATTGTTTTACTTCTCTCAAATTTGCTGGCAAGTGGTAGGTTTTGGGGATTCACTTGTTCTTGAAAGATTACCAAAGGAAGATTACAGTATCCTCCTGTAAATTTCCTTAGGACTTTCAGTGTGGATTGGTGCATGAGAGGAGATGAGGACTGCCATATCATAGGGACAGGAGATGAGATCATTGGAACAATTGCTTTCAGGAAACAAACAAAAACCTTCACCAGACTGGGTGATGGCTGGAATTCCATAGTAAGAATTTTATTGTTTTATCATCTGATTTTGAATCTAGGAGGAATAACATTCTCCGTTTAGTGAATGATCTCAGAAGGCTTGTTTCACTAGGACCCTGGGTGATGTGAGAGGGAGGCAGATCTCTGAAGATAAACCTTGAACTTATCCATACTTCCCCTCCTTCTATTAGTTTGTTAGGGCTGCCATTAAAAAAAAAAAAATCACAGACTGGGTGGCTTAAATGACAGAAATTTATTTTTGCACAGCTCTGGAGGCTAGAAGTCCAAGGTCATGTTGTTGGCAGATCTGGTTTCTTCTCAGGCCTCTCTCCTTAGCTAGTAGGTGGCCACCTTCTCATCATTTTGTCACATGCTCTTTGCTCTTTGTTCATGCATCCCTGATGTTTCCTTGTGTGTCCAAATATCCTCTTCTGTGAGGACACTGGTCAGGCTGGATTAAGGCTGACCCAAATGTCTCATTTTAACTTAATCAAAAAACTTTTTAAAGGCACCATCTCTAAATGCAGTCACATTCTAAAGTACTGGGGTTTAGGGCTTCAACATCCGAGTCTTGGGAGGACACAATTCAGCCCATAATGCACCTCCTTCTCCCCTAGGACACAGTACCTGGGAACGAAGTAAAAACGTACCATTCAGTGAATCTCTGCTAAACTCAAACTTTCACAGTGGAAATATAAAACCTTCAGTAACAGCAGTAATAATTTACAAAACTGATACGATGGTGCCTCAAGAGGAAATAGTCTGTTTATTTGGAGAAAACAACACCAGTAGGTTTAGTTCAACCTTGTGTTTGCTTTCCTGTCAGTTTAACTTGTGTGACCCAGTCTATACCTAGTTCTGTTTGTAGACTAGTTCCGTTTGGCTCTAGCCACGTGCTCTGCAGACAGACTCCAATGTCCACACTCCAAGACTCTCTCTCTTTAGATCTGCTGCCATTCGAGGCCAGACCTTCCTGCCCACGCAGTGACTTCCTTTGTAAACTGCAGTTGCCCATTCTTTTCCTTTCCTGAGACACACATCACCAACTCCCTTCACATCTCACTTTTCAGGAAAAAAAAAAAAAGAAAAGAAAAAAAAGGTGAAATCAGTATAAACTCCCACTTCTTTGGCAGCTGAAAAATATGTCCTTTTAACAAAGTATCAATTTCATTATTTTTCTGTTGGATTTTTATTTTGTGAAAGTTCATCTTAAAATATAAATGGGAAGTAATCTGTCTACATCATGACATGTCATGAGGCTTGGGTAAGGGAATGTATGACAATTATCAAGCAACTTGATAAGAAAAAATCACAGACTGCAAATCCCAAGCAACGGATTCAGCTCTTTGTGGAATGAGTTTTTTGAGTGTTTTTTTTCTTTCATTTTTGGTTTTGTTTCTGTAGTCAGATACTTTTGAAAAGTGACTTTTGAGAAAATACATGCTTATGAAGATGACAGGTGAATGATAATAGAGATGGGCAGTGTGATGGTAGATGGCCGTGGGGACAATCAACCGCAAGATTTAGAATTGGAAGAACTAGTTCTCAGTCTTTTTTCTGTCACTTAGGAGCTTTGTGATCTTGGATAAGTCATGAGGCTTGACTGACTCAGTTTCTTTATCTCTAAACTGAGAATAGCTATAATAATACCACACAGATGTCACAGAATTGTGAAGAAAGTAAACAAGTTGTGCTTTCTACATTGCAAGCTACTATGTACAGATTACATATCCTATGAGAACTATTTTAACGACAAAGCTCTTCCAGTTCCTGGTACAAAATCGAGCTTCTGTGTTGAATGGCTACTGGTTGGTAGTTTGAGGTTAAAGAGCATGCATCTACTGCTTCTCCTCATTTTCTTATCTGCAGCAACACTTTTTGCCTTCAAGGGGAGACAACTTTAATATGTATTTCCTTGTTTATGGCACTAAACGAATATAGCATGTGTGGTCAGCTTGTGCTTTTTGATAACATGTAAAAACCAGGCCAGGCAAAGTTTAGCCTAAAATGACAAATAGCAGACTGTTTGGAAGCTGAGAAATCTAGTGAAATAAAAGGGGAGAGGCCCCTAAGAAATATTCTGAGATCATTTTGGAAGTGCATAATTGGATCATGTTTCTAGATGACGTCTGCTGAATTTAAACACTCCTATATGATGCTCAGCACCCATTGAAAACTTGAATTTTTAATCTGGTTTATGCTAGGAAAAAGACAGGTCTTTTTAGGACTACTATTTTTAGATCTGGAAATAGAGACTTTCTCTAAATGTCCCTTCTGGTGCTTCTCCTCACCAGGACTCAAAGTTATAGAGGAGGTGGGAGCTTGGGAGGTGCTGGAATGCTTAGAGTTGACTTTGTGGAGCCCAAATTTAAACCAGAATTCTTCTGGAGTGAACATTACACTGGGCCATAGATATCACACCTAGTTTTTTCCCTGACAAACTCTGTGACTTTGGATATGACATTATGTTTTTAAATCACATTAGTCTTTTAACATTTAAGCATGCTATGGGATATCTTCATCTACTAACCTGTCTTCTTTCTTTTACCTATAGTTTTCTGCATGCCATGTAGTGTGTATGCGCCTTAACACTGCCATTGGGGGAAAATTGGCTTTTTCATTTCTTCCTTATTTGTGCAGTGAGCAGTTTGAGTGAGATGATCTCTCCAAGTGGTTCTTGACGCAAGGACCGCATGCTTCTCCAATTTGTATGCTTTTAAACATACCACTGTGTATCTTACACGGGTCTGAGTTCCCCAGGTCTGCTGGGTATTTTATAGGTTTGTTTTCTTGACTAATAACCCATGCCAAAGCTGCAACCAGGTTTTCTCTTTTTCCCTCTGACAGAAGCCGAATCACGTGCAAGAATGGCACACTGTAATGTTAGAAAGCCCGCCGTCCAACTTCACCACAGCATCATGTCGAGACAGGAAGAACACAGCTTTCATTTAAACACATCTTATCAGCATTAGAAAGGAATTCTGTGTTATTTTTAAAATGCTCTTCTGTGTTTAGCTATATCAGAGCAGAGGGCAGCATAGCAACAGAGTTTATAAAGAGCAAGTGGTTTATGTCTGCTTGTGTTAGAGTTTTGAGAGACTTGCGTGGATCATATACCTTCACATTGCACACACCTACTGTGTGCCAGGCCCTCCTCCAATTATTTACATATATGATTCCATTTAATCCCCACAAGCCTTTAGTATTCATAAGGTTACCACCATTTCATACATAAAAGCAATGAGACTCAGAGAGTTTATGCGTCCCGACCAAAGTACTATGGTGGTAGAGCCATGATTCAAACTCAGTTCTGTGCACAAAGTTCTTGGCCTTTCTGCTATACCACACAGTCCCTTATCTCAAGAAACAGGAAGCAAATACAGCAAGCTCTTTTATCAGGAATAAGGTGTACAGGTTATTGAGAAGTTCTGATTGATGTAATCGGCACACCTTTGCAAAGCATCTACCAGAGTGTCCAGTTCATAATAAGTATTTGAATGTCTCTCAGTCTGCCTGAACCCATTCTGACCCAAGGAGATACTAATGAGAAGGAGCAGACAGATGAAGCATCCACACCAATACATGTTTTTTTGAGTGAATGAGTAAATGACTGAGTGAGGTGCCGCATGATTGGTTCTTGTTTATTAGGAGATAGGGATGGTTGTTTATAGAAGAGCGAAGGGCACGGGAAGTCATGTATGTCTCAGAAGCACACCAACAGGTTTATAGAACCTCAGGGCTACAAGAGAGCTTAGGGATTGTCTGACCCTCTTATATTCCAGATGGGCAAAGTGAGGATTTGGCTCTAGGCATCCAGTCAGTACCGAATCAGTGGGAAATTAGGCAATATGACTCCAACTCCGCCATCTTTTTTTCACTCCTCTGCTGAAGGGCCAGCTTCTCACTCCTTCGGGACCCTTTCTCAAGTTGCAACCTCGTGTCCCATCTCTCTTTCTACAGACTGATCTTTCTTTTAACCGGATTAAGTCCTACAGGATTGGATTCTGCCAGCAAAGGACTTCTCTGGGCTTCTGTAAAAATTAATTTTCCATGTGCATTTTTCTAATAGGTGCCTGGCTTTGTGCTAAGAGGCAGGCTTTCTTGGGGGTGTCTGGAAGGCTTTCTCTGTATGGGAGACTCCAGTGTGGGAAAGGACTCAGGTTCAGGTTCCTGTGTAAGGAGACATTGCCTGCCCCAGTTGGGTCTCCTCCCCAGAAAACAGAGGGAGATAGCCTATGTACTCACCTGTCTGTTTCCCATCTGGAAGCCACAACTGAGTTACTGTACAAAGACATGTCCCCTGACCCAGTCCCCACCTCTTGTTTACCAGCTAATGAGTGGCTTTGGGAACAGAAAACTTGTAGAAACCAGCAAGCCATATTTTCTGAGCTACTGTTATTACCCTCCCTTTTTTACTGTTTTGAAATATTTCTGTCATCCCCCCACATTGGAACATAACTGTGTGTACTCTTGAGTGACTCTCCCCCAAACTATGAATTTCAACTCTTTCTGAGACAGTCTTTCAGAATTTGAATATAATTACATGCTTTGGGTGCAAATTGTGGTTTTGGCTACATAAGAAACTAATGGAAATGATCTGCCTGTTCCTGTAGTTTACAGATTATATGCTTCAGAACTGGGGCTATATATTTAGGCTACTCTTCTGTGTGGCACATTAAAATGAAAATGAAGTTGGGGTGAGCCACCTCAGTTGCTGGGCAGGAGAGCAGGTTGATAGAGCTCAGCATTAAACTGAACCAATGTTGGGCGTTTTACTTAGCATTTATTTGCGTTGCCCCTTTGTCATTTGATGCTGTCCTCGAAGGGGAGGGAGAGGACATAGGCAGGGCCAGGCTGTCTGCAGAGACTCAAACAAGGAAGAAGAAATAATTACCTCCAACCCCCAAGTGGAATGAGCACATTTTAGAATTTGAAATTGCCACACAGAGATCTCTTTCTGAAGAGCAGGCAAGACTTGAAGTCAAGTGCACAGGTGTGGCCACATCTTCGGGGACATGGACTTGGGCAGACCCTTCTCTTCAGATTAGGGCCAATGACTAGAAAGAGAAACTAGTGTCCCCCATTTGGCCTTGCCTCAAGGGCTCTAGAAAAAAGGCCATCCCTCTGGTTAAAATGTTTTCATGTGCTTCCACAGCCCATTTAATTCCTGGTCTCAAATCCTGGACATATCATGAGCAAGTAGTTATAGGCAGCAAAGGCTTTGAGGCTTCTTTATAAGTGATACCTAAGAGGGTAACTCCAATTTCTTTGAATCCTCAGTTTTAATGAAAGACTGAAGGCCCTCATGAAAAACTAGACCACCGGTAAAATAAAGTAAGCCCCGCTTGGATTCTTGGGGTTCATTTTAGCAGCATTCTGATTATTTAAAAGTTTGAAAGGATGGTTAAAGGGTTAAAGCTCAGGTAGAAATTTGGCTGACAGAATAATTTGGGTGGAGGGAGGGTCCTGTGGTTTGGATAGTCAAGGTTTTGTTGTATATCTTTTTTCTTAAACCAATTATTGTCTATCTCTTTCCATAAGCCACTATCTGCATAATTGGATGGTGAATTATGTGTTCACTTATGTCAATTCAATCTTCTTAGATAAAATAAACCCAAGAGAGGAGACTTCTATGCTTTCACAAGAATGATAATAATACCTCCCTGACTCTTAATAATTATAATAACAATATATCACTTTCATGTGTGTTCTTTCAGTGTGCCTGGCACTCTTCTAAAGCTGTTAGCTTGTTTAGTTCTCCTATGAGTTGATATAGTCATTTTCCCATTTGAAAGATGCAGACACTGAGGCATGGAATGTTTGAGGCATAAATTCAGGTCATAAAATAACACGTGGCCGAGCCAGGTTGGATATCTAAGAAGTTTGAATCTGGACCTGTGCTCTTAATATTTAAATACTCACGCAGTATTACCTGGGATGGTGGGGGAAAAAATTCTCAAAGTAATATTTTCAACTGCAGTGTCTGGCTCTTTTTAAAAGGTCTTTTGTGTTAGACCTAGAGCCAAGATTAATTATGAGGACTGTGAAGTCTTCTAAACTTAGCAGCTGACAGTATGCACTTACTTTGTGTCAGTCTTTGGGTTTCTGCACCTAATTCCAGCATGTCTGTTTGCACGGGGGCCAAGCAATTCTCTCAGATACCAATTCAACTCCATTCTGATGCTTGTCTACCTGGAGGCAGCACCGGATTCCACAGGCTGAGAGGGTTCAGTCCTACAGGACTGCTGCCCCCACTGCCAACCCCTACATCGGATGCCAGTCACCATCTAGGTTGTTACCTGTCCTTCTGACCAGCCAGCTCTAAAGCAGATGGCTCCCCATCCCCTCTCTTTGAGTTCCGTTATTTTTCTAGCACATGTCACCAAACTCAGGAAACCCATTTACTTACAAGATTATCAATTTATTGTAAAAGGATACAACTCAGGAACAGCCAGGTGGAAGGGCTATGTAGGCTCAGGTATGTGGGAAGGGATGCAGAGCCTCCATGTCCTTTCCAGGTGCACCATTCTCCCCAATCTCCATGTGTTCAACGTGGAGGCTCTCCAAACCCTGTCTTTTTGTTATTGTTGTTGTTTTTATGAATTTTTTTGGTCATCTGAATGACCAAATATATATATGTCTATAGGTCATAATATCAGTCAGGTATTAAACTGAATGCTTTATCTTATTTCATCTTTACCAACCATCTTTCAGTGTAGGTGCTATTATTATCAGGAATGTAATAAGGAAAGAAATGGAGACTCAGAATTAGGCAATTCATTTTAAGTTCTTCCACCTACTAAGCAGTCAACCCCTTGCATCTATTGAACTTGTATTGAACAAACATAAGCCTATTTCCTGGTATTGAGAGCAACTGATCGGAACACTTCCCTATATTCACAAGTCTTATTATATTATAGGAGATTGCTTGTGCTTTCTGAAACAGCCTTTGGAAACTCACACAAGTTTCAGAGTCAGCTGGTAAAGAATGGTTACATATTCAATGAAGAGTGAGGGACCCCTCCACTGATAAGGAAGCCCATTGGTGACTCACCTACCTCATTTTTGATTCACTGTAAGAAATTCATTTATCAGGAAATTTAGTCTCCAACAGTTACTGTGGGCTTTCTCCTCAAATTATGGTGTTAGGTAAACCACCAAAACTTCCTGGTTTTAGTTCTCTTACCTGCAAAATGAGAGAGATGCAATTAATGATCTTGAAGTGGCCTTCCACCTTTGTTTTTGCAAGTTTGGTATTCATCTTTCTTTCTATCAGCACCGACAGGCAAAGTTCTAATGATTTCTAAAACACCTCTTCACTCTTATTAGGTCACCTTTGAATCTACTTTTATTTTTGGCCCTTTGTACCTATGGCAGAAGTTCATTAATTATAAGGGTAAAACTAATGAAACAAAGATTCCAAGAGTGGCAGTGGTTTTCACTTTGGGTATTTGTGTGTATATGTACATGTGGGTGAGTGTGTGAGCCAGAAAAAAATAATTTAACATAAAGACCTTGATAACAACCTAATTAGCTCCTGACCTGGAATATAAAGTCAGACAGGAGTCAAACCTGCCGTGCATTAGAGATGTAGGGATGGTTCAGTACCGGCTTCTTATAGCTCTGATGTCATTTACCAGTGCATTGTGTCACAGGGGCTCATGTTATAATGTCAATTATAGTTGAAGAGGGGGACATCTTTAATGTGAGATAGGAATATAAACCTGGAGCCTGGGCCTCTATGGCCAATCCCTCTCTTTCAGATGATATTTTTAGGGATTTCCATGCCAGAGGACTATTTTGTATGTATGCCCCGCTACCCCCATCATCTATCAGTTATTAAGGACCTATTAGACTAGCTATCATATAAGAACACTCTCTCAGAACATGCTGAGATAGTGATGTTTTCATTTCCCTGCACAAGTAACTTTGAAATAGACCTATCACCTAAATGCTAAGTTTCTCAGTCCCTGGGGTGATGCCCCCCAAAAAATATTCTGATGGAAGGCCCTCACTGGACTCAAAAGCTGCTTTGAATTTGTGGAATTTTCAGATATTTGACTTAGAAGACATTTTTAGAGACGTTTTCCAATCAAATTATTTTTCACGGGAAGAAGCTAACATCCCAGGAGTTTGTGAATTGTTCCCAAATCGCACTTTTCCAATTCAGGGTGAGTTGGGGCTACAATACCCATTTTCAGATTCGACTTAGTCCTCTTTAGGCTGCACACAATGTTAATACTCAGGCTTTCCAGGCCACCTATTTTGCTGCAGACAAGGAGATGATGGTAGTCTCTGGTACAAGTGGTATACTAAATCAGCACAGAGGTAGCAGAGAGCACGATAGCCAAGTTATTTCAAACCCTCACACCATTTGCCTTAATTGCCATCACAGAATGTGGTTCTCATTCCATCCCCGGCGTACCATGCCCTCACAGGGTCCCAGCTTTCTCTCTGCCCCAGCAGCCTCGAAGGGAAATTCAGTGTGCTGCAGTTCAATCAAACCATTTGATGAGAGCTTTCGAGCCTAATTACATGGAAGGTTTCATCCAGTGAAAGGAAAGAGGAAAGAGAAAGGGGAGAAATTAAATTGAAGTGTAAATCAGTCAAGAGCTTAGAATCCCGTGCTTTCTTTCTTTTTAATCAAGAGTAAAATGAGAGGAGAGTTTTAAGGATCATCAGAAGACACTATTAACTACCTAAGGAGTTCTTGACTGAAGTTGGTTTGTCATGAAAAGAAAAGTGTACAATCTGTCCAACAAAAGAAATAGCCAAAGGTGATGCTTTGGTTTAGGACAATGATGCTGAGGAACAGGACAATTTGTTTTTCAGTGACTGTGTCATCTTTAATTCCTCTAGATGGCTAACGTACTTTCTTGCTGATGATGTAATAAATATGTAGTGTCTAACTGGGGTAATTTCATATTGTGTAGGAAAGGGTAGTGTTTTCAGTTCATTCAATATTGGACACTACACCTGAAATCAGTATTCAAAATTTTGGCCTGTTTCCCTGGAGGTTGACATAGGTTTGCTCTAAAATTACTTGATATTTATAGAATGCTTTACAATATTGTAGAAGAATTTGTGATCTTTTTGACCCTTGCCATAGCTCTCTGTGGCAGGAGGACAGGTGGTATGGTTGTTATTCGTCCCACTTTTTTTATTTTAAGCTGATGTAATCAAAACTAAAGAAGCATAAATGACTTGACTAAAGTCATTCAAGTATTGAGTGACAGAGCAGTAACTGACACCCAGCTGCTGTCTACTACATTGCTTTACATGACTTAGTATCTTGTGTAGAATTCCTGGACTTTCCAGTATGAGAAGAAGGGGAGGAGAATAGCAGAGAAGATAGCATTTAGCAAAGAATGGTTAGGACAGGGAAGGCGTGATACACCTTAATTATTGAATACTTATGGTGAGTAGTGCAGGGTCCTGGCCTATGTTCTGCAGTGAACAATTGAAACATGGACCCTATGTTCAGAGGCTTACAGTATGGTTATAGATGTCTTAAGCTGATGCTTAGATCTGTCCTTTCCATCCCTACATCATCCCCACCCATGTCACCTGGACAGTTGCAAACCTCCTTAACAGACCTTCCTAGGGGCGCCTGGGTGGCTCAGTCATTAAGTGTCTGCCTTCAGCTCAGGTCATGATCCCAGGGTCCTGGGATTGAGCCCCGCATTGGGTTCCCTGCTCTGCGGGAAGCCTGCTTCTCCCTCTCCCATGCCCCCTGCTTGTGTTCCTTCTCTCGCTGTGTCTCTCTCTGTCAAATAAATAAATAAAATTTTTAAAAATAACCAGACCTTCCTAAACTTCCAATTGCCCTTCCTGTCCACACTCCCCTCACCACTGGAGCCATCCATCTGAAGTACCAGTCTGGTCACATCACTCTTCCATAGACTCCTCCTGGCCTACAGGATGAAGTCTTATCAGATCATGTCACTCCCTCTGTTCCTAGAATAAAAGCTAACCCCTTCCGTTCATGATCTGGACTCCACTTATGTCCAGCCTCATTTCCTAACATGATCTTTGACCCCTTGGCCGCCTTCTTCTTGATGGTGGTGGTGTTCCTTGAACATTGCCGATTTTGTTCCCACCATAGGGCCTTCATATTATCTGTCCCTTCTCCCCAGAATGTTTTCATTTTTATCCAGACTGCCATATGGCCCCTCCTTTTTATTGTAACATCAGGCTTCAACTTCAGTGTCATCTCCTCAAGAACCCTTCCTTAATGACTTAGTTTAAACAACATTCTTTTAAATCCCTGTCCATCATTAAGACCTTGTTTTCTTTTCTTTGTAGCACAGATCCCTCCATGAAAATTCTTTTTGTGTGTACTGCTTCTGTCAATCTGCTAGAATATAAGATCTGAGAGCAGAAGCCTTCTCTGCCTTCTCATGGTTGTATGTCCAGAGCCTACAACAGTGACTAGCAAGGAGTGAGTTACCATAAACATTTGCTGAATGGGATGGATGAATAATTGACAGATATCCCCCTTCAAGTATAGCTCCCACTCAGCCTTTAGTCTCAATTGTCATGAGGGTCTTACAAAACTCCATGACTTTAGATTGTATTGCTCCACTGATTGTGAATCTCTCTCACTCATTTTCACCTTACAGCCCACTCCGAAGTGCTTGGTCCGCAAAGGTTTCCCTACCTTCTATTGGCACAGCGAATTTCTCAGACTTCTGTGTTGTTCTCCTCAGTGCTTTCTCATAGAATAATTACATTATTAAACATATATTAAGGCTTTTACTGCATTCTAGGCATTGTCCTAGGTGCTAGATTTTATATAAGTACAGCTCAGCCCTGCAATACGGTCATGCTTTGGCAGAAGAGCTCACTCATTTTATTAAACATACAGTATTGAATTGCTATTATTTGTTGATGGTGATTGTTTCTCTCACTTGGTTCTGACTTCCTTATGGATAATGAATGAATTGTTTTGCATGACCAACATAGTTCTTGTTTTATAAAAGGTGCTTGATGGTATTCATCAATAGAAGAATCTAGTGAGTGGGCTGAGAGATAAAAACATAAAGTATCTTAACACAGAATAGTGTGGCAAACATCATGAGGTGGGAAGAAACTACTCTGGGAATATAGAGGGGGAAATGCCCTAACCTATTGGACAATAAAAAGCACTCTGTGGGAGAGGTAAACTTTCCATTGTGGTTTTTTTTTTTTAATTTTTTTGTTAAGATTTTATTTATTTATTTATTTATTTATTTATTTATTTATTTGACAGGGAGAGACAGTGAGAGAGGGAACACAAGCAGGGGGAATGGGAGAGGGAGAAGCAGGCCTCCCACCGAGCAGGGAGCCTGATGGCGGGGCTCGATCCCAGGACCCTGAGATCATGACCTGAGCTGAAGGCAGACGCTTAACGACTGAGCCACCCAGGTGCCTCTTCATTGTGTTTTGAAAAATGATTTTTATAGGCATGCAGGACAGAGAGTAGAGAGTATGTGGTGGAAAAAACAATAGAGGGTTGTTCAGGGATCAGTAGCCCACTTCGCTGATTGTTGGGCATGTAAAGGGATGTTGAGAGAAGAGTTGGCAAAGGAGATTATGGCTCTTTGATGGAGGATATTGAGAAATAGTAACTATTGACACCTTTGGCATTTACAGTGTGCAAACTAGTACTGTGAACATTATCTGACTTATTCCTTTCAAAGACCTTGTGTGTGTGTGATTGTTTTTTGTTTTGTCTTGTTTGTTTTTTTATCATCGCTATTTACGAGAGAGGAAAAGGGTCAAGGCTAAAAAGTTGATGCTTAATTCTTACAGGAGGGTGCTATGTCTTTTCAAAATGTAAATCTGGTTTTGTAACTCCCTTGCTTAAAAAAAAAAAAAAAAAAAGCAAACAAGCAACAAACCTTTTTCTTCACAGGCTTCCACAGGCCTTCAAACAAAGACAAAAGTGTTTGATGTGGTCTGGGAGACCCTGCCTGGTCCACCATTGCTGGCATTTTTAGCCTCCTTACCCACCAGACCCTTCCACTATTTCTGTTCCAGCTCCCTGGCCTCCTCCCAGTCATTGCTACTCTCCCTCTACAGATTTGCCTTTGTTCATCCCACTTAAGCAGTACCCTTCCTCTTTCCTTGGTTGATACCCACTTAGACCTGGGGTTTCTACTTCAGTATATAACCTCCTCTAGGAAGCCCTCCTCCACTTCCTTGAGAAATTCAAATTCCCCCAATGTAGGTTCTCAAACCTTTGGGAGTTCTCCCCTTTGTACACAGTTATATTTACTTTTGAGATTATTTGATTAATATCTGTTTCCCTGAGTAGACTGTAAAGTTCCATTGGGATCAGATGGGGTCACAAGATTTAACAAGTAAAAATATAATACACCAAATTAAATTTGATATTCAGATTACCAACTTCTGTCTTTAAGTATAAGTATGTCCCATGCAATATTTGAGACATATTTGTACTAAGCAGTGTTTTTTGTTGTTGTTGTTTTTCTGAAATTCATATTTAACTGGTATCATATATTTTAGCTGGCAACCCTTGAAACTACATCTGTTTTTGTTCCTAGCACAATAGCTGGGGGTACAACAAATAGTTAATCAACCAATATTTGATGAATAAATTGAAATTGGTTAAAAATATATTCTGGCAGTGCCATGTAGGATGAATTGGTAAGACAAGAGGCTGAGTCTGGAAGGACTAATTAGCAAATTCTCACAGTCATCAAAGGTAAAGTTAGTAAGGGCTCAAATCGGATGGTGGCATTGAGGCCAGAAAGATGGAGATGTGTAGGAGGAATATTTCTAAGTGGGGATCAGAATTTGCACAAGGGTGACCATGTAGCAAACCCACACTTTGAGGGGTAAGGGAAAGGGTCATTTCAAATCACTATGATAGGGATCAAGACAGTGATAAAGATAAGAATAAATCTAACCTTCTCATTTATATAGTGCTTCGCAACTATCAAAGTATTGTTCCATGCTCTGCCTTGTGCCCCTTTGTCAGAGAGACTTATTTCTGAAAAGATGGCCATTTGATTATCACTTTCCCTTGTAAATTCAATTACATTTCCCAATCAATGTAGTTTATTAGTTCAGATATGTTTGTCTCCATTTCTATGCATTCTCAACTAATTCCTTTTACTTAATCTCCGTATTTCTCAGTGCTGAATTCTTTATTTCTGAAGCACTGGGTAATTTTATATTATGCCTAATAAACCTCAGATGCATTTATATTTACAGGTGGATTTTTTTAACCATCAGGTTTTCTAAAAATGGGCTATAACTGGCCTCTAATGAGATGACCAGTCAGAGGCTAATTTCTGTGGTATTTCTTCCTGATGCCAGAACAGGTGGAGCTTGACAAGTCACAGGCTCCCACTTCAGATAATAAAGATGTAATTCCAGTCATTCAAGTTTGTGTTAAAAGCAAATCTTTTCATTTCTTATTTTTCAATTAGTTCTGAGTGTGGCTCCATGGCCTCTAGCTACAGGAGGCCAGATGAGCACGTATTCTTAACTAGATGCATGCACGTAGACCACGGTTGACATTTCCTCAGCAGCATTTGCAGAGGTCTTGAACATTTTCCCTCGGCGCATCCTTGCCTGCGAGCTGCTATTTGAAAGATCACGTGTGCTGAGTGAATGATTAAGTGGTGGGGACAATAAAAAGCCAGCGTAGCTTAGTGGAAACAACTCAGGCATTCCAGTTCCACACGCCTGACGGTAACTGGTCACTCTCTCAAGTTAGCAGATTATACTCTAGACCAGGGGTCAGCAAACTCTTCCTCTAAGGGGCAAGGCAGTAAATATTTTCAGCTTTGTGGCCCAGATAACCTCCACCTCCCCACAACTCCTCAACTCTTCCATTGCAGTATGAAAGCAGCTACAGATAATATGCACACTGTTGAGTATGGCTGTGTCACTGTAAAACTTTACAAGAACAGGCAGGCAGAGTTTTCTGACTCCTGCCCTAGACCTGAGCTTCCTGATCTAAAAATGGCAATTAAAAAAAAAACCTGTATTAACCAGGTTGTTGTGATGTAAAAATTTCTATATACACAAAGAACCTAGTGCAGAATCTGACATACAAGTAAGTGTCTCGTAAATGTTAACCGCTATCGTGATTATAATAAATGAATTTCAGGAGGAACTTGGGGATCATAGGGATTTTTTTTTTTCCTTTTAAAGGACACCTTAAATGAAGGATCCAGGAAATATAGGGACTTCACCAAGGTTACTTGAAGTCTGTTTCCCCACAATTCTGTTCATATCACCACTTTGGGAATTCCCAGTAAATATGGCAGCATGAACCCAAGCTGTATCTTAGAGGATATTGGAGCATTGATTCAATTGAATGCATTGACTATTAACCATGTATCAGACGCTGTGCTGTATATTACAGCTGATTCAAAAGTCAATGAAGTTCTTGCCCTTGAAGATCTAGCACTGTTCTGTATATTACAACTGATTCAAAAATCAATGAAGTTCTTGCCCTTGAAGATCTAGCAGGTTTTGTTTACCCAAATAGCTTTGTTGAGGTGAGGAAGTGACAAATATTGAAAAAGTGTCTCCTGTGTGCCAAGCCCTATGCTTAGGTGCTTACATATGTTATCTTATATGATTCCCACAACAGTTAAAGTTCCAGCCTTTTATTCTTGCAGACACTAAGGCTCAAAAGTTAAGTAATCTGCTCGAGGTCAAGAGTTAGCAAGTACTGGAGCAAGGATTTGAACTTGTTTCTCTAATTGCACACTATGCTTTCTACCAGCTATTGGTGAAAACCTGCATGAAGTGCGGTTCAGTTAGCTGTTGCTACAAAACAAATTACACTAAAACATTGTGTTTAAAACAACCATGCTATTTGCTCATGATTCTGTGGGCCAGCCCTTCAGGCTGGATCCAGCTGCGTAGTTCTGAAGGTGTCACACAGGGTCCCTCCTGTGGTTGTTCTCATCTGGCCCGTTGACTGGAGTTGATGGCCTAAGATGGTCTCACTCACATTCCAGCTGTTGGTTCTGGTCTTTAGTCTTAGGGGATTTTAGGTGGCCTGGCTATCTCTGCTCTGTATTACCTCTTACCCTCATCTTGGCTAGCTTGGGCTTCTTCACATGGTGGTCTGAAGGCTGCATTCTAAGAGAGTGGTAACAAGAACAGTAAGAACTGTCCAGAGCTTGGAAGTCACACAACAGCACTTCCACTGCGTTCTCTTGGTTAAAGCAGTTCTCAGGGCCAGGCCAGAGTCAATGGTTGGGGAAACAGATTCTACCTCCTAGTGGCGGAAGCAGCAAAGTCACATTGCAAAAGGATGGCTTTCGGGGATGAGAGGAAGTCTCACCAGATTTGCAAACAATCTACCACCAAGTAATAATGGAGTTGGGAGTTATACCTTACCAGAAATATAGAAATTTGGGGAGTGTCAACTTTGCCAGAATAGATTATAAAGAACAGCATTAGTTCTTAGCTGAGAATGAGGCCACACAGTTGGACTATACGATCTAGGAAATTTCCTTTTGCCTTTGCTCTGTTTACTGCATATAGGGACGTAATTACAAGAATGGTTTCCATATATAATGATTTTTCTAAATTCCCAGAGGATTTTAATTCCTATTATATCACATTAACTATGCCTACAGTTTTGTTGCATTTTGTTCCTCAGAGAAAGAGGGCAGAGCTACTCCCTCCTTCACTCTCTGCCATTTGGCGTCATATTGGCAGCAAAGCAGATTTCCAGCTCACTTCCCCAAGACAATCCTGGGGACTGTCTGTGGTGATTGACTGGGGCTGAGTGTTTGCCCCAGCAGCTGTTCTGTTGTGAGGATGAAAGTTTGATGGACTTTAAGATGGAAAGGAAGGAAGAGGAGAAATTTGATTTCATCGGCAGCTGGCTTACCCATCTTCATTAAGATGGGCTGTGGACACGCAAGGCCATTCTGAACCAGTGGCCATAAAACTAATAGGCACCACTCAACCCAGGCAGCTCATATTGCCGCCTGAGGTCTGTCATCATAGTGGTTATTGCACAGGAGAAGGAATCTCCTGTAGGGAACACAATGGCCGTTGTGTGACAGAAGTGAAACTGAAAGAAATAGATTTTTCTATTAGCTGCAAATCAAACCCTTACACATCATCCCTTGAAGGTGACAGCACCTGATTCTCTAAGGCAGCGTTCAAGCAAATCATCCAGGCTTCCAGAAGACAATGAGGAATTAATACCCACATGGGAGCATACACACCTGTGTGTGTTTTTGTGGGGTGTGTGCTTGTGCAGGTGCGATGAGAAACTGTGTGACTCCTCATTTGAAGTCTTGCACTTGGCTATGTGTGTAAGGGATGAATTTGTGGACTGTGGGTTGGAGTAGGAGAATTGAAATGTACTGGGAAGAGGGAAGTAGGAGAGAGGATCCAATCCTGATTAGGGGAATCTTGAAATGACTGGGCTAATAATATTCGTTCCCCCAGATTCTGGCTCTGCGCTCTTTCCCTCCAGAAATGTTTGCTGAAGGGCTGCAAAAAAAATATTCTTTTCTTCTGACAATCAAGTATTTCAGATGGCAGCCTGCCATGGGTATTTCTCTCCATTCCTGAGGCTCCTTTGTACTTCTGTCCGACAGCTCACATCTTGTGGGTTGTGATAATAATGGTAGTAGTTAACATTTCTTGAGCCCTTGTCATGTGCCACATGTTCTACCTTATTACAGTGGCTGTGATCCATACAAGAATTATTTTAAGATAGCAATATCTGTAGGAAACTAAATCACAGAGAGGTTAAGTAACTTGACCAGGAACACACAGCGTGTAAGGTAACAATGCAGGGATCTGAACTTCCCAAAGTCTATACCCTTCCATTGCACTATCCTGCCTCTTCAGGGCTGGGGCTGTAGGGGATGCCCTATTGGAGTGGTATGAAGATTTGTAAAGGGACTTATAATTCAACTCTTGCTTAGATCTTTGGAAAGTCTTCTCAGCTAGTGTCAGGTCAAAAAACCAGCTATCTGATCTAACCAGGTATTGGAAAGAAAGTAAAGATCATGGGCAGTGAAGACTTTTGGAATCAGAAGGGACTTGCTAGGTCGTCTAGTGATTCTAGTCTAATGGCTTCTCTGGCCACTGTTGCTCCATTGCACTGAAAATGAGGTCTGGACAGGTCAACCATGGGGTTGAAGTTAATAGCAGAACAGAATGCCTTTTCTCTGCTCCTTGCCCTTTCTCCTTTGCAACATAGTACATGTCTGTGGAATTTACTTTTTCAGGTGTCATATCAAGCAATAAGGTAAAAGCCACTGACTTGTGATCAACTGAGGCCAGAGGTTGGTAAACCTTTTATGTAAAAGTTCAGTTAGAAAATAGTTTTGGCCTTACTGTTACAGCTACTCACTTTTGTCAGTATAGCTGGAAAACCAGCACAGACCATATGTAAGGGAGCGGGCATCCCTGCATTCAGTACAACTTTACAAAACCATGAGAAGGACTGGGTTTGGCTTGCCAACCCCTGCCTTAAGCCATTCGCGGTGTGGCTGTCCTAGGGTAATGTCACTCTCTACACTTTGGCATTTATGCTCCAGCAGTAATAGTATAGTCGTAATGGAGTGGTAGTCGTTAGGGGCATCAGCAGCAGTCGTGTACTTCCTTTCTACATTTGCTTCATGCTTTAAGGTCTACAAAGTCCGTTCACAATTATCAGCTCAAGTAATCCTTGCTAACCCCGTGCTCAAGAACTGTATAAGCAAGGGAGACTTCGCAGCTAAGGAGGGCGGCACAATGAGCAAAGAATGGGATAGACTGCATTCGGTGATAGAAATTGGGGGTGTGGGATACAAATGCCCGGAGAAAAGATGTGCATGCCTTCTGGCCTCATTATGATGAATGTCACAGTTCCCCAAACACACGCTTGCCAGCCAGTCCCATCACTCATAAGAGCGTTGCATTTAAACCTGTCTCCAAAAGAGAGATTTGATCTAGGAGGTTGTGGTCCGAGGGGAGCTCTTCATCTCTGTCCGTCACCTTTTTGGATCTCAGTATGTTAGTGAGTAGTTATAAAAGCTGACCTGTTAACTCCATTCACTCAACAAACATTTATTTAACACTTGGTGGCCTTTGCTTGGTGCTAAAGGCAAAGAGGTA
Organism: Callorhinus ursinus; assembly: GCF_003265705.2. Taxonomy (NCBI): domain Eukaryota; kingdom Metazoa; phylum Chordata; class Mammalia; order Carnivora; family Otariidae; genus Callorhinus; species Callorhinus ursinus. The sequence goes on from NW_027397070.1 coordinate 50,644,527, forward strand.
CATGAGCCCCCTGCCCTAGAGCATCCTCAGCTCCATAGAGAGACACACACAGGAACATGTTGCTGACCTTGGTCACCAACCCTGAAGACTGCCAGGCACAGCAGTGCTTGGTGGGCTCAGGATGCAGACATCCGGGCTGACTTCTGGCTCTGCCACCTGTTAGCTGTGTCACTTGGGCAAGGTCCTTATTCTAGTCTCTTTGTCCTGTTTCTTACCTGTAAAATGGGGATAATTTTCTTTTAAATTATATGTGGTGAGGGTTTAAAAGCTAATGCATTTAAAGTGCTTATGTGCCTGGCCTCGAATAAACGTCAATCACTATTATTGTTGTTGTTGTTACAATTGCTGGCAAAGAATAACTACCCAAACTGTTATATGACATACAATGCAAACCTTACATTTTCCCCCTATGGACTTTACATGTTTTCAGAGTCCTAGCAACTTGCTTCCTAGGAAGACGTTTTTTCCAGCACCTAGCAGTTCCATAGCCAATATGTCTTCTAAAACTTGTTGACAAACACAGAGTTAAGTGAGGTGAGCAGCATTGGTCTCCTGACATTTTACAGATGGAAGGAATCTTGGAGGCTATCTAGGCCAGAGACACATTTTGGAGATAAGGAACTGAAGTTCATAGAAAGTAAATGACTTTGTCAAAGCAGTACACATGAGGCAGAAGGAGTGCTAGGACTTTGGTGATCACAGTTTTTTCTCTGGACTTAAAAACCCTCTCCCAGCTGTTTCTAAGTTGCTCTGTTTCACTGAGCCACATCCTCATATTTATATGATTATTTTTAGGATGGCACTAGCTATAAAGAATAAATTAGTAAATTAGCTGTGTAGCGCCAAGAAGCCCAGTAGATTTACCTCCCCTGCCCTCAGCTTCCTCGCCTGCCTCTAGTGTGGGAAGCTTATATACAAAGACCTCAAAGGCAGCTCCAGTTGAGATAAGATCCCATCTTAAGGAATAAGATGGGGTCAGAGTGGAGTGTTCTTAAAATCTTGTTGTGAGTGGGACTGGAATATTACTCTAAATCTATGAAAAGTTCAAAAACATTATCTTTTTTTTTAATCTGAAAAGATAGTTGTGTTCCTACTTGAAATAGGCACTGGACTGAGCAACAATGTGCAATGTGAGTCCATCATGGAAATAATCTGCCTGTGTTGACCTTACATTGTTCTCTGTTTCTCCAGAGATTTCTGTTCTGCCATAGCGCTTCTCTAAAAGTGGGGTGCTCTGTCAGCTGACATCCCATCCAGAGTGATTGGTGTACATCCGTGCTATTGTATTTGGGAAGATCTGAAACAAGACATCCTAGCCACACCAGACTGTACCTTCCCTCCGAGGACAGTGTGGGCATCCTGGTTAACACCTCCTCATTTTGACAACCGTCCCTTTCTATTCTCCATTATCACGCCTCTTCCATGCCCTTTGCTCTCGACATTGGGCACTTGCTGCACAGAAGTCAGCAAGACTTTGTGTTTTCATATTTAAAGGCAAAGGCCATTTTAACATAGTTCCTTCCCCATTCATATATCCACGACTTTAAAGGTAATTCTAGATGCTTTGGCAGAGATTCAAGTATAGATAGATAGATGTCAATATATAGTTATTTAATGCAAGGTTGTTTGTTTGCTTGGCTGTTTTTAATGGCTGTTCATTAACACCATGATCTTATCCAGAAAGCTCATTTAATTGATTAATGCACAGAAGTTGGAGGGTGTTTTTCACATTCCCTGCTGCCAGCTCTCCAAGGTCTCCAGGCAGGTGGTTTCTCGCCTTTCTCTCAGCCCTGACACCTAGTTCATCATCAGAGATAAGCCCCAGTTGTCTGCAAATTGCAATCTCATCAGGTCTGCAAGATAGCATCTTGTTTGACTCTTCCCTGAACCTTCCATTAACACTTCGGGACTAGGGCTTTGGGAAGAGCCAGACCTTACCACACTGGTGATTGTGGTTGATGAACAGTTTCTGTTTTTCCCCATTATTGGCTTCATTAAACCTGACAGTCTTTTTAGTCTCTAGATAGGGTGAGCCTTTTTTCACTGACCCTTATTAAGAGCTGTCTCCTTAAGAAGGGTCACTCGGGAAGGGGTAGTTGGGGGCCACCCCTTTTATTTCCAGAAAGTAGTTGATTCTGGTAAACAACCTCGATTCAGCTTTTAGAGTTCTTTTGCCTCCCTAATTATAATAGCTACCACTTATCAAATGCTTACAACGCGTCACGCCCTAGGAATGATTTAATTTATTCTTCTTTATACATTTTCTCATAAGGAAACTGAGTCTCAAAGAGATCAAATAAGTTATTTCAGATCTTACATTAATTAAGGGACAGTGCTGGAAATTCAGTCTAATAAGTTTGACTTCAGAGATATATGTTAACCACCGTACCCTACCACTTTCATACTGCCTTTAGCTAACTGATTACATTGTAGGCTTATACTTTGATTATTGGTCTTTATTATTATTTTTTATTTATTTTTTTAATATTTCTTTTTTTTAAATTTTTTATTGTTATGTTAATCATCATATATTACATAATTTGTTTTGGTGTAGTGTTCTATGATTCATTGTTTGCTCATAACACCCAGTGCTCCATGCAGAATGTGCCCTCCTCAATACCCATCACCAGGCTAACCCATCCCCCCACCCTCCTCCCCTCCAGAAACCTCAGTTTGTTTTTCAGAGTCCATCATCTCTCCTGGTTCGTCTCCCCCGCTGACTTACTCCCCTTCATTCTTCCTCTCCTGCTATCTTCTTCTTTTTCTTTTTTCTTAACATATGCTGCGTTATTTGTTTCAGAAGTACAGCTCTGTGATTCAAAAGTCTTGCACAATTCACAGCGCTCACCGTAGCACATATCTTCCCCAATGTCCATCCCCCAGCCACCCCATCCCTCCCAACCCCGACCACTCCAGCAACCCTCAGTTTGTTCCTGAGATTAAGAATTCCTCATATCAGTGAGGTCATATGATACATGTCTTTCTCTGATTGACTTATTTCACTCAGCATAACACCCTCCAGTTCCATCCACGTCGTTGCAAATGGCAAGATCTCATTCCTTTTGATGGCTGCATAATATTCCATTGTGTATATATACCACCTCTTCTTTATCCATTCATCTGCCAATGGACATCTTGGCTCTTTCCACCGTCTGGCTATTGTGGACATTGCTGCTATAAACATTGGGGTGCACGTACCCCTTCGGGTCCCTACATTTGTATCTTTGGGGTAAATACCCAGTAGTGCAATTGCTGGATCGTACGGTAGCTCTATTTTCAACTGTTTGAGGAACCTCCATACTGTTTTCCAGAGGGGTTGCACCAGCTTGCATTCCCACCAACAGTGTAGGAGGGTTCCCCTTTCTCCACATCCCCGCCAACATCTGTCGTTCCCTGACTTGTTAATTTTAGCCGTTCTGACGGATGTGAGGTGGTATCTCATTGAGGTTTTGATTTGGATTTCCCTGATGCCGAGTGATGTTGAGCACTTTTTCATGTGCCTATTGGCCATTTGGATGTCTTCTTTGGAAAAATGTCTGTTCATGTCTTCTGCCCATTTCTTGATTGGATTATTTGTTCTTTGGGTGTTGAGTTTGATAAGTTCTTTATAGATTTTGGATACTAGTCCTTTATCTGATATGTCATTTGCAAATATTTTCTCCCATTCTGTCGGTTGTCTTTTGGTTTTGTGGACTGTTTCTTTTGCTGTGCAAAAGCTTTTTATCTTGATGAAATCCCAATAGTTCATTTTTGCTCTGGCTTCCTGTGCCTTTGGTGATGTTTCTAGCAAGAAGTTGCTGCGGCTGAGGCCGAAGAGGTTGCTACCTGTGCTCTCCTTTAGGATTTGGATGGACTCCTGTCTCACGTTTAGGTCTTTCAACCATTTGGAGTCTATTTTTGTGTGTGGTGTAAGGAAATAGTCCAGTTTCATTCTTCTGCATGTGGTTGTCCAATTTTCCCAACACCATTTGTTGAAGAGACTGTCTTTTTTCCACTGGACATTCTTTCCTGCTTTGTCAAAGATAAGTTGACCATAGAGTTGAGGGTCCATTTCTGGGCTCTCGATTCTGTTCCATTGATCTATGTGTCTGTTTTTGTGCCAGTACCATACTGTCTTGATGATGACAGCTTTGTAATAGAGCTGGAAGTCCGGAATTGTGATGCCGCCAGCTTTGCTTTTCTTTTTCAATATTCCTCTGGCTATTCGGGGTCTCTTCTGGTTCCATACAAATTTTAGGATTATTTGTTCCTTTTCTTTGAAAAAAGGGGATGGTATTTTGATGGGGATTGCATTGCATGTGTAGATTGCTCTAGGTAGCATTGACATCTTCACAATGTTGGCTCTTCCAATCCATGAGCATGGAACATTTTTCCATTTCTTTGTGTCTTCTTCAGTTTCTTTCCTGAGTATTTTATACTTTTCTGAGTACAGCTCCTTTGCCTCTTTGGTTAAATTTATTCCTAGGTATCTTATGGTTTTGGGTGCAATTGTGAATGGGATCGACTCCTTGATTTGTCTCTCTTCTGTCTTGTTGTTGGTGTATAGGAATGCCACTGATTTCTGTGCATTGATTTTATAGCCTGCTCCTTGACTGAATTCCTGGATGAGTTCTAGCAGTTTTGGGGTGGAGTCTTTTGGGTTTTCCACATAAAGTATCATATCATCTGCAAAGAGTGAGAGTTTGACTTCCTCTTTGCTGATTTGGATGCCTTTGATTTCTTTTTGTTGTCTGATTGCTGTGGCTAGGACTTCTAATACTATGTTGAATAGCAGTGGTGATAGTGGACATCCCTGCCGCGTTCCTGACCTTAGGGGAAAAGCTCTCAGCTTTTCCCCATTGAGAATGATATTCGCTGTAGGTTTTTCGTAGATGGCTTTTATGATATTGAGGTATGTACCCTCTATCCCTATACTCTGAAGAGTTTTGATCAAGAAAGGATGCTGTACTTTGTCAAATGCTTTTTCTGCATCTATTGAGAGGATCATATGATTCTTGTTCTTTCTTTTGTTAATGTATTGTATCACGTGGACTGATTTGCGGATGTTGAACCAGCCTTGCAGCCCAGGGATAAATCCCACTTGGTCGTGGTGAATAATCCTTTTAATGTACTGTTGGATCCTATTGGCTAGTATTTTGGTGAGAATTTTTGCATCCATGTTCATCAAGGATATTGGTCTGTAATTCTC